>NW_017306653.1:374603-406754 GCF_000935625.1 Nanorana parkeri | reverse complement strand
GTAATCTAATATTTGTTTGATGAAACTTGGATGTGGAGGTGAACACAATGTATAAGAGACAGTTCTGGGATGATACATGAATGGATATCTATCTATCTGTCTATCTATCTATCTATCTATCTATCTATCTATCTATCTATCTATCTATCTATCGTTTTGTTTCCGTATGTATTACCCTTAGAATGTAAACGTTCACACCCTGAAACAGTTAATAAATACCCGTCTTTCTTTCTTTGCATCTGTCCTTCATTTCTTTTCTCTTTTCTTCCCTTCTTTCTTTCCATTCTTCCATCCTTGCCTCTTTCCTTCCTTTTCTCCTCTTTCTTTCTTTCCTTCCTTCCTTTTTTTTTTCTTTCCTTCCTTTCCCCTTAACTTCCTTTCTTACTCCCCTCCTTTATTCCCTTCCTCTCTCCCTCGGCTCTTTCATTCTTCTCTTCCTGCCCTTCTTCCTCCCCTATTTTCCATTTCCTTTCCTTTTCCCTTCCCTTCCTTTCCTTTTGATTTTCCTTTTCTTTCCTTCCTCTTTTTCTCCCCTTCTTTGTTCCCTCTTGCAGTGCCTTTTCCCCCACTTCCTCTCTCCCTCTCTCAGCTGCTCCTTTTTTTCAATTCTTTCATTTCCTAATTGCTTTTCTCCTTTTTTGCCTCCTTCCTTCTCTATCTTTCTTCCTTCCTTGCTTCCTTCCCCCCCGCCCTTATGTTCCCTGTTTTCTTCCATCCTTTCTCCCTCAGCTCTTCTTTGCTGAACCCCCCACCAATTTCTCTTAAATCATATTCCACTATACCCCACATAAAGACTGCCTATGCTCTACCTCATTGTTGATATGAACCTGTCAGGATAGTATTATGGGATCTGCCAAGAAACAATGATGGCTTTTCTTGGTTTCTGCAAAAACAGACATCTGTGTGGCAGGATGGGATGGAGCAAAAACTTGCCTCCACTGCAGCAAAAATGGGCATGACTTAAATAAAACGTGTATCGCTAAATAGGTCTAAACATCATAATGTCATAATGAGTCATAATGAGTATGGTAAAACAGAAACAATTGTGTAAAAATGCGTTTTTATGGCATTGTAAACACCTCGGATTTATCCCTTTGTCTTGACATCTTGACATTAACAGGTTCCAGTAATCAAACAATTTTTTAGTATAAGTACCTATTTTTTATATTTAAAGCCTAGGATTATTGCCTCTTATCTGCTATTGTACGTCTGTCCATAGACACATCCATGCAATATACATTATTTAATATACTAGATATGTGAGCAATCAAATATATTAGTACCTGTATGACCCTTACACATCTCCCCACCTAGCTCTTAGCAACCTGGGATGCTCTGGCCTGAAAGCAACATCAAAGTGGCCATGCAGCAGAGCGGCCATGCCTCTATGCCTGCCGCACCGCCATGTGACCCAAAGAGATGCAGCCTGAGTCAACAGTCTTAGGCTGCTTCAATAAAGGGACGGCCCGGATAAGTATCTTAATCTGTTCTCATATTATCCACAGAAGACTGGAAGATGGTGGCGCAGCAATAGAAGCCAATCAGGCTTTGCTGCACGCACATGTGTTGACAGAGAACTTACTGACAAGAGGAGAGAGCGGAGTGAGCAGAGCTGATGACTTATCAGTGTGTTGCTCTTTATTGTCCAACCAACAGGCCACGTGAGAAAAACTGGAGTCACCCTCCTGACTAGGAATCACAAAAGTGCTTCGACAGAATTACAAATCTGTGGACAGATGAGACAATTTACAGTGTGTTTGTTGGAGTTCAGATTTAAAGCTCATTCCCTTCAAAGCCCTTTCTTGCTCACTTGATTCCAACTTTATGTGACCATCCGCAGCGCCTTATCTGGGAGTAAATACAGGTGATCCAACACTGCAATCCAGGCCCTCCACCAATCTTCATGATGGTGTAAAGCCGCCACTGAAACCTTGAGGAGCCTGCCAAGGGAGTCTTCTCTGAACCAATTTGAAGCATCCACATCACCAGTGAGGAATGTTGAGTGCTCGGAGAAGAAACCTCCCACTCTGCAGCGTAGAAGAATGGAAGGAAGAAGACTTGGAACCCAATTTGTCATGTGACCTTGGATTCACATAAGTAAATGGGTCTTTTATTTTAGTTTCTTAAAAAAATTATTGGGGGATTAGTTAGAGGGGGGTAGAGGGAGGTACATTTTATCTAAGGGGGGTTTGACCAGAATTAAACCTTAAAGCACAATTCCAGGCAATTATTTTCTTAACCCTTGCAGTAGGGCTACCTCTTCAATGCAAGGGTTCACTGCTCGTTTTTGTCTAGGCGCTAAAAAAAAAGGTTATACTCCACCGATCCTCACAGCCGGCTTCCTCTTAGATTAGCTTCTTCTGCCAAGGCAGTGCGGCTTTCACATATTCTGCAGAAGACCTGTATCTAAAACCTCTGTTTTTAACCTTAGCAGTTAGACAGGTTTTTTTTGCATGCTGGCTGGTGAGTGTGCTGGGAAACTTTTTGCTGTTGTGTTGGTTCCTTCTACCTGTCTCCTCCTCCACTGCAATTTGACAGGCAGCTGCAGCAGCCTATCACTGCCCTGTCCTCACTGACCTTGGGCTCCCTCCTCTACAACCCAGATCTTCGGGGATACAGCATAGACCATCTTGAAGCCTGCGGTGGTCAACACGGATGAAAGGTAAATGTTTAGATGGGGAAGGGGGGCATGCAAAGGTATAGGAGCATTTTCTACCTTAATGCAGAGATTGCATTAAGGTAAACAAATGCTGAGTCTTTAGAACTACTTTAGAACCCAACTCTGGGCTTCTTTTAAATTTACAAGCACTGAATGGGTTAAATCCACATTTAGCTAGGGGGAAAGAAATGGGTTCAAATATTTACCTTATATCTCATTTCCCTGGCAGCTGGCTCTCTGCTTTGGACTCCAATGCTCCGGAATGTGGGGGGCCCTTGCTGTCGCCCACGTCCGACGCACAGGAAGGGACACATAGGGGGTAATTTACTAACCTAAACACACGCACGCACCAGGTGCGTGTGATTTTCACACAGAAAAACGTATTTATCAACCAAAAAGTCTGTAAAAGCATATTTCCACTAATGCCATATATGGAAAAATCATGCACATGATGCATATATAATGCTGCTTCACAGTTTAGACAAAAATGGTTAGCTCATGCATTTACATTCCTGCATTCATCAATGCAAGCAACACAACATAGAGCTAATTTACACAACATCTGTTCTCCCTAGCTCTGCCTCCACCTCCAGGGACTGCAGGACACGAGACGCAAAGAGAGGCCTCCTCATCCACCGGTCTCCTACCAGGTACGTGACACCTTCTGTACAATGTAGGACTGCTGGTCTTGCTTTGTATGAGATGAAGTGAAGGGACTTTGGGGGTCCAGTTGCAAGGAGAAGTAGAAACCCGTTGGCCTACAGGCATGAGGAATAAGGTAAATGTTTGCACTTATTTCTTATCCCCCCCATAGCCAAATAAGCATTTAACCCATGAAGTGCTAAAGCAAAGGGGGGCATGACCACACTGCATGGGTACATTTAAAAGCAGCCCGGAGTTGAGCTTCAATGCCTTGTATATTTCAAAGCCATGAAGTCGGTGGGCCGTACAAAATGCAGAAAAAACAGGCAGCTCTCCTCTGTAATGCAGACCTGGTAAAAAATCTATTCCTATCATTCCCATTTCATGCAGAACCAACAATTTCAGACGCTGAATATTTTCTCCATCTCTGCTTGTGAAGAATGATTACAGAGAAGGGAGAAAAGCATCAATAAGTGAACCATTTTCCTAGCCCTCTCCTGGATTATTTTCCATACCATTATCTACCTAATGCACCAGTTTTACGCTTTTTGTTGTTTTGTTTCTGTTCAATATTTCCTTGCGCCATTAGACGGCTTCATGAGCTCTTTGACTAAATAACATCCTTATCTGCCTACTTTGAGCCGTGCAACTACAAATACCATTGTCTTTATTATCACACTACCATGTTACCTTTCTACGGTATAGATACATCATATTATAGATCAGGACAAGGTCCTCTGGCAACCGAGGTGAGAATGTCAAAGTGCCCCCCACACCCCACTCTTTCCTGTTGCTCTCGAATTTGGTGCACAAGAAAAAAAAAGCTAAGAAAAAGGAATTAAATAGTTTACAACAAATAAGGGTTACCAAAATGTCCAAAATTTTAACTACAAATTTTATTGTGTCCTTTTTTTTTTTTTTTTATACAGGAGGCACTAGAATTATATTTCTGGTACATAGCTTTTTTTAGTTTTTTACCTGGGGCTACAAACACAAACAAGCATTCATTGAAAATGTTTAGATACAAACAATAAAAAATAAATAAAATAAATCTGCACAAAAAAAGGGAAAAAGGGAATTATGGAATTAAGAAAATACTAATTTGGGTTAATAAGTGGCTATTTTTTTTTTAACATAATAGTATTTAATGCATAAAGCAGAACTCCAGGGAAAATTATTAGTGAGATTAAAGGCAAACAAATGTTTCCACCCCCCCCCCCCATGATAATATAAGGACTTACCTTAAATGATGCCTCCTTATCCGATCTTCTTCTTTATTTCGTGTAGTTTTCAGGAGTTCCTCCAGTGCTGGTGCCGGTCTCTGATCCGGCGCTGACTCCTCTGTCTTCCTGGCACTTCCTGTCCCTCGGAGTCTGTGCAGGTGCACGCTGCCTGTATTCAGCTACCTTGCGTCTCTCCTTTGACTCCCGGCCGAAGATCTGAACTGCGCATGCGCCCGCCCCAAGATGCTGTGTGGCTGCCCGAGGATCATCAGATGTTCGGACGGGTGCGTGTGGCGGAAGCAGGTAAGTTTTAAACCCTTTTATATACTGCTTGCTAGCAATATATATATATGCAAAAACATGTGAGGGTTTAAATATCCTTCAACCCTTGCAGTGGGGCTACCCCCGCACTGCAGGGGTTAAGTGCTTACATTGCTCTAGGGAGGAAAAAAACAAAGCCATGCTCATCCGATCCTCTGAGCAAGCTGGCTCTCTTCTTATATGCTGAAGCGATGGAATGTCCCTTGGCATCCTCACATCCTACACACAGCGTATACACTGAGTGGCCAGATTATTATGACCACCTGACGTTTGTAGGCAAATTAGCTATAATTTGGCGCTGAAGTTGCTAGAGGGCCAGACCATTATAAATAGGGAATCAGGTTGTTTACCACGACAGTAGAAGTGATTTTTTTCTGAAGATACGGGTAAACAACGCGATTTAACAGCCTTTGAACATGGGGTGATTGTTGGCGCTCGGAGTCATGGAGCGAGTATCAGCAAAACAGCAGAATTCGTTAAATGTTCAAGAGCAGCTGTTGTTCAAGTGTAAAGACTGGACTTTCAGCCGAAAATCTGGGTCTGAACGCGCGAATCGTGGCCGTCAGCGACTAGTCAATGTTAGGGCAGAGCGGGGGAGGGGCAAGACTGGTACAAGACAACAGAAGGGCAACAGTGCAGTTTCAGATTCCTCACACCACCTTTCAGCATCTCGTGGAGTTACGAGGCGACCCAATGAAGTACTGAGGGGGTGGTCATAATAATCTGGCCACTCAGTGTAGAACATGATGATTTACCAGACCTTAGACTGCTGCAGTGGAGGGGGAGAGAGGCTCCAGGGACCGGTCTAAGAGCAAGCTGGCTCAGAAGATCAGGTGAGTATCATTTTTTTATTTTCTTCCCTAGACCAAAACGAGCACTAAACCCTTGCATTCTGAGGCAGGCTTCACCGCAAGGGTTAAAATAATTTTCCCTGGAGTTCTTCTTTAAAAGTACAAGATAAGTTTTTATTCATAAATTAATGCAGAGTAGGACCTGAGCTATCGAAATGATAGGTCACTCCTGCAGATTGCACAGGGAGAACGTGTCTCTCCCTGTGTAATCATCAGAGCTCTATGACAGCCGGGTGCTGTTCTCTGCTAGCAGAGCGGGAGGCTGTCAAACTGACAGCAGAGCGAGTGCCGCTGGTTACACCGATAAAGCCTCCTTGTGTAATATGGAGGACTAAGCTGTCAGTTTGACATCTCAGTCCTGCACAGTGCAGGAGATGGCTGGGCAAAGCAGAGACAGGAGAGGCTCCTACCCCAGCTGTGCCCCCGCAGCATGGTACCCAAGATAGCTGTCTCTTTTACCTCTTTCGCCTTGGCCCGGCCCTGTATATATCATAATATCTATATTGTGTGTGAAATATATACCATTAAAGCACTGTAGATATAAACAACTAATTGAATGAGGTGTATTCATCAATATTTTCACCCAAGATTCATCCATGGCATAATATGCGTTATGTGCCATGTCACATGACACGGGGAGACAGGAACAAGGGCAAGTCCACCCTCATTGGGCGTTGCACTGAAAAGGAGATCTGTTCTCAGAAGGTGCCCTGTTTGCCTGCTCTCTGCTGCTATTGAAAGAAGGAGCGAGCAGAATCCTCTGTCCTGCCACTATTGCGGCCCCATTCTCCAGCTGCTTCAATGAGAGTAGTGATGGCAGTGTCACTCAGGTAGCCTGGAGGGCAGAGAAGCTCCTAGTGCCCTGCCTTCATATAAACAGCTGCACTCAGGGTAGGTGCTCCTCTTGCCCCTCCAATGTTCCGCCTGTGAGGTATTGTTTTAGGACCAGTTCACACCATGCATTTTTTTTTCTACCACACCACATGTGCATTGTGATGCACAGCAGTTCTGGTGCATTGCCTGTTATTGTAATGATATGTTAATGCGGTTCATACATGATAGTGTGTTGTTGTAACATGCTGTTATTTGATATTACATACACATACATATATTACATAATGCAAACATGTTAATGAGCCCTTAATGAGAGCTCCATATTTAAAATGAACATGTTAAAGAGCATATGAGATTTTAGTGACTGGGTTTAGATCTACTTTAATAGGGATGTAAAGGTATATGAGGATTGGGTAGTGTTATGCACACTTAGGAGCAGGGACACAGTATTATTACATATCACAGCTATTTTACAGGGCTCGGGTAAGGTTTGCTTCAAGAACCAATGTTTGAATTCTTACTTTAGCTCAATGTGGCTGTTTTTCCTGATGGTGTCGTATTAAATGATCCAGAAATATGGGTCATCCATTGGAATCTTTCATAATGCTCTGGGTTGTCTCCTTTCTGCTGTTAATTCTTGTACAGTGATCCAATCCATATACCCGAAAGGCAGCAGTATCATGACAGTCAAAGGTCACTCCGGGCTCCCCAGGAAGGAAAAGTGTTTAATTGACATTAAAGCTTCCCCTCTGCTTTCTGTTGTCACATTGCTTGAGAACACAAACTTTAACCTTTCTTTATTCAATCGCAATTCAGGCAAATCACCTTACTGAACATAAAACATGCTGCCAATGTATTTGTATCTCCGAGTGCCTTTGTTTTGTATCTCTGACAAGCAGCCGTTCCTCTAGGCATGCTTTCAATGTGGATAAACCAATGCTGATGTAAATACATAGAGAGCTAAAAGCTGAACTCCGGTGAGCAAATATTGTCCTCATGCAGTAATGGGTATTCTTCCTTGAATCTTGCTGAGCTCCAAGTTCGCTCCTGTCATGGACTACAATCTCACATTTAGTTTACTGTATAATTTGTATTGAGATTGTAGTCCATCACGGGAGCAAACTTGGAGCGGTGACTACTTTACAACACACACAGGGACCATGGGGAACAAAAGAAGCCCCCCTCCAGAAGGAAGGACAGTGTCAGTACCAATTCAGAGATGATTTGAGGATCTACAGCCGAGTGATACACAAATAAACAATTTATGTCATATACATTTTTAATATACATTTTTAATTGAAAACAAAAGGTGTTCAACTACACAGTAGCAACATGAAAAGATCATTACAAAATATCACATACAAACAAAACAAGCAAATCAAATCAGATATGCAACACGTACAGTGGGTAAGCGTTATACAATGACATAAACAGGGTTCCATATTGTGCTTATATGGGGTACGAGTTGGAGATGATCCTAGTTGATCAAATGAATGAAGTTTGCGTAGTGGCGATTGCAAGGTCCAGCACCTAGTGCTTGGGGGTCTATTGTTGAAATGACTCAAACCGGGTGGGTACCAGCTCATGCAGAATGAATCAGCAAGATAATGGTACATAAATGTATGACATATGGACATTAATTACGTTGATCCCCAGATCTAAACATCATGGGACATTACATGAGACAAGGAACCCAGCAGGGAAGGGGGTAGGTGGAAGTAAGAAGGGATGGGGATAGAGACAGGGAAGGAGGAAGAAAAGAAGTGAGGTTGCGCACCGGGTTGAGGAGACGGTGGGGTGTAGTGGAGGTAATGTATTTACAGAGCCATGGGGACCAAATAGATTCAAATTTAGCCATGGCGTTTTCCTGCTGCACCGAGCGTTTCTCATGGGACCTTAAGATACTTTTTTTTTAATAGTTAAGGTACATTTTTAAGATTTAACTCCTAAGTTTAGTGTCACCTTAAGGAATAGGAACCTTCTTTTTAGGACAGTGAGGTGCACATTTTGGACAAAGAGGACAACTGGTTAGCAAGAGGCATGAGAGAGGCCATCTACGTGACACTGGCCCTATGATTCCTCAACAGAGGTATCAACGCCATCTGTCTTCCACATATACTGTAATTCCTATTTAACATTACTACTCTGGTGATTTCACAACACTTCACATGTAAATCAAGAAATTGACACCTATGCAGATGTCCAGCTACCAAGGATGGGATTATATAACTAGAACGGGATGGTTCAACAGCTTTCATTTCTCCCATCCTGTTCTTGGACAATACATATCTACACATTCCATGATGATTGGTTTAAGTTATCTATGCTCCCTTTGTGGATGTATGTTCTGGGGTATCTTCCTTATTGGAACTGAACACATAGCTTGGAGAAGCTATGGAACGTCTTCTACATTGCTAAACTAGTCTAGCTGAATGTGACAACCAGCTATACCATGACCTGGATTAATGAGAATCTTCACAGAAATATTCTACAATCACAAATCACTCCACTAAGAAGCAAGGAGGCCACATCAAGAAAAGTTTTATTTCTCCTTATTGGAACTGAACACGTAGCTTGGAGAAGCTACGAACTGTCTTCTACATTGCTAAACAATTCTAGTTCAATGTGACCATCTACAACCAGCTATACCATGACCTGGATTAATGAGAACCTTCACAGAAATATTCTACCATGAAAAATCACTCCACTAAGAAGTGTGGAGGCCACATCAAGAGAAGTTTTACTTTATAAACCCATCAATTCTCTGCTCTCCGATTGGCATCATTAGCATGTTAATAGCTTTCTTTCTTCCTTTCTATTTAAATTCCTTCACCCCCAAAAGAAAACACAAGGACAACACAGTAATGAGAGACATTTCTATTTAATGGTAGAACATGATCATTTTATAGTCCACTTACTCTTCATTCCCTCGCAAATAATTAAAACTATTGATTCTGTCCTGCAGAAGTTTATTTATCACGGGGGATGAGTGTCTCAACTGAGAAGGGGATATCACCGGCCATAAGGCAGCACAATATGGCCGACCTCTTGTTTAGTTTACTGATCGATGAGCTTTCATTAACCTTCTGCCAATACGAATCGCTAACAAATTTCTTAAAGTCCTTGGGCTTTAATAGAGGGGCAGCACAGGGCTTACTTTGTCAGGCATTGGAGGGATCAGAGCATGGATAAGATAAGGGAATACATCGCTCGGGAAATCAGCAATTAATCTGTGAACTTTACAAAAGGTCATTCCTAGACAGTAGGATTTACAGGTAGAAGATATACATTTATTTCACCGAGATAAATTATACATATTAAAGACAAAGAGAAGACAAATGAAAAATAATAGCATGGTTGCTAAATAAAATGTAGGCCACTTTTGGTTATTATTATTATTTTCTTTTAATTCTAATAATAATAATATTATTATTACTACTGCTACTAAAACTACTATTGATAATTATTTATTATTTTTATTATTATTATTACTATAATACTACTACTACTAATAATAATAATAATATTATTACTACTACTACTACTTCTACTATTGATAATTATTTTTATTATTATTATTTGTTTTTCTGATCATTGCTATTTATGTGGACAAGAATTTTAGCAACTCTGGAAAAAAAGTAAACACGCAAATGGTGGAAGGGACCTTCGGGTGCTTCTTTCTTGCTTATCCATACTCCCTCGTCCTCTTTTGTTCCCCTTGACCCCTTACAAAAGCTGGTACTTTCTGGTGTAAAGGAGCCTACGTGACCTTTCCCTCTGCCACCCATCATTTAGCACCTGGTGCCTAAAAGCTCTCACATGGAGAATGGGAGGGAAGTTTGCTTAACGTAGATATACACTCACTGGCCACTTTATTAGGTACATCTGTTCAATTGCTTGGTAACACAAACTGCTAATCAGCCAATCACATGGCAGCAACTCAATGCATTTAGGCATCTAGATGTGGTGAAGACGACTTGCTGAAGTTCAAACCGAGCATTAGATTGGGGAAGAAAGGGGATTTAAGTGACTTTGAACGTGGCATGGTTGTTGGTGCCACACGGGCTGGTCTGAGTATTTCAAAAACTGGTGATCTTCTGGGATTTTCACACACAACCTCTCTCGGGTTTACAGAGAATGGTCTGAAAAAGAGAAAATATCCAGTGAGCGGCAGTTGTGTGGATGAAAATGCCTTGTTGAGGTCGGAGGAGAATGGGCAGACTGGCTTGAGATGATAGAAAGGCAACAGTAGCTCAAATAACCACTTGTTACAACCAAGGTATGCAGAATACCATCTCTGAACGCACAACATGTCCAACCTTGAAGCAGATGGGCTACAGCAGCAGAAGACCACACCGGGTGCCACTCCTGTCAGCTAAGAACATGAAACTACAGGAGGCTACAATTCGCACAGGCTCACCAAAATTGTACAATAGAAGAATGGAAAAACGTTGCCTGGTCTGATGAGGCTTGATTTCAGCTGCAACATTCAGATGGTAGGGTCAGAATTTGTCGTAAACAACATGAAAGCATGGATCCATCCTGCCTCGTATCAACGGTTCAGGCTGGTGGTGGTGGTGCTGGTGTAATGGTGTGGGGGATATTTTCTTGGCACAGTTTGGGCCCGTGATGCCATCATGTCAATATGGACCAAAATCTATGAGGAATGTTTCCAACAGCAAAATAAGGGGAAAGGGGAAAGTACCCTGTACTAGCAAGGTGTACCTAATAAAGTGGCCGGTGAGTGTAAATCTGAATGATATTTAGCACTTGCACCATAAACATTTTACCTTTTAAAAATATTATTTTCACCAATTTTTTTGCATCTAAGTGCTGCCGATCTTCTCTACTTTGCACTCTCTCTAGTGTTGGCTGCACATCATTGCTCCTGACCGTCTGAGCAATGTGTTTCAGCATGGCAGCTTGTGGTCTCCCCAGTGGCACATGGGACAGGTTGACAAAGAAAGAGCACAGTTGGGAGACAGTTGTCACCCTATAACAGGAAGTGTCTAATCAAGGACCCTCATGGCAGGATTACCAGGGATTATTTAAAAAAATGCTTTAGATTTTAAAATGTTTTAATGGCTTATGAAGTTATAATAACATGTTAAAGATTGCATGAGATTTAAGAGTTTGGGTTTGTATCTATGTTAGTTAGTATTAGTTTGATAGAGCTCTGGCACATGCAGCAGAACATAATTAAGTATTCCTTTTTTTTTTTCTATAGAAACATTTATTGTTTATTGATTCTATAGAAACATCTCAATAACTTTTATGAGAAAGTCAATTTGGCAGCCAGATGGCTAAAGCCCAACTCCAGGCTCCCCACTTTACCACCCAGATCTCCGCTGGCACATTCACACTTCTCGTGTGTTAATGTACATGCATTAATATGTGTTGTATTAAGTCAGCCTGTAAATTATGAATGGGCTGCCAACACCACAGTGGATGAAAAAAATTGCATGGCCCTTTTTAACAACACAGTACACTGCCGTGGTGGACCTAAGGAACAAAGGGACCTGGCGCAAGACTTTTTCTTGGGCCTCTTCACACCCCGCTCAGAAGCCTGTCAGGCCATCACTCCCCACTTACAGAAGCCAATTGGACCATCCTCGGATCATCGTCGCCTCTCCTCACCGCCTTCACCACCGTGGCTCCAGCCTGTCCAGATCACCTCACTGCCATCATCCCAACTGAGAAGCGGAGTATTCCAGGAGCTGTGCAGTGCTTCGAACACGCCCTAAGAGCCACCCACGTCCTCCCCACTTAGTGGGAACGTGACTGCTGACACTTTGTGGGGCAGAGGCTATGTGTCACGATCTGGATCAGGCTCGGAGTCATGTAGCTGTAACAGCAGGCAAAAATCGTAGTCAAACAGGCCGAATTCGGTACACAAGCAGACGGTAGTAGTATAGGAGCAGGCAGAAGCATAGTCAGAGACAGGGGCGGACTGACAACACATGGGGCCCCCGGGCAATACAATATTATGGGGCCCCCTTGTGCTCCACCCATATACGAGCCCCATCCACAGCCGAAGGGCTGCTGTATGGGCTATTCACAATATTCACTATAGCCCGTACAGCAGGCGGAGGCAGCTGAGCGGCTCAGCCAAGCCGAACCCATAGGCTTCAGCTTTGGCTGAGTCGTATTCACAGCCAAAGCAGGGAGAAAGATCAGCCGAAGCCGACCGATCTCCGCCCAGTTGTAATAACAGATCAGCATCCCCAAATGACCTGGGGATGCTGATCTGTCATTAAACAACAACAACTGAGCGGAGCCGCTCGTGCCATCACAGCCGACTCCACCCAGTTGTTATTTATTGGCCGGGACCTACTAGAAGACTCTGGCAGGTGCCGGCCAATAGGAAACATGATGTGTGTTGTTGTTTCTTTAAAATATTTTAACTTTTTTTACATTTTCCTATTTTTTTACATTTTTTAAACAATTTTTCTACATTTTTTTTTCTCATTCATTTAACTTTTTTTTTTCTATTCTGCTCGCTACCACAGAGGTACCGAGCAAAATAGCCAAGCCGAATGCCACTCGCGGCATTTGGCTATTTACTTACTGCCGTTCGGCCCCTATGAGAAAAGGGGAGAACGGGAGTGAGTGAGCTGCCGCAGCTGCCGACTTCTGCACTCCTTCTGCACTTCGGTGTACGGCTGATTTTAGCCGAGGTACAGCTGAAATCAGCCCTACAAGGCTGAAGTGAATAGCTGAACAGCGCTCAGCTCACTTCACTTTGGCTGGGTTATTCACTCGAATAACCCCCATAGCGTTTGATTAGCATATTATATAGCCGCGAACGTACATGCACTATTTTGTGGGCCGTGCAGTTTCGTACTGCGCGGTCCAGCAATAGTCTGGACAAAACACATAAAAGTGCACTGTTTTTTCTGTTTAGAGCGGCTCCGCTCATATGAGGACAGCCGGTCCAGTGTGAATGGAGCTTTAACCCGCGCTTCCCCCAAAATACTGCAAGCGCGATAATCCATCAGATTCCGCATGTTTGCGGCTATATGATGGCCACAAACGAGCGGAATCCGTACAGTTCACATATAGCATTTGCGTCCCGTGCCACGTGAAAAAACGCACAGGAAATGCAAACACTGTATGTAAATGGAGACAAAAAGGTTAAAATCTTCCCATTTACAGCTCATAAAAAAAGTCATTAAATTCACTTACCAGCATTAGGGCTCCAAATCCCCATGTTCCAGTCAGGGTTTTTGTAGAACTCTTCCAGTGGGGGGCCCAGGGCCGGATCTCAGTGGGGCCCCCCAGCATGAAGCTCTCATGCCTCCGTCCCTCTGTCCACCCTCCGCGGTAGGTCCGCCCTCCATCCACTGCGACACACCCTATCCACTACAACACGCCCCCACCTCGCGCCTCTTCTCGGCAGGGGTAGGAGATGCAGCTCTGTTAAAGCGGCAATGGCAGTGTATAACGGGCCCTTGAGGCGGGCAACACTGCCGTTGCTGCTTTAACAAACCCGCATCCTCTTCCATGCGGGCTGAAAAGGGCACGGGGGTCGGTGACGGGCCCCCTCTTTGGCCACGGGCCCTCGGGCAGTGCCCGACTGCCCGTATGGTCAGTCCACCCCTGGTCAGAGATGAAGCTGAGGTTAGTAGCCAAAGGTATCAGTTATGAAGTGATAGACGATGAGAGTAGTCAGTGAATCAACAGCCAAAGGTCGGTACACGGGTAGCAGTATGAGAAGATTGTGTCACAGGAGGAGCAAGGAAGCAAGATAATGGTAGGAGCACATTCATCTGGCAAACAGGAAGTGCAGACGCATTGGCTAAAATAGGAAGTTCAAGGGAGGAGCAAGGAGTTCAGAGTTCAGCAGAAACTAGGTTTAACTGAGGATTACACAGGAGATCAGGCAAGGAACTATCCAAGGTGGCTCAGCAGGTAGAACCCCTGCCAGCCACCGCAGAGGCTCTGGGTTCAGATCTGGCTCCTGACACTATGGCACAGGAGTCAAAGACTGCAGCCAACGCATGCAATGCTATAAGCCTGTTGGTCCATTGCTTCCTTCAATGGGGGCGGGCTGGGACTAGAGCTCAGTGAGCCCTCCCTCAGCCTTGCTCCCCAGTGCAACTGCACACGTTGGGCACAAGTGTGAATAGGCTCTCCCCCTTCATGTAGTTGCCTAATTTTGCAATACTTCTTACTCGCAGTCTATGAAAAGAAGTGATTCATAGTAAAATCCGTAGTGAACTGCAATAGTACTAAACTGCATACTGCATATTCATTCTGTGTTAAAATCCAGCTCACTGCTCTCCAACAATCTACACATTGACTTTCCATTTCTGTCCAGTCCCTGTATATATCCTTGTAGTTCACGTAGGTTGGTATGCATACGGGGAATTTTATGGAGGGAGAAAGACTGAAGTACTAGTTACATCGGTCACTCCCCTCCACGGTGGGGATTCAAGGTTAATGTAAATGAGGATCGATCCACATATAATTCATGACTGTCTGTAATCTACAAGTTTTTAATGGTAAAATTAGTGGGTCAAATGTGTTGTCTTAAATGTCGTTTTCAATAAAATCACTTTTTTGAAATCAATTGGCTTTTCCGGATCCCTAAGTTGACCGCTGCTAACCCGTTATCTCCTAACGAGTTAATCCTCTCTTTTTGTACCAGTTTGACTTGGTCACAGATCGGACCAAACAAGCAATTGTGCAAACTCAATCAGGGTAATTACAATCAGTCGGATCTCCAGGTAGGAACACAAACCCTTTCTTCAACAACAGTCCCTGTATACTCCCTATTGATTTCGGGTATTATTTTGACTCTTCTACCCTAATGAAACCATGTGTTAGAAAACCTGAGCAACCCCTTTAAGATGACTACTCCCCCTGCAGGGAAACACAAGACGTGAGCCTACTGCAACCTTCCAAAAAATTAAAGGTTAAAAGGAAAATATTTTGATGTCAGCAGCCCATGCCTGCTGCTAAACCTGAAATAACTCACCGCATCACAGTGGGCGAGGGCGTTTTATTAAGGTGATAAAGCTTAATTGTGATCCAACTAATTTGTAGAACATGTCATTTAAAATCCAGCAGGAGCCTGCCAAATCCATTGCAAAGCAGCCCTCGTTCCATTTGTTAATAAGAATGTAATTAAATATTTAGAATTATCTTGTTGCAATTAGATCTTCACATGACAAATACATTTTATTGTATAAATGGTGAAATCTTAATTAGGAGGCTCAATATTATTCCAGCTTAATTGACTTGCAACTGTTCCCTCTGATGCAAATCAAATTCTTTTTTAAGGACCTTTTTGCAGAAGAGATGATGGGGTGTTTTGTCACTTAGCTAAATGACTTCATAATTCATGGTTTTAATTGTTTGGAGGATCAACAGTAAGAAGAGTTCAATTTCCCGTCCTAGCTAGACAGCAGCTGGAACACAATGTTTTTTTCTGGAAGGATTTCACAGCCTGTCTTTCAAGACGAGATGCGTCTTTGTTAAAACGGGCATGCAGCGATCGTATCTGATGTCGTTATTAAAGCCTAAAATACACGTAGCTTGAGATGCAACACAAGCAAGCTAAGGGATTCGTTTGCATGACTTCAAATTTGATTGGCACGTGAGGGAGCTGTAAGCAATGCACGTATGGATGGAGTTTCCTCGCGGCCATAACCCCATCCCATCCCACCTAAAGCTGACACTCAGTGCTGGGCAGCATAATGTGAATGGCTGCTCGGCGCGAGAACTGACAGTTCTGCACTAGGGGGAGGCAGAGGATCTTCTCACCTAGAAAAGTGCAAGGCATGCGGCGACCCACTTCTGGGTCATGACCCACCAGTTGAGAACCAAGGCTCTAATGTATCACCACATTCACACACTGATATTATTATATGTTTATATAGCTCTGACATATTCTACAGTGCTGAACAGGGAGCACCATGGGAACTTACACTCTAAGTTCACCATATACTACTGGTTTTGTAAAGGAACCAATTACCACAATATTCGTAGGTGGAAACTGGAGAAACGAAAGGAGCAGAGCCCTTCAGCAGGGCACAACATTTCAGGAGAGGAGTCTTAGATAGAGGAAGGAGCAGAGTCCTCCAGTAGAGCAGACTATTTCAGGAGAGGAGAGTTACATAGAGGAAGGAGCAGAGTCCTCCAGCAGAGAAAAGCATTTCTTAAGAGAAGAGGTAGATAGGAGGAGGGAGCAGAGTCCTCCAGCAGAGAAAAGTATTTCAGAAGAGGAGAGTTAGATAGAGGAAGGAGCAGAGTCCTTCAGCAGAGCAGAATATTTCAGGAGAGGATAGTTACATAGAGGAAGGAGCAGAGTCCTCCAGCAGAGAAAGGCATGTATTGAGAGAAGAGGTAGATGGAGGAGGGAGCAGAGTCCTCCAGCAGAGCAGAGTATTTAAGGAGAGGAGAGTTAAATGGAGGAAAGAGCAGATACCTCCAGCAGAGCAGAGTATTTCAGGAGAGGAGAGTTATAGAGGAAGGAGCAGAGTCCTCCATCAGAGCAGAGTATTTCAGGAGAGGGGAGTTAGAGGAAGAAGCAGAGTCCTCTAGCAGAGCAGAGTATTTCAGGAGAGGATAGTTATAGAGGAAGGAGCAGAGTCCCCCAGCAGAGCAGAGTATTTCAGGAGAGGAGAGTTATAGAGGAAGGGGCAGAGTCCCCCAGCAGAGCAGAGTATTTCAGGAGAGGAGAGTTATAGAGGAAGGAGCAGAGTCCTCTAGCAGAGAAGAGTATTTCAGGAGAGGAGAGTTAGATAGAGGAAGGAGCAGAGTCCTCCAGCAGAGCAGAGTATTTTAAGTAATGTATTGATCCCACGGGAACCAGTGACCTGACCAGTCATTATAGTCACAGCTTGAGCATATTCTACAACAGTTCCTTCATTGAACAATTCGGATCACTTCTTTCTCCCAAAGTTGCGCTCCATTACTCATCACAGATATTCAGATTTAAGAAGACAAGGGCTTATTCTGGATATCAGTTAGTTAAACTATCACTTACCCATATACTTCTGGATTTTGAGAGGTAAGCAGATCACCTGGAGGAAACTCCACACCATGATGGGGGAAATAATGCAGCTAAGAAGACATTACCCTACAAGTATTCAAACTCAGACCCCAGTAATGAGGACTATTCACTGAAACACCTTGCACCACATTTTCACATGACGGAGTGGTGTTCTCATGACACAGAGCCATAATGGAAGACAAATGCGTAACCACAAATATGCATTTTTAAAAGGGTTCTCTGAATAAAAAGCTTCTTAAAAAAATTTGATTCAAATTAAATTACTTTCTACAAATTTTTAAAACTTGCAATTAGAGAGCTAACAATATTATTTTCCCAGCAAAAAGTGGATTGATCTTATAAAAATCATTGAGAAGCTCTCATTAGTCTAAACCATGAAGTTACATGGTATAATTAAAAGTTTCAAAGTCACAGATGATGGAGAATTTCATACAGAGAGCTGTCTGTAGTGTGCTGGGTGGAGGTGAAGCAGGGCTCCGGGTCAAATTCTGTATCTAAATTAAAGGAATAATGCATAGGCAGGAGAAGAGATAGATAGACAGATAGATAGATAGATAGATAGATAGATAGATAGATAGATAGATAGATAGATAGATAGATAGATAGATAGATGATTCCGATATACAGACAGACAGACAATGGATAACGATAGACAGACAGTGGATAGCAATACACAAACAATGGTAAACTATGGACAAACAGATAATGTATAGCGATAGACAGACAGACAATGTATAGCAATAGACAGACAGACAACCAGACAATGGATAGTGATAAGCAGACAGACAATGGATAGATAGACAGACAGACAATGGAAAGTGATAGGCAGACAGACAATGGATAGAGACAGGCAGACAATAGATAGTGACAGACAGACAATGGATAGTGATAGACAGACAGGCAGCCAGAAAGACAATGGATGGTTATAGACAGGCAGACAGACAGATAATGGATGGTTATAGACAGACAGACAATGGAAAGTGATAGACAGACAGACAATGGGTAGTGATAGACAGATGGATAGTAGATGGTTATAGACAGACAGACAATGGATAGTGATGGACAGAGGGATAATGGATTGTGACAGACAGACAATGGATAGTGATAGACAGACAGGCAATGGATAGTGATAGGCAGACAGACAGACTATGGATAGTGATAGCCAGACAGACAGACTACGGATGGTGATAGAAAGACAGGCAATGGATAGTGATAGGCCGACAGACAATGGATAGTGATAGACAGACAGACAATGGATAGTGATAGACAGACAGACAATGGATAGTGATAGACAGACAGATGGCCAATGAATAGTGATAGACGGACAATAAATGGTGATAGAAAGACAGGAAAAGGATAGTGATAGACAGACAGACAGAGAGACAATGGATTGCGATAAAGAGACAGACAGACAAGGGATAGATAGGATAGATAGATGCCGATGGATTATACTACATATAAACTACTTATGACTTCAACACATTCGCTGTCCCTTCTTCTGCATATTTTATTTTTTACTTTAAAACCCCTTCATGGCCGTATTACAACTTTATTAGTCCCAATGTAAAATGCCCCTTACTTTGAGAACATTAATTAGGGAGAACTAGGAATGTAACTAATGCCTACCAACATTACCACACTTCTTCTGAGTGTCAGAGCTTCATAAAGCTCTGGCCACAAAAGAGTTAAATTAATTTCCTCATCATACTAGAACGGTGTGTTTGGCGGTTCATGCGTAATGTTGGCGGGATGAAGACATTTATGCATTTCTTTCCTTGCAGCGTTGCATCGGCTCACAGATGTGTGCCGGAACGGGGTGACTCAGCTGCATCTGTTTGTATCTCTGGGTTTTAGGCTGAAATCCATATCGGTAATGATTTCTCTCTGTGGCAGTGCGAGCTGCACTGGGGTTAGGCTGTGAAAGGTGTTTCATTGGTTGTCTTCAGAGTCAATATTTCATAGCTACCAGCACCTCACACTTTCCATTACCTGTAAATGTACAGCATTAAAAAACAATATGCAATATTGCTATACATATATATTCCGATCATCCATAACATTATGACCACCCGCCTAATATTAAGCAGGTCCTCCGTATCCTGATCCATTGAAGCATGAACTCTAATAGACCTCTGAAGGTATGCAGTGGTATCTGGCACCAAGCCGTCAGTAGCAGATCATTTAAGTCCTGTAAGTTGTGAGGTGATCGGCCTCCATGGATCAGACTTGTTTTTCCTGCACACCCTGCACACAGATGCTTGATTGAGATCTGGAGAATTTGGAGGCCAAGTCATCACCTCAGATTCGTTGTGTTCCTCAAACCATTCTTGAACCATTTTTGCAGTGTGGCAGGGAGCATAATCCTGCTGAAAGAGGCCACTGCCATTAGGCAGTGGCGTCACAAGGGGGGTGCGGCCCGCACCCGGGTGCCACCATTGGAGGGGTGACACCAAAATGACTCACAGTCATTTTGGTGTCACCCCCCTCTGAAAAGTCGGGCGCCGAACGCCCGACAGTATCAGGGGAGAGGAGGGGACCCGGCGGCATACCTTATCCCACCGGGTGACTGTCCCCTCCTCCCTCTGCCGGCGTCCATCACCAAGATGGCCCCGGCAGGTCTCAGAATACTGCCGCGCGTGCGCGATGACGTCATCGCGCACGCGTTGTATAGTTACATAGTTTGGGAATGGCAACACAGAGAAAAAAAGGAAACCTTCCTTGTATCTGGACCTATCATGATATATATTTGCTATGCTCAGTGATGTGTCAAAATAATACTTCCAGATATGTATTACCTTAAGCGGAGATCACAGTACTCCCCCTGACAATGCCTTCACCTGCATTTCATGGAGCCATCTTTGCTCAGGCATCATCCAGGGTCACCATGTACTTCCTGGGCTGAGATGACAGCTATAATGTAAATCCTGGAGAGTGTAAAGTTCTTGGCTGTGTTCACCAATGTCTGACACACATAAACCCCTGCTGCAGTCTCTTACCTTGTGACATGCTACAAAGTTATAATGTTGCAGTCTGATCACTTGGGAGAGGAGACTACGGAAATGCTTCCTCCTGCCTGCAGCATACTGTTGATATCATCTCAACTAGGGATGCACCGATACCAACTACCGTACTCGGTACAGGTACACGTACAGATACTTTTCGAACTCCAAGACTAGACTAGAGAAAAATTCAAAAGTTAGAAGGCAGCTGTCATTTGTAAGGAGCACACGGAGCTCCCGGGATTTGTACATCTCTGTTGTAATGTATGATTTTGTTTTTATAAATAAAGGGATGCACTGATACCAGTTTTGCAAGTACAAGTACTGATACTTGTCCAAGTCCTCACAGACACAAGTACTGATACATTTTTGTGTATTGTCATGTGACAGTTTTTCAAAAACAATACAGACTAATGATTTCAGGACAGTGGTGGAGCGCCAGAGCCAGGTCCCAGCTGCAACTGCTGCAACCCTGGTACTTCTCATAAAAATGGCAAGTATCGGCACTGGTATCTGAAAAGTATCAGTGCAACCCTAATCTCAACCTGGCCAAAGTCACAGCCTGGAGTTTAAGAATGGCTTTATAATTAAAAAAAGTGGAGCTATTTTCTGAAAAAGGATACGGTTGCTGTAAATTGTGACATTTCAGGAATTTATTCATCCAAAGTTACTTCTAAACTTCACTTTTACATTCAACATTGGATAAAATTGCTAGTGAAAACTGTATTTTCCGTGGCACAAACTCCCTAATCGAAATGTTAATAGGATAATTACAAAGCATTACAACGTTCGGAGAATAATTGTGACATGTAATAAAGCTAACAGACTGGTGTTTCTCACCCAGTAATGGAAAGAACTCGTGCTGCAGCTGAAACTATTTTCTGTGTCCTCTGACCCGTATTGAAACTCAATTTGTTCTAAACAGTTTGTTTCGGTTCTCATTGTCCCCCTTAGAATGGCGCTCAATCGAATGGAGGGCTGGAGAGAATTAGACCACAGGAGAGCACAATAGGCAGTTAGAGCTTCGAGAGGCGCCGGAATATTCACGGCAGAGATTCATTCTGCCCATACATGTCTCTGCAACAGGGAATATCGCACCAAAGACCCGTTCTAAATTGGAGGTTCAATATAGAAAAATGGGCCCCATGTGAAAAATGACTCTTATTTTCAGTTTACTTTTTGCAACACTTTATCATGGGATTTTATTATTAAAGTGACCATGTCGCTAGTTTGAAGATGTGGAAAGCAGTGTTCATTACAAAGAATGAATATTTACTTATCACTATCACTTATCACTCTTCCATGCCATCTCCTCTTGAAAAAAAGAGCTTGCTCAAATTTGGGAGGAGGAGGGGGGGTGGGGGGGTCAGATGCTGGCACCCCCTGCTGCCACTGTGGTTTGCTCCACCATCCCCTATGTGACTGCAGGATACAGTGGCGAGAGGAAGGAACCACAGAGTGAAGAAGGGTATCAAACATCTGATACACTGTGGTTTTCTTTACCGGCCCCCCTCAAGGATACAGGGTCCAGAAGAAGGAACCACAAAGCACATTGACCAGGCAATGCCACGTGCTGATTTCTTTTTCTATTTTAGCTCCTTCATATTGAGGGTTCTGCTTTAAACCCAGCAATACATTGAGGCAACAACTGCTTCACCCAAAAGACCCAAAGCCAAAACACAAGATGAACAGCATTGTGTATGCAGTTCAGTGCAGTGAGGAGTGCTCAGAATTGTATGTCGGTGAAACAAAACAGCAGCTACACCAGCGTATGGTACAGCATAGAAGAGCCAAACGCTCTGGTCAGGATTTGGCAGTATGCCTACATCTAAAGGAAAAAGGTCACTCCTTTGAAGAGACAAGTATGCATCCTAGACAGGGAGGAGGACTGGTTTAAAAGGGGTGTGAAAGAGGCCATTTATGTAAAAATGGAGAAGCCAAGCTTGAATAGAGGAAGGGGGGTTGGGGGGGAGACATCTATTGTCTGCCACATACAATGCTGTTTTAACACCTCTCTCTGGGCCGGTTATTAACACCTCCTAGACTCCAATTATGTAAATGCGGTCAACACCTGGTTGTGACTAACAGATTATGTGGATTTTTTGTACAAGTCACTCTGAATTGAGAAAGCTGGTCGGATGACCAGTGAAACGTCTTCAAGAAAAATACAGCAAGTCCAGTTGCTTTGACTTATTTTTTACAGATACACCAGGTGATGACTTTCACATGTTAAAGATCACATGAGATTGACTTTCATCATACTATACCTCATCTACTGAGTCTGCATAATACTATCGTAATACAGGGCTATATAATTGTGTGGAATGTAAGCAACTGATGGACTCTGTCATCTAATACGGTTTTCTGACTGATTGTTAGAAGGAAACAAATGTTTTATATAAATCATTTTTAACTAAGTCTCCAGATATCCAAGATTGCATCTTTATCTCAATGGTCAGTCATGGGGGATTTCTCGCCGGCTTGATTTAAAAAAAAAAGTACTTGATTTTTATCTTTACAATTTATAATTTTTATAAAGAATCTGCAGTAACAATATTTTATAACTGAAAGGATGAGGTGAAGATACGGCTCTCACAGAGGACTGAGTTGATGGTACGGCTCTGTTGGAGAAAAGATCATGTCCCCATGCCGTTCCGTTCTTCTAATTAAGCCAATAAAATCAATCAGTTGTTTAGCATGTCTCGGTGTCAGATCCGGTTGTGGTCCTCTTAAATCATCCAATAAAATTAATGAATGGTTTAGCCCTTTGGGCATGTTGAGATTCCCCTAATTCATCTGATAAAATCAAATAATTATTGAGCCATTTGGGCATGTTGAGATTCCTCTGATTTCCAACTAGATCAATCATTTAGTTGTCTGGCCAAATTTTGGTGTCTGGGCTGGTTGTCATTCCGTTGGGGGTATGGCCAGTCTCTCAATAATTTGCTTAATTTCCATCTTCAGTTCCTTCATCATTAAAGCCCTCTCCCCATTTGTAGAGTCTTCTAATTCACCCAGTAAAATACTATCAGCTGCAGGAAAAGCACAATAATGGTCAGTGTCTGGCAGTAGGCACGCTGTGGGAGCATTTCTAATATAAAAAAACACACAGTGAATGGCAAACTGAGCCCCTTTATCAGTCACTGGGGAGCTTTTGGCTTTAGCAGCATATGGCCTTGGGCTCGGTTTACAACAATTGTAACATGTTTTTTTTTCAGTCCACCTTCTGGCAAATAGGAGCAAATTAAGAGGGGCACAAATTGAACAACAAATTTATACAGGGGGTATGCAGTCAGCATGTCAAGACACTGTATGAAGTATGCAATGTAGTACTGCAACATCCATCTTCAGGAGAGATTCTGGTGTTGCTTCTGGCTCATGTGATGGATAGTAGAAGTTCTCCACACAGCTCACTACGTGACCTCTCTCCTAGCAGCCTTATGGTCCTCTTGACTTTCAGCACAGACTCTTCCTCATAAGATGTACTTGGTAACATTTGAGTCAAAGGTTGCTGCTGCAGCCAGACAGAATCCTGGATTCTTTTGGTCTTCGCCAAGATGACCTCTACTCTTCCTACTCTTCTCTACTGTGTCCCCTTTAGGATTGAGGGGACACATTCTCCTCAATCCTGGTGCTGGGGGGAGAGCTAAAGTTTGCCGGCCAGTAAGGTACGAGTCCTTCTCTATCCCCCATTACTATGGCGTGCACAAAATCCAGGCTGAGGTAGCATAGGGTGGGGTGGTGTTGCAGATCTAGGCCTTTTATGATCCCCAGTGTATTTCTCCCTTTGGTTGTTCCTTCTTCTCTTTTTCTTTTCTTTTTTTTTCTTGATCGGATAGATACTTGTTGGTTGTACTTGTTAGCTAATGTTGATTTAATTGATGGCCTCTGTGTTAGTAGCTCTTCTCCTTCATCTGGGTTTACAAAACAGCAATCAGGGGAAAATAATTTTTGTTTATTTATGTGAAAATGTGAAAGTTAAACCATGGATTAAATTAAAGTGACATTAAACTCAGGAGTTAAATCTTAAAAATACATTCAAGTACCCTAACTATTAACCCCAATGTGGCTTATTTGTGTATCACTCGGCTGTAGATCCTCAAATCATCTCTGATACAGTTTGAGTGATACACAAAAAAGATACATTTTTGTTTATAGTCAAGGTACTGGAATTAACTTGTAAGGTTTAACCCCTATGTTTAGTTTCAATTTAAATTAAAGGAGTTGTCTATTAAATCCCTAATGTCCCCTTTACAGCCCTCTGAAGCTGATCTAGCATAGAGCCTCTGTAGCCCAGCAATTTCAGCTCAGACCTGGAAGTGATGAAATCATCATCGCTTCCAGCTTTATTCAGCGAGTAGATGTTTGATTGTCTTCATCCCCTCTACCCGCCAACACCCACAATGTCGCTCCTGGGCCTGCAGGAGAAGCAGTGTTGCCCAGGAAGCACATGTTTATTGGCCCCTGGAAGCAATAAGGCAGCTTTACAGCCGCCCGAATCAGTTCCAGTGTAAAACTGACAGTCCATTGTATACAGGTAAACAGAATAGCCGCTGTCAGTTTACAGGAGCCTGCTGCTGCTGCTGATGTATGACATGCGTCAATGGCAGTGAAAAGGTTAAGGAATTCTAGAGCAAAACATACTGCCTAGTGTCGGAAAGCTCTGTCGCAATCTCAGGTCATGGGGTCCTCGACCAGAGTAATGACCTAAAATACACAGCTAAAAGCACCCAGGAATGGCTAAGAACAAAACATCAGACAATTCTAAAGTCGTCTCCTATGAGCCCTAATCTGATTCCTATGGAACATCTTAAAGCTTAAAGAAGAACTGCAGGCATGGATATTCTTACACCTTGCAGTGGAGCTACCTTCACACTAGAAGGGTTATGTGTTAGTTTTCATCTAGAGACGAAAATAAAAAAAGATAAAAATATAGTCACCTGGACCTCCGAGCTCGTTGGCTGCGAGACTGGTCCCTCTAGCTTCGCTCCCCCTCCACTCTGGCAGTCTTAAGTCCTGTGACTCATTGCAGTGTATAGGAAGTGAGCAAACCAAGGGACATTCCATCGCCGATGTGGTGAAGAAGGCAGGCCAAGGTTCAGGTGAGTATAAAACTATTTTCGTCCCTAGACAAAAGTAAGCATGACCTTTGTCATCAAGAGTGGGGGATCTGCCCTGAGTCCCTGTGGTTGCTATCTCTCCCTCCGGACCTGTCCCCCCCCCCCCCCACCTTTTTTTTTTTTACCTCCCTCTCTCTCTCTTCTTCTATCCTTCTCCTCTTTTTTTCTTTTATCTTTGAGTTATCCCTCCCTGGTACTAGAAGATCCCTTGGCTGGTTCATATTGGAAGGCCCATCATTGATTCATTGATTAGATTATAACAAATTAACTTACCATTTTCCAATCGATCCATTTTTGGATATACCTACCGATTTCTTGTTTTTTTTAATCCCCATTTTTGTTTTTTTAGTACAAGCCATGACTTATGGGATACATGATTGTCTTACTCAGGGTGCCTGGAGCCTGCCTACTATGTCTCATAGTCGCAGTCAGGTCTTTTATGTATGCATCTGTTGTGAAACACTGATCTTGATCTATCTCGGCTGATAATGTGATTCTAGGTACTCAATACCTTGTTCTGTATTTTTTTCTTTTTTGTTTTATTGTTTATCCTGAATTTGATTTATAAAGAATAATAAAAATAGTCAAAGTGAGGGAAAATCTAATCTAATTGGCCCCTTGCAATGGGTCTACCCCTGCACTGTAAGGTGCCAATTAGAATTGATTTCCCCTTACTTTCAGTCTTGATGACAACGGTCCACCATAAAAGCAGAGATGGTCAATCTCCTGAACGGGGACAGACAGCAATAAAAACCTCACAGCAGTTCAACTCCTTCGTTACTCTATTCAAAATGGTTTGGATTTGATTACGAAGGTTGCATAGCATGGAATGGCCTCCAAGAGGTTTCATGCTCATCCAGATACATTCTGGTCAATCTCACAGCAAAGGATCATGGGAAAAGTATATAAAATAATATAGGAAATGTAATTTATAAAGCTCATTAAGTGGATTTTCTTGCTTTAGCAAAGTTGCACATTTTCCGTCATGGAAGAATAAGCAGTCCACTGATTGATAATATTTGTTGCCCGGAGCTCCTTTAAACGTTGTTTTCTGTCTACAATTTCCTTCCACAAAGTTTCTTGAACATCTCCTCCAGAGGCTCATCGCGGGATCCTTGCCTTTTACTTTGCATTCCGCAAAATGAATTTGCGCACAAATGATGTGTAATGGGGGAGACAGAGAGAGAGAGAGAAATAAAAGCTGAATTTCTGATGCTGTCTGCGTAATTAAATAATAGACCCCATGTGACGGAAATGCAGAAAGGTCATAAATATTATATTTTGACTGGTTCACAGGATGCTGCTTTGCAGACAAGAGCATTTAGCAGGCAGCTGAGACAGAATCGCATTAAATCTATTGACCTGCAATCCGGGGGGAATCAAATTCAGTGGAGCGAGCGTGGAATACTAGCAGTCTAAGATATAAATTACACAGACGTTAAGAGGCCTAACCAAGGCACTCACCATGCAAAAACCCTCTCATCTCCTTCTTCGGGTGAAAGTCACAAACACAGAATGCAGAGAGTGGCGCAACGTGAGCAAAATGTAGTTGTATTTTATTGGATTTGTGACAAGTGTCCGGTAGATGTAACCTCTAACTGAATGATATTATGTTTGCTAAAGCAATGTGTAATAAAAAGAGCTGCTTTTTTTAAAAGGGCATGTGAATGGGACATTCACCAAACATTTACTAGTGGTGAATCATTCACTGGCATTTAAAGGGTAATTCTACTTTCCCAGGTGAATTTGGAAAAATAGAGCTACCACCACCAATATGCCCTCTCTCCCTCCCCGGCTACTACCTGCCAATGAAAGCTCCTTTCCCTCCACAGCTGCTGGTGTAGGACTCATGTATCGTACACAGCAGCACAGCCCTGTGGTCAATGTTTTTATTTCAACTTGCAAAGGACGAGCACTCACTGGTCAGTGCAGTCACGTGACCAATGAGAACCGCATCTGAACACACTAACCAATGAGAAGCGCTTCTGACTACGCTAACCAATGAGAAGCATCCCCACAGCACATTTGTCAGCATCCTTTACATTTGTCCCTGTTTTTAATCTCTTCTTTTTTTTCCCCGCCTGAGCAGAACATTACTTTCAATGTGCATGCGCAACATCGGTTGGTGCCTGCTGCCTGTGGTAATATGTATAGCCTGGACATGTGGAAACATTGTCATTTTGTCTCGGTTTCCAGGAGAGGTGAGTGAGAATGCCCCAGCACAGATGTCTACCTACCTAGCCGCCTACCTACTTACCTGCCTACCTATCTATCCCCTTTAGGGTGAAGGACGCACACAGTCACAGCACAGATGCTTACCAACCTACCTGTCTACCTACCTACCCACCTACCTATTACTGACACATCAGGGTGAAGAATGCACAGCCACAGCACAGATGCTTATCTACCTACCTATCCCCATCAGGGTGAAGGACGCACAGCCACAGCACAGACACCTGTCTAACTACCTACCTATCCCTGATACTTGAGTAGGTAAACAACGAGTGCTGACGGTACTGTATTTCATCTGGCTATCTATGACCTCCAGTCATGAAAGGGTTAAACCTCGCCTCTCTCCGTATTCTGTGCAGACGTTACGCTTTGGGATCACTGGTTATCTGACAAGGTCTGCTCACATGAGACACTATTGTGTATATGACAGTGAACATACAATAATATCTACAGAGGCGATCGCTTTTTCCTAAGGTGCTGACAGTCAGAGAATAACAGATGCAATCCTCTTCCAACAATGCAGAATGTGACGAATGAACCCAGGTGTCAAAGTTTTTCATCTTGGCTTTTATCCATTGTCTGCGCTTCTTCCAGTCCAGACAAAACGCAAACATTTACCACTAAATAATAAACCGTGACAACGGCTTCTGGCCTGATATTAAAGTGGAGGTAAACCCTAGCTGGATGATAGTTAGTTTGCTCTGTGCACCCCTTTCCCTTGAGGACTGTCCAAGAGGTGTGGGTTGCGTTCCAATTAAGGAGGATCTCAGGTTTGGCCTGAACTCCCCCATACATGGAAGAAGCTCCTCCAGAACACACAAGGAAGCTCCTTCCATGCCGCTCAATCAGCTGTGGGCGGGGATTGACCTGCCTGCAGCTTGATTTAAGCAAAGGGGTGGGGTGCATTGACATAATTGACCTTATATGGATTCATGGCTATATTGAGTAAATTACATTTACCTAATATGGCCATATGAGGTCAATGATGTCCTCACAGACACCCCACCCTTTGTTTATGTGCAGCTGTGTGGCAGGTAATACTAGGGGCAGGGATGCCCCAGTCTGCAGTTGAATGGGCAGGAAGCCAATGGCATCCATGTTCGAGTAGCTCAATTTGAGACCAGGCTCAGTCTTATCTTGAGCTCAACCCTAGTTCCAATACACAGAGTTGCTTACCTTATAACCACATCTTTGCTACTACCAGCTATTGAATTTTGGATCTGCAACCACCTATTACTTAGTTTGATGGTAGATATTATCATCTATCCCTTAATGGGCGCAATTTTTGTGGACTATGGATCTCTACAGGCCTTCTCTAGATTCTGAGGAATATTTTTTTGTGTGTTGAGACAAATACACTGCCTGCCCAAAAAAGTCACACACTCTAATATTTCATTGGACTTTCTTAACTTGATTAGGGTACACATTCGCCGTGGCATCATTTCCTTACGTTTATGCCATGTCAGAACATTGATTTCTGTGCAGAGTGGCTTTAAATTTTTCGCCAAGATTTTGTAGTGATGATGGGAGAGTCGGACCACTGCGTAAAGTCTTCTCCAGCACATCCCAAAGATTCTCAATGGGATTAAGGTCTGGACTCTGTGGTGGTCAGTCCATGTGTGACAATATGTCTCATACTCCCTGAACCACTCTTTCACAATCTGAGCCCGATGAATCCTGGCATTGTCATCATGGAATATGCCCAATAGGCCATCAGGGAAGAAAAAATCAATTGATGGAAAAACCAGGTAATTCAGTATATTCAGGTAGGCAGCTGACCTCATTTTTAGGCACATAACATTGCTGAACCTAGATCTGTTATCCAACGGGACCCTCTGACTGACCTGCTTAGCTAAATCCAGGTGGTGACTTTTTTTGGACAGACAATGTATAATGTACAACTGATATACTGTAGGCCCTCCTGTTACCTCCTGAAGAAAGAGACCATTGGTCTAAGAAATGCGTAGAACAGGGATAGATAGATAGATGATTAAAAATAACTTTAAAAATCACATTAGGGTTAATGTTGATTTGGGAGCATTGTTTGTCAGAAAGGCAAACCGTCATATTTTTCCTGCTATAGCCACCCAAAGTCTTGTTGGTAACACGGAGGTTTCAGACTTTTTCCAGGCCCCTGCTATTTTTTGCAGACTGGCCACAGACATGAAAGCAGACACACTTCTAAAAAGACTTAAAGCTGATCTCCAGGCAAACCTCTAAATACACAGAAGCAGCACATATAAGGGATCTGTTTACCCTGCCAAAGGATTTGTATTTCTGTCCATCTAGTCCTTAGATTTACACAGCTCTGCCACAGAGCACAGACCGATCTAAAAGGAAAATATATTGAGATCTGATATTTACCTGTTGCAGTTCAGTAACATTTACAAGTCTTGTCCCTCCCCCAGCCTGTGATTGGACAGTGAAAGGAAAAGCAGCAGGAAACATGTACGGACTTATTACCATGAAGAAAGGAGGAGGGCAGAGCAAGCAGACAGAACTGGAGTCTTCCTAATCCCAAGGGAACCAGTCGCTGAAGTAAAGAATCCCATCTGGGTCAATTTGTAGTTCCTCCAAGAAGAATCTATTGGCGGTACCAGATGATTGGATCATTTTTACACATGCACACACATGTACACTATGGAGATATTAAAGTGTTTGTAAACCTTAGCATTGAACTTTTCTTATGTGAAAAAATTTGTAATGTCTATACCCTGTGATATATCCTGCTAGCTGGCAACTTCTGGTGCTCTCTGTCTGCAGTGCATTGTTATCAGTTACCGTTAGGCATGTAACTGTTTCAGATTTGACAAGTGGTGATACATATTTTATTCCACACAAGTGATTTTTTTTACCTCTTTCAAACATGTAATGCATATTGTGATGCCCTGCCTGGGTTCCTGATTGGCCGGGAAGCCGGCTCCATGCACCTGGTGACAAGGGAACATGGTGCCAGCTTCCCAGCCAATCAGAAAGCCAGGCGGCGAGTCATTACCCACCCCCCGGCTTCCTGATTGGCCAAAAAGCCGGCTCCATCGGTCCTCATAATCATGGAGCCGGCTTCCCAGCCAATCAGGAAGCCAGGCGGTGTGTAATGCATTGCTGCCCGGCTTCCTGATTGGTCGGGAAGCTGGCCATCAGGAAGCCAAGCGGCTAGTCATAACCTGCCCCCCTGATTGGCCACAAAGCCGGGCCCCATGCTTCCTCATGACCTGGTGAAGATGGAGCATGGAGACAGCTTATCGGCTAATCAGGAAGCCGGGCGGCGAGTCATTACACGCTGATCAGCTTCCCTAATGGGACTTCCGGTATCAGTATTCGGTATCGGCGAGTACCGAATAAAAAATATTTGTACTCGTACTCGATACCGAAAAAACAGTATTGGTGCATCCCTTATAATTTCCTCAGATAGACCATGTCATCATGTGAGAGGTGTCAAAATCTAGAGCTTACAGAGAAAAACTAACTTCAAATTTGAATTCAGCACTTTCAAATTAGGTAAAAACAAGTGCTGGTATCAATGCAACAAAAACTTTGTTCCCCAGTGTAATTGAAGGAGCTGGATGGGAAATTTTCTGGTGATCAGCGACTGTAGCGAATCAGCTTCCATCATTGTCTAACATGAACGGAGGGATCCGTTATATTTTTTTCTTTCAGCCCGAGGTCTGAATGCAAAAAAAGAAAAAGTAACAGTGTATGGCCAGCTCAAGCCTTCAGGAATATACATTGAAGCAGATAGTGTCCTTTAAAAAAACAAATATATCAACTCCAAGAAAGAATCTTGTTCCAGCAGACTAATACAGAATTCACAGGTTTGTTGTAGAAAGATGTGTCATTATTCTGGAATAAGTGATTGTGCAAACAAAAAAAATAACTCAAAGATAAAACAGGCGCGACATCGATGATATGATAAATACCATAGACTGATGGGTCTTACTTGTCAGTTGCTATAACTTACCTTTACACATGCAAGGTTCTTTGATAGCTGGAGTGCTCAGTGCAGTCTTCTGGGAAAATCTGTGAGACATGGCCCGGGTGACGGGAATTCTGGACCATTGTGTAGGCAGAGCACTGTTGTCAAGGTCACAGGGAAGAGGCATTGGAATTTTTTGGCAGGTCTAAAAATTTAGACTGAAAGGAATTTTTTTGTTTAATAACAATACATTAAAAATTGTTGTTTTTATTGTTATTAATATTATTATTATTATTATGATTACTGTTATTATATTATTATTCCTTTTTTTATTATC
>NW_017306653.1:341557-374588 GCF_000935625.1 Nanorana parkeri | reverse complement strand
AGCATCATTTTAACATTCTACATTATTATTATTACTATTATTATTATTATTATTTCTTCTTCACATTTTTAACAAACATTTTCCTTGAACATCTCCATCAGACGGATAAATCATAGTATCTCAGTCCCAGGTTCCTGGCAAGCATCAGGTTAAAATTAGAAATCCCTTTTCTGTGTGGAGGAAGGTGGCGATTACCTCCCAGCAGAATTGCAGTAACCTAATAATATAAAAATATCGGTAATGTTGGAGAGTGACATGAGGTGACATCACCTCTCACATCGCTGCTATTCCTGATGGCGGAGCAGGATTCAGTCCTCTGCGGGGGGCCATTTACTTGTTTAAGATGATTTTTTTTTTTATCTGTGCTCGTTTCTTTCTTTTTATAGCCGAGGTGATGCCGGTGAAAGTAGGCTAAAATTTTTAGTGAGTAAAGATACATTTTATTTCTGTAACTGTATTTCAGATCATTTGAAACATTTGTTTCTCTCTTAAACTTTGGCAATTTGACAGAGAATAGAAGAACTAGGAGCTCATCAATTTGGGAACACCCAAAAATCTTTGTATGGGAAAGTCACTAGAAGTACATACAATGGACACATTACTTAGTTTTGCCTGATTGCATTAGGAAAATAAATGTACTTATAAAAATGTAACAAGAGATAACTTTTTGCTAATTTTTTTTTTTTTGGTACTGTGGACAGCTCTGGCCATTTGTGGCTAAATTTATAAGGGGGCGGGGTACAGGGGATGTAGGGAGAAGGAGGTGCAGGGGATGAAGGGATAAAGGTAAAATGGGACACAGGAGGTATAGGGGTGCAGCATATGCAGCAGAAAGGGTGCAGGGGGGACGTAGGGGAAAAGGCCACAAGGGATGTAACATGAAGGAGTTTCAGAGGATATTTATAGAAGGGAATATAGGCAATGAAGGTAAGGGGGTGCAAGGGATATAGAGGAAATTAAATACAGGAGAAATAGGGTTGAGGGGGTGCAGGGAAAAAGCAACTGCTGGGAAATGTAATGGGGAAGGGGGCACAGGGCATACAGGGGTAAAAAAGTTCAGGGGTTGTAGGGGGAATGAGATACAGAAAATGTAGGAAGAAAGGAGTGCAGGAGGAAGACGGTAGAGGTGATATAGGAAAAAGGGGGAGCAAGGGGAGGGAGGTACAGGAGAAGGGGTTCAGGGGATGTAGGTAAAATGGAGTGCAGGGAATGTAGGGAGAGGGAGTACAAGGAATGTAGGAGGAAGGGGACACATGGGATGTTGGGGGAAGAGGTGGCAGGGCATGTTGTGGGAAGGGGGTGCAGGAAATGTAGCAGGAAGGCAGTGGGGAGATTTAGAGAGAAGGGGGTACAAGGGATATAGTGCATATTGTATTTTAACATTTCATTTTACAAATATAATTACATGACACACAGGACCATGTTTGATCAAAATGTGTCTTCCTGATGTCTTAATATAGCTCTACCAATATGTGCTTGCAGAAATGTGTATGTGCTTGCAGAAATGTGTATTCATAGTGTGTATTACTGTGTCGCCAAAGCTAGATTCACCATGAGACCCTCTTGCCTAATGCCTATAGTCATGGTACAAAAGCACAAAATAATGATGCTATTTTGCACATTACTGGTGCGCCGACCAGTGGTTCTCTATAACAGTAACTCTCACCTCTGGTCCCCAAGACCCACTAATTCTTATGCAGAAGTGCATCTATTATCAGCTTCCTTGGGCACCATTCAGGAAGATTTACATTCATTTTACAATGTCTGAGCCATGGGCTGCCATTACAAGTAACTTTTGGCCAGATGAAGCTAAAACTTACTGAGCACATTGCATACTGCGAGTGAGCACTGAACTGTTTGCACTAGACATGTGCACTGGCGAAAAAATTGTTTAGTTTCGTTTTGATTCGGATTTTGTGTTATTTCATTTTTCGAAGATTCGGGTGTGAAAGTCAAATCGGATTCGGACGGAATTCATAAGCGGTAGTTCGTTCGAACGTTCGTTTCGTTTTTGTTTCTTATTCGTTTCGTTCATTCGTTGCAGCAAAGTGACATTTGAGGGGGAAATTCTTTTCTTTCTCCTTCTCTAATGTCACTTTGCGAACGAAAAAGAAACAAAAACGTATTGAATGTTCGAACGAACTACCGCTAATGAATTTCGGAAATGGAAATTCTGATTAGTTTGCATACATTAGATCTGTAATTCGGAATTCGGATACATCCGAATGTCCGAATTTCCGAAAATTCGTCCGAATTTCGTTTGGGAATGAAATTAATCGCACATGTCTAGTTTGCATATGAATCAGTGTGGTGCTTGGAGGAACATGTGCTAAACACTAGGGGGTCTATTCACGAAGCTGCCGAAGGATCTGGCCGTAGCTTCGGCCGATCCTTCGGCTAGCTTCGGCCCCAGGACCCCTTCGGTTAAGTAGAACCGAAGGGGTGCTATACGGGCTATTCACAATCGCCCGTACAGCTCCCGAACATGGCCTAGCGGCTCAGTCGAGCCGAACGCATATGAATCTGCTCGGCTGAGCCGTGCTGAAAGCCGAAGCTGGCCGAGCGCCTGCTTCTGACCGCTGGGCGGAGCCAGCCGTGATCTTACGGCTGGCTCTGGCCACTTGCAATGAGATCAGCGTCCCTAGTTACCTGTCTGACATTGCTCGTGTCAGAATAAAGAAAAAAAAGACACAGCACTGTTTCTCTCCTGGGTGGCCGGGAGCGGGAGGCTCCCAGAGCGCCCGGGACAGTTTTTTTTTTTTGACAGCAGCAGAGCCGCCGGACAATAGGAAACTATTGGGCGTAGCTAGCTGTCACTGCTAGCTCCGCACAATCATTTTCTATTAACTTTTTAAAACTTTTTTCACTCTTTTTCTGTTCTGCGGTACCTGTCTCGGCTGCCTACGGCAGCTTAGTGAATAGACCCCTAGGAATGCATGGGCATTTTGTTTGATTTTCCATTAAAAAATAACTATTTCACCTTTTTTTTAAAATGAGTCTCTAATTTTGCCATGTGCACTACCGGGTGAAATTAGCTTGTTGTGGAAGTCTATCATAATAATTATTATTATTGTTACTGTTATTATACAGGATTTATATATCGCCAACATTTTGTGCAGCGCTTTACAATATAAGGAAGACATTACAATCACAGTACAATTCAGAAGAAAAGATTTCTGTTGCTCTGTGGCAGCACTGATCAGATGGTCATTTTCATCTTCCATCTTCGCAGTGGACCTTGAATCCCTTTTTGGGATTAAGGAACAGTGAGGCCTGTAGCTGAGAATAACATTACACAGTAGAATTCTAATAACATGGATCAAAGTTGAAGATATAGATGACCACAGCCTCTGACTGTCTTTCCAAGCCTTCGTCTTAAAGTCCTGTGCATTCAACATGCCTGTGGGGTAGACTTATCATGGCGCATACAAGTCAGGAGAGGATCAACCCAAGTCAGGAGAGGATCCCATAACAACCCACAACATCTCTCTTCTGTATTTTTAATAAAATGCCTTCTTAAGAGACTGAACTTTGACTCATCTCTTTATTAGTCGGGATGTTATTCTAAGGTCTTTGGATGGTGGTGACCTCCATCCGAGGTGCCATGGGGAAAGTCTACATGATTGAAGACATCCTCGTTTTCCATTTTTTTCTGTTCTTTTATTGCTGTTTCCTTGGAGCCTGTTGGAGTCAGTAATTGCTCGGGGAGGGAGCTGGTTTGGATGGCACAGAAGTCATCCAGGTGGGTGTAAAATGAGAAATGAATTATCCACAAGGAATGTGAAAGATCCTTATTTCTAACAGCTGAGGGGTAACTATGAATAACAGAGCTGCATCATACAACTAACTGTTAGCTCCCCCTTAACATTTCTACAAGTAACAATAAAAATTTGTGAAAGAAGATATAATCTCTACAAGTCCTGCTCGGACTATTAGCCCTACAATACCCGACAGAGCCATGCATTTGTGCCAGGCCCATAAATCGACCCTGAAGTGTTGATGATGCAACAACTGAAGGCTGCTTACTATCTCCATCCACTCGCTCTAGCTGATGCTGTACATCTTTGCTCTGGACCGGCTTCCTGTTGGCTGACAACTATGGACCATGCTTGTATAATGAGTGTGTGCATGGTTGCTTGCAGGCTCCACCCAAGGCTTATGTGATAGTGTGACAATAGAGGAACACAATTAGGAGACAGGGGCAGAACATTATCACCCCGTAACAAGAACAGGGGCCTTCATGGCAGGATCACCGTCAGGATTATTTCTATAAAAGCTGCATATTTGAAGAGGTTGATCACAATTTATTAAATCGAATGAACATTTTAAGGAGAATTATGGGGAGAGTGAAATACACTCATCCCCATAAGTAGAGCCGATGTGTGACACTGAAGCTGTCACATGTCGGCTCTATTGATCGGGAAATAGAGCAATCGCATACCGCTGATCGCTCAGTTCCTGATCTTCTCCCTGCAGAGAACAGTGACTATCAGTCACCGCTCCCCAAAGGGATTCCACCCTCCTCTCTCTCTATTCCTCCAGTGCTGACTGGAGGGATGGACAGGGGAGAGGGCGGGCACAGCCCGTTATATTCTGAGCTTCACAGGTGGACATTAGTATATGTCCTCTTGTGACCCTAAAGAGAACTATGGCATAAAAAGGTTGGGCCATAGTTCTCTTTTAAAAGCTTATATGAGATTTTACTGATTATCCCATAAAAGACAATGGTCTGGCATAGATTATGGGGAAGGGGACCCCAAACCTTTCTAAAGAGGCTGGGAAATATAATTTACCACCAATATAAATGGTATTTTCATCTTTGTGTATCTCAGTTTTGCTGTAGCACATTATATAAATCGTTCAAATGTGCCACTTCACAGGCAGATTTAGGGCATTCCTGAGCATGTTGTTTTAAGTAATTGTGTATTTTTAATGTTGCCCTTTATCAGTTATAAAAGAGCTGCTTCTTGCCAAATTATATTTTTTTGCAGCACTGGTACATATCCCCCCAACAGTGCCCAGCAACCCCCCTCCCATCCAATCAAAGTACTTCAGTGAACCTCCACAACCTGAACCCAAGTATGTTCGTCTCATCGCTACTCATGAACCCTTTACGGAAATTTGTGTAAAAACCTGTAGTTGGTCTTTAAAGTTTCTTTTTTATTTCACAACAAAACAGTAGTGCTTCTGCAATTACAGTTTAGAAGAAGGAGAGAGCTTGCTGGTGTTCTGCCTAAAAAGAGGAGTTTGTTGATGTTCTTCTAAAGTGCCTTTCATTTAAATTTTATCGTGAACTTTCTGCAGTTCTTCCCCATGCCTTTCTTTAATGAGCAGATGGCTCTCTCTGAAATTATATCTTACAGCTAAACAGGATGTGCGCAAAGTAAAATTTTCACAAAATCATTTTCAGGATGTAAACTGGAGCACTTTAAAGCAATTTGCTTAATTTTCTTTCCCCCATGGTTCCACAGAACAGACGGCTTCCAAAAGTGAATGCTATTTAACTCTTTTTAAGTTGTGTTTTATGCTACAGTGTGGCAAACGCCTCCCAGCTTCAAAGAGCGATACCAACTATTTCTACTAAATTAGGAACTTGCAGCTAATGCACAGCAACATCATTCAAAATTCTTCTGTCTGTCATTCATTCATTCATCACATTACGTATGTCCTTGGTATGCTGGGTGAAACGCACTCGTAGTAGGCTGAGTCCGAAGTGGATCTTAGGCTGAAGTTAAGGCGAAGACGTGGTCAGGCAGGTAGGGTCAGCAACAGTCTGGCAGCGAGGTACAAAATCGGTATCCAGGAGAGTAGTCGGGAGGCAGGCTGAGGTCTTGACACGATTGGGCAGCAAGGTACAAAATCATCAGGCAGAAGAATAGTCAGGAATCAGGCAAGAGTCACAGTGTAAATGCAGCATCGAACACAGAGGCAGCTCACACAGGGAACTAACCCACATGAACAGGCTTCGAGCACAGGAAGTGTCTGGTATTTAAAGCCAAAAAAAGTACAAAAAACCTGCAGCAGAAACCAAGTCCTTCCAGTGGCTGAATGGCTAGGTCTGTGCACTTCCATGCCAGAGACCTGAGTTCAAACCCTGAACAGGAGCTGATCAGACAGGACACTGGGTGAAAACTATTCAGTAGTACATTCAATTCTAATGACACTGTAACTGCAGAACATTGATGAGCAAAACTGAGAGTTTTTGGGTTGCTGGAATTTGGGGAAAAAATCTGAATGTTTGAGTGAATTTTGCCATTTCAGTTAGTGAAGAAGACAACGTGATTTTTGGTGTTTTTTTTTTTTTTAAAGGTACAATGAGCTATAAATAGCTTCAGAGGATTACAGAAGCTCGTTTCAGCAATCCTGGACCTGCTAAAAAAACAGCCCACTATTACCCCTGAACATGGCGTATCATCCAAACTGTTCAGCGCTTCCGTAGAACTTCCTCACTCTCCAAGGGACCCAGAGGAAAATGTCATATATTTTCACTGAAGGGGGCTGCTGTTCAATTGTAGGTTGGCATACCTCAAAGCACATGCAAAAAAGAAAACAAGAACAGTGCCCTCTCTTCATGTAATACCACTTTTTATTTTAAATTGATATAAAAACAATATTCTCACAAAAGTCCATGAATAAAAGCTTGTAGGTTCATGCACTTATAGAAAGCATATGTCACTAAGCCAACTAGACAATCGAACATTAACACAGGAAATGGATAGGTTAGGGTTAACGTCTTTTAATGGTCAAGCCATCTTCATCAGAACCAAAACCAAATCTCCAAAATGTTGTTAGACCTGCCCAACTGACCATGGTGAACCTGCCGGGGAAACTGGCAGCTTGCCTCTTACAGCTGACTGATGGATCACTTGGTAAGTAGAAATCTTCTCTCACCATACACTTAGTTAACGTGGATAGGGGCTGTATGTCTGCCTACTTGATAGATGTGGATTACTAGGGTCAATGATATCCATACTAGGGATGCACATATATATATATCGATTTCCGAAACATATCGGCCGAAAATGGCACTTTTGGCAAAATGTCGAAAGTGCCATTTTCTGGCCGATATAGCCGTCCATCCGTTCTTTCTCTCCTCCATGCTGGGCGCTCCTCTGTGTCCCAGTGGAGAGGAGAGAAACTGTCACAGGCGGCCGAGCGCTGTGAGCGGCCAACATCTCTCCTCCCACACCGCACATCCTCCTGTCACAGCTCGGCAGAGCGGTGTGTGGGCGAAGACAGCCATTGCTGTCACAGCAGGCTGAGCCCTCCTTCCTGCACCGCTCGCTCAGCCTCCTGTGACAGCATGTCAGGGAGGAGAGCGGGTACATGCAGTCAGGGATCAGTGATCGCTGAGTGTTTGCACATAATAAATTGAGTACAGAGTATGTTACTATATCCTCAATTATGAATGAATGGGAAGTGATCTACATCCCCTCCTGTTCATTCATAGTTGTAGTTATAGTAAACATTCTCTGTCCTCATGTTATCAATGAACAGGAACACTCAGTATAGAAGATTCCTGTTCATTGATAACAGGAGATACAGAAAAGGAGATTGAGGACTCCGTGTCCTCAATCTCTTTTTCTATTTTAAAAGGGAAATATCAGGGGTCCCATTATTTCCCCAAAAGCCCCTAAAATTACAGTAAAAAATACAAATATTTAATAAAAGTTAATTAATTAAAAAATAACATATAACAAAATTAAAAAGTTTATAAAAAAATAAATAAAAATAAAATATTTGAAAAAGTTAAAATAAAAAACATTTTTTGGTTTCTGACTGACATTTTTTTCATTTCAGTTTCGTTTTTGAAAGTTTCATTTTGCTGCACCTCTAATCTATACCATGGAAGAACTTATGGTCTCTATAAAAAACCTTGAAGAGAAGTTTAATTTTACTTGGCAGTGCAATGGGATATAAATAGCATCTGAGGATTACAGAAGCTTGTTTCAGCTAAAAAAACAGCCTCTTATTACCTTTGAACATGGTGTTAAATATTGAGAAGCACAAAATCCTGCCCAACTGGTGACTTTGAAGGGGAAAGCAGCAGTTTGCCTTTTACAGCTGAATGATAGCTCACTCAGGTATAAATCCTCCTTCACCATATGCTTAGTTAACGCTTGTATCCCGCCTACTATACAGATGTGGATTGTAAGGTCAATTATATCTACAACATGGAAGACCTTACGGCCTTAAAAAAAAAACACAGGAAGAGAAGTTTCATTTCATTTTACTTGGAGACCATCGAGTTTCTTTAAGACCACTGACCAATATCTTCAGCTTTTGTCCTCTTGAGGATCCTCAGGCACGCCACATTTTTGGACACATGTTGAAAATTTGATGTGCATTCACTTTTGTTGGACATGGAATGCCTTGTGTTATTCAGGAGGGGTGGGACCTGTCCCCCTGCCTTACGCTCCCTCTATCTCCTTTGATTCCTGATATCTCTTACTTTCCTCTTTCTCTTTTTTCAAGTTCCTCCTTTTTCTTTTCTCTTTGCCCTTACTTATTACTAAGAACTTAGGTTTGTTGACACTGCACAGCACATGGAGGAGACGGGGAGGCAGATAGGAGAGAAAGGGCTCCACAGCAGCGCGTGCCTGAAAGACAGGCACAGAGGACGGGGACGAGGAGGTAGGGAGAGACCTGTGGGGACAGAGCTGCTGCGCATGCCCATATATATTCGTGGATGCGCAGCAGCTCTTCAGAAGTGCCGTCAGTCAAACTGACGAGATCAGGGGGGAGGATCTCGACAGTATTGTCGGGATCTCTCCTCTTTGCGGCGCTTAGCCCCGCCCAGCATCCTAAAGAGGTTTTTACAGGCTTGGGGTGCATTTTGGCTAATAGGAGTAAATTACAATATTTACTCCTTTAGACTAAGGAATACAAAATTGAAGATAAGCTTGGACCCCCTAGTTCTCCTTTAAACTTTACTATAATACATCACCAATAAAAGTGGAGGAGCTGGCATAAAAATTCTCTAAGAAATCTATTCCATTCTTGCGCTCAACACAATTATCTGAGACCCGGGAGCCAGAATACCATGCAGAAAATTGAGTTCTCCCAACAGATCACAAATTTGCTTTATTTAAAGCATCCTTGAAAATGCCCAAGAGATAAATGTTCTTTCCCTTTTTTTTTTTTTTTTTAAATTAGACTCTGGATAGATCTTTGTTCAAAATAAAATACAGTCAGATGGGTTATTGATATCATTTATTTTAACAAGTCAGGATCTTAGGAAAATCCATATGTTGCAGATCATTAGCTCGAGGCCTTTCCTGATTCTGGTACAGTGGCAAAATATGCACAACATCTGTTCTCGTGACAGCAGACACAATAATTATGTTCCATGTCAGTAAGTAATATTATTTTCCTCTATGTGGCTAGCAGGTGGAATTTTAAAGGTTATTTAATTTGGTGACCATCTGGAACGGGTTCAGGAAAGCAAAAAGTTCATTTACCAAAATATTGAAATTGCATGGTGCCGTGAAAACGACATTTTACCTCGGCTTATATTCAGGACGGCTTATACTCGAGTATATACGGTATATATTTATATTTTAATATACATATAGGATCTTATTTATTTACAACATGGTTACATTTAAGTATACTAGCTTTACATTTTGGTTTGAGTGACAATGGAATGGAAGTGAGAAAGTAGGTCTCCATACGAAGTCAATGATGAACTAATAATGTTTGGAAAGGCCATTGATGCAGGCAAATCTTCCAACTGGCCAAATATCAAATATGGAGAATGTTAACGAGACTTTGATCTTGACTATTAGGAATTCAGTTTTCCGCCATAGTTGACTTGACTTTTTGAGGCGCTTGGACCTACAGAACCAGCTTCTAGGACCTACACTTGGACCACTAGCTTTAAGACCTACTCATATTCTCCAATACAACTGCTGATGACACATTTGGCCAACATATGGGCCTTACTTCTACACTAAAATATCTAATTGAATTGAAGAATAATACTAAAGAAGAAGCATTTTATTAAAAACATTGGAAATTTTATTCATACATTTTTTCATCCTTTGTTGCACCTCCAGTGATGACAACAGTGGACCATGTCTGCATCATGTGTGTTGAAACAGCCACTTCTCTCCATCAGAAGGTCTGTGTGACAGGGCGACAATGTAGGAGCATATTTGGAAGACAGGGAGAGTGTCACGTACCTTGGTAGGAGCTTAAGATGACAAGGGCGGCCTCTCTTGCTGCTCTGGGCCAGACACCCCTGAAGGTGATGGACAGTAGGTGTAGTTACTGAAGAGGGCCACGTGTGCATGATAGACACCAAAGCAGAGGCTTTAGATGAGAGGATATGGAGATCTGTGAGGATGTCACCTCTGAATGGTGATGCTGATAGCAAATGGAACAACACCAATGCAGAAGGCAGAATCATAGCAGAATCAGGATCGGATACACAGGATACAGAAACTAGCTGAAGAACTCAGCACTGAGCAAGTGCAGGGTCTATCCTTAAATAAGCTGCCTGGCGCCATTGCTTGAATTAGCGCATGCACCATGCAACATGCGTACGTTCACGTGCAGGTGCACGGGTATGCACCATCCTGCTACCGAGGTAGTGAATGCACATGGGCAGCCGCTAACGCTGGATGAGAGCAAGTCTGACTTCCCTGACAAACAGAGTGTTAATTAACTACAAAGATCACTGTCCCTACTTAAAAGCAACTCTTTCACACACCCCACCAACTGTAGTAATAATAGAACAATAAAGAATGTAACAAGCACTGTTTCCTCTATTCAGAGTTCGGAGGCACTATTACCATACAAGCATCTAAAACTGGACATTTGCATAAAACAACTTCTGGCTTAAAATCCCCCCTCTATATATCAAAGTCTTAAAATTTCACTAAACACTCAGAAAAAAAGGAATATCAGGGAAGAAGGTGAATATTCAAGACATTCTTGTCCGCCAAGGGATTAAAACACCCCAATCAGGCTATAGATAAGTACTTCTAGTGATCAGATTCTTATCCCTTCATTTGGGCCGAACACCATAAAAGAAAAAGAGACACAGTACCCTCAGTATCCTCTAGTGTCAATGTCTAGGTCACTCAGGAAACAAAGGTCCACTCCTGCATTTACCACAGTGATGGTGCAGTCCCAACAAACAGACTCTCGTGGGGTAGCAGTGTCTCCCGGTAGCTTCAGGCTCTCAGGCCTTGTTCTCAATAGTCTATCTCCCTGACTACACAGTATGATGAAAAAGATGTCACCATGGAAGTTTCCCACTTAAGAACGACTCACCTTTGCACTACCCAGGAGCAACCACTTTCAGCAACACTATGACGCTCCGCTCTCCCTCTATCCAACATGTTTCCAAGGTGTGCCTTCTTCATCAAGGGGGAGCACTGAACAGGAACATCCTTTTAACTCCTATTAAACCCTATAGTACACATAACCCACAATTGTCCAAAACTAGTACTGCTAATGGGACTCCCAAACACTAAAGTCCTTAATCACAAGACTTAGAAAAAGACTAGAACCCATTTAATACCCATATCCCTGAGATATACACCTAATAAATGTTATACAATAAAAGTTATACATAATATCACCGCTGAAGGGAAAGTAATATAATAAGATGAAGTAACTCTACTAAAAAGGATGTAAAACATAATATCACCGCTGAAGGGAAAATAATATAATAAGATAAAGTATTTCTGCTAGAAACAGATGAAAAACATACACAAAAAGAGGCTAATAGCATGATGACCACACCAAGAAGGAAGATGGTGAAACAGTAACATATATCCCACATTTCCTCAGACCAGAAAATCCTTATTAAGACCTTTGGGGTGTAATGTTGATACCCTATATATCCACTCACCCTCTTTGTGGTTCAAGAGGTTAATGAGATCACTATGAATTAAATTACAATAAAGTGCTAATAAATTCCTGCAGCCCTTCCTCTGAGCCCTCTGGAAATATCCACAGTCATCAATATACACAAAATCAGTCCTGTCCCTAATTTTGGGAGAATGGAAAGCCTTGTCCCAAGTCCCCATTAATAAACAAAATGTTGTCACCCAACAATAACAGGAAATGCCTGAACAAGGACCTTCATGGCAGTATGACCAAGGATTATTTTAATGAAAGTTGAAGACTTACAGGGCTATTCACAAAAGGGTGAAGAGTTTGGAGAAGGCAGGAGAAGGAAACAATCTAGGACAACATAGCTGAACTGGAAAGTGAGCTGAATTGGAGAATATTTCCAAATCAGCTATGTTGTCCCAGATATTTCACTTCTCCTGCCTTCTCCAAACTCTTCACCCTTTTGTGAATAACCCTGCTAAAAAATATTGAAAATGAATTTTCATTACCATGTTAAAGCTCCATTGAGATTTTAATGATTGGGTTTACGTGTAAGTTAGGCAGGATCCATACTGTGTATACAACAGGTGCGCTTTAATACAATTTCAGCTTTGAAGTATTTGGACAGTTTGTTACACTGAAACTGCTATTCCAGAACACACTTGTCAGCAAACAGACGTTTACTGCCAAGTTTGATATGGCCCTGGGTTCCCACTTACAGCTGCAGATGTCTAAAACAAAATCAACACAATAAAGAAGGTTACAAGCCTGTCACTTTTTTTTTCGTTTCCACATTCCAGAAGCCGAACGATGCCGCAGTACATTTGGTTGCAGGAAGTACCACCTTGTCCAAAAATATCTTATTTTATCGGATACCAGCTGTAAGTATTATTAAATCATGAAATTCTCAGCATCCCCTATTTATGGAGTCAATATTAAATACTGCAAAAACTTTCAGCGCAAGTGCTTTCAAGGTTTGATTTCCAAGGGGGTTGTAAAATTCTCCTCTCTCGGCCGGGGAGAGCTTATAAATTTTATTCCTAAGCAGCAAAAGAACGTGTCAGCGGCAGACGGTGCAATTGCATCCATCTTTGTCGGCTTCGTATCGGCGCTCCTGGAGACGTTTATGCAAAACTGTGTTCCTGGCTTGTCACATGTTCGGATTTTGGAGTTTATTAAAGGGACGGAGTCCTCCCAGCTTAATATACAATCCGTCATCCCAGGATAAAAAAAATATATATATATATGACAGCGTCAGGGCTTTCATTCACAATTCTTCTGGTGTATCATTCTGATCTTCCATCACATGGAATCAGTCAAGTCTGCCACTCGAGAGGCCAAGCCATCTCATTGCTTTGCAGCCCTATGAATAAAAATGACTTCTGCGTTTCCCGCAAGAATCAAACAGCATGCAGAAACCATTCATAAAGCCATTTGCAACCGAAAATGATGATTTACAGGACTTTGTAAACACACTTTTGGATGCAGTTGAGCATCTGAAGAAGCCAAAGGATGAACAGGCTTGTGAAGCCCGATAGCTTTCCCCCAGCTGTCATCGAAAGCTCAGCCAGTAGACAAAGCGTCTAACCCTCGACAGGTCCATCTATCTTTCACGTGTTGACAGCCATTTACTAGACCAAAAGGGAACCTGTGACAGAGAAAATATTGTTTTATGTCTGATATGGTTAGTTTCAGCCAAAGGGGAACCTTCCAAGTTCCAATACAGAAAGATCTATGTTCAAAGTCTCTTTATATTGTCCTTAGATGAAAAATTGGAAGTCGGATTTCATTTGACATTGATAGTAGTTTTCTACAGTGTATTCTGACCTGCAAGTGCCTTCAAATCGTATTCTTGGTCTATCTATATATTTCTTATATTTAAAATAAAGAGGGAAGTATATTGGGGGAATATTGACTAAGAATTCAGGAAACAAAATACTTTGTAGCCAAACTGCTCCTGTAGAGGGACATTAGAGTGCACACTATATGGCCAAAGGTATGAAGACACCTGATAATAACAATTAGCTATATTGCCAATTATTGAGTTTAGGTGTTTCCAGTGTATTTTCAATACAAACCCTAAAAAAACCAAAAACATTTTAGACAAGTGTCCACTTTCAACCTTGTGGTAATGGTTTTCCCTTTTCTGTTCTTTCATGACTGTGCCTCTGTGTTCAAAGCCAGCTCCATACCAGTGGAGGGTCTCAAATGACCTGCACAGAGCCCTGACCTCAACCCTACAAAACCACTTTGGGATGAATTGGAATGCCAATTATAAGTCGGATGTTTGGCATAACATCAGTATCTGAATGCTCTTTTGGCTGAATTTGTACAAATACACACAAAGATGGGACAGGGCATTCTACTCAGTCTGAAGCTGCTGCCTAAAGAAAATGAACCGAAAGACTTTGAACATCTTTTTGTTCTGATGCCCCTGGAATGTGTTTTGCTGAGTTATAATGAAATTTCAGTTAGGCTTTAAATGATTGGTTCTGTCTTACAAAGAGCATATTGTACACCTCGGCACCTATTCAAGTGTGGCCAAAGAGAGTCACCTCACTGTACTAGGTGTCCACATGCTCCTCGACATCTCATACATATGCTGCAGTGATGCCACAAATTACACACATATGGGAGAGGGGAATTTGACTCCATTAACTCTATTCTTTACATTTTTCATGTGAGCCTTGTTAGGCTTTACCAAATAAAGCAAAAAGAAAAATGTACTCCAACCTGCAACCTTGAGACTACTTTTTATTGCAGAAAATACATTGCAAAAAGTGGGTCCTACCAACCCTGGACTCGTTAAAAAACTCAGTTAAAGGACAATTAAACCCTCTGGGCATTAAAACAAAGTTATCTAAAAGGTTAAAACTTACCTGTGCCTCTGCCGTGCGCTTCCGTCCAAAGATCTGAAGATTCTTGGGCGGCCACAAAGGACCACAGGGCGGGCGCAGGTAGAGATCTTCGGCCGGGAGAAGAGGAGAGACTCAGGGTAAGTCAATGCAGGCAGCTTGGCAACGTGCACGCACACAGACACCGTGGGACACAGGAGACGCAGCGGTCAGCCCTGGATTAGAGATCGGGACCAGCACTGGAGGGAGTCCTGAACACTACAGGAAAGAAGATGATGATCGGATCAAGAGGCTACACCTTGAAAATTGAGAATAAATCTATCTATCAACATAGCGGGTTCCTTGGTAACATTTTCAGACTGTGGCAACCCTGGCTGGATACCGGATAGTTTATAGTACCTACCTTGAGCTTATGGTCACCTGTAAAGACATCTTTAAAAAAATAATAATAAATGCACGCATCTTTTTTTTAACAGTTACATTTTATTGTTTTTGAACATGAAAAAAACAAACACAGGTACATACAAAAGCAATACACAAGAAAAAAAAAAATCGCAATAACACAGAGAAACCCAATGAAGTGTAGATCACAGAAACCATAGGCAAAAAATAAATAAACCTATCAATGGGTCATTCTAGGTTGCATATCAGAGGGGGGGTCTTAAAAAGGTTTAAGGAGGGGAAAGAAGAAGCGCATCAGCAGCACATCAATGGTACAATAAAGGCATCAGAGTCAGCAGTGGGTATCACATAAATCAGGAGCCACAGCGTCAACAAGCCCTGTACAGGCCCTGAATCACCCTAGTTACCAGGGGGCGCAGACGAGAGGGAACCCACCTCATCGGGCCCCTCTAGCATAAGTCCCCCGGCCTCCACCCAGTCTCCCCAAATCCACACACATCTTTATTAAAGAAACAACTGTGCAATGATTTTATTTTGGCATTGGAACTAGTAAAGCATTGCAACCAAGATCAGTGGAACGTGGGTGTATTGCTCAGACTCCTGCAGATTTTGCCTTCCGCCGCTGTCCGTACCAAGGTATGGACATTCAGTAACAGGGACGGGAGGAAGATTGCATGGGCTGAAAATGTGGTGATGTCACCGGACTTGTACACCAAGAACTACAAGTCTCTTCATCACAGTGGCTGCTGGGATTAGTAGTTTCTCCAGTCACAGACTGGGCAGTGGGAAGATGAGCGGCTGTAATGTGACTGTGTTTTATGCTACACCCTGAATACGGGTCAGAGCATCCAGTGAGTATAACTTCTTTATGAAAAGGAGCACTAAACCAGGGGCGTCCCGAGGCTGGGTGACACCCAGAGCGGAGAAGGGGTGACACCCCGCCATGACGTCATCGCGCATGCATGGTCACATCTTGGTGAGAGAGGAGGGAACTTTCACCCGGCGGGATGAGGTATGCCGCCGCATCCCCTCCTCTCTCCTGACACTGTCAGGCTCTCGGTCCATGACCCATACTTTTCAGTAATTTTGGTGTCACCCCTCCAATGGTGCACCCGGGTGTGGGCCACACCCCCCACACCCCCCTTGTGGCACCACTGCACTTAACCCTTGCAGTGCAGGAGTAGTTCCACTGCAAGGAGTAATAAAATGTGGGCCCAGGGTTCTGCTATAAGGTTCTAGTTCTTATCCACAATCCTGCCCATTCCTTAGTACAGCCTGCTGTGTTAAATATTCACCATGCTCTTTGTTCCAATGATCTTCACTGCGCAGTCCTTCCTGTCCCTTGCCAGCCCATCTTCACAGTGCATGTGGACACTGTGGCCCAGCATAATATGGCTCACTCATTGGAATTAATGTGCTGCATGCATTGGGCCGCACCCATTGGGCCACACTGAATGGCCTGCAGCACACATGAAGATGGGCCAGGTACCTGGGGGGAAGGGTGGAGGTGCAAGTACATACAGTACAAGTTCATGAAAAATAAACTAGTACTATAAATAGTACTTATAATATCCTGCACACAATTATATCATATTTAGTCTAAAGTTGTGGAATTGCAAAGAATGGAAGAATGGAAGAATGTCAGTCAAAATGAATAAAATCACAAAAATCTCTTCTTATCTACATGTACAATAACACAAAAATACACAGTGACAAATGACACTAATATAGTAGCGGTATAGTGCTTTGGATTGACAGCTCCTTTAAGGAGGTAAATACAGAATACGCAATTACATGTGTCAGCTTCTAATGACATACAATGGTAATATCAGCTACACCGATGATGGCAATGCATGATCCCATAATGCATGATCCCAGAATCACTTAATTAATTGTATTATGGACGACTCTACGATCATTATACGCTGATTCAATGGGACTTTTTTCCATTTGAGATAATTAGACAATAATTAAGGAGGGAAAAAAAATTCTGAACACATAAATGTAAGATGACAACACTAATTTGCACAGGGGTCATATGAACATACTGTAGATTTGTGTGTGACTTTATTCTTTTAATTATTGCCTAATCATGTGGATAAAATAACAATAAGGTTTAATTACCTGTAAAATGATGGTCACTTAAACGCTTTACACACAAGAAAGGAAAATGCGCTACAACAGCCGGTGTATCTAATAAGGACTCACTGCAAATCTTCATAATAATCGCACATTATGAATATGTAACTGAGCCCCCTTCAGACCTGTATGGTGTGATAAAAGACATCGTCACCTTCCCATGTCGGACAAAGCAGGGATCCCAACCTGAAAAAAGACATTTCAGGGAGGTGCCCTCTGTTGCCCCCCTTGCTATCTGCTGGGTGTTTTTTTTAGTATTTTGACACCGGCTGCCGTCAAAAAAGACAGCATGGAAATGAATAGCTAGATTGCTATTGGCTATTTCAAGTTGCAATAACCAATAGCAAGCTGGCTATTGCACCTGCCCTCTGCTGCTGCCAATCAGCAGAGGAAGACCTTTTGGAGAACTTCAGGTCCACCTCTGCTGATTCACAGCAGCAGTGGGCGGGTGCAATAGCCAGTCTGCTACTGGCTATTGCAGATTCAAATAGCCAATAGAAGCCTAGCTATTCCTATGCTGTTTGTTTTTTTTTCTCTGACTGACGGCTGCCCGATGACAAACAAAAAAAAACAGCAGGGAAAGGCTTACTCTGCTAGACAGAGCAGAGTAAACCTTTCCGGTGAGAAAATGTTTCTCTCCCGGGCGTCCGGGAGTCGCTATCTTATAGGGACATTGAGATGTCTGAGTAAGAGCTCAGTCACACCAGATGCAGTGCGTTACGGCCCAATTCTGGCCAGAACGCACTGCATTGCATTGCGGTCGGCTCACTATGTTGTTGGGCAGGAGGGGGCGTGAAGGTTCTATTGAACTGAATGGCACCGTAGCCACGCCCTCCAGCCGCAATGCGATCGGCCACACGGGATCGCAAGGCACATTATGACTGCGGTCCAGTCCGGTCCGAACAAAATAGTGCTTGCAGCATTTTGATTGGACTGGACTGGTCCGCATGCATAATGTGCCTTGCGATCCCGTGCGGCCGATCGCATTGCGGCAGGAGGGCATGGCTATGGTGCCATTCACTTCAATGGACAGCCACGCCCCCTCCTGCCCCACAAAAAAGTGAGTCAGCCGCAATGCAAGGCAGTGCGTTCTGGCCAGAATTGGGCCGGAACGCACTGTATCTGGTGTGAACGAGGCCAAAGTGACAGTGTCCCTACCAATGGGCCCCCCAACCCCGTAAGGGCCTGTGTCAATGGGCTTTTGTACGCTTCTAAAGGGTTCTGCATTAAAATACAATCTAATCCAATACAAGTCTATGGGAATGCAAAGCCCACTTAAAGCTGGTCAAATGCAGATCAGAAGGAGACCAACTACAGATTCATTGTACCTGTCAATGAATTCTGAATGATCTCAGCATCCTAAACTAGTGTCCAACTGATGCCATTGACACCAATCCAGAGCCCTTAGACACACGCCCACCTTCCCTGCACTTCCTCGTTCCTTCATCCATTATTACCGGTGACATTACCTGATGCTCACAGATATGGGGGAGCATGTGACCCTCTCCCTTGTGTCAGTGCTTGGGAATAGCAGCCAATTGCAGGTCACCAGCACTGTCATATGACCAAATGAGTGACTTCACTGCTCCCCCTGGTTGCAGAAACCAGTGATTTCTGCAACGGACGAAGGAGAAATAAGCAACCACAGACAAAGTGAATACAGTATAAGGGTTGAAAGAGTAATTTTGCAGGGACAATGCCACTTTTCTCCACATATTTAAGTTGACAGTGGCTCTTTAATGCTTGGTATTTCAACAAGCCTTGATGTATGGCACTCTGTGTGGTGCATTGAGGTGCCATTTATTTACAATGGCACCCCAACACACAATAACAGTAGTTGTCAAACTGCCCATGCTGCAAAGCACCACAATGGCAGTTTTGTCTGTTGAGGTATGTTGGCGATCCAATCCAAATGAACAGGCTGTCTTAATACAATACCCACTATTACAAAAATACAGAGCAACAGAGTGTAAGGTTGTGATGGGCCCAAATTTTCAGTTGTCCACATTTGACAATGTTTGATGCTAACATGGGTGGTGCAGTTGTCCCAACTCTGTACCCAGAATTGCGTCAGAAGCTTTTATTTTGTGTTAGTGTTCATCTTCTGATTGGACTGAAAGAATAGGAGGAGACTGGGAGTTCATGTAAGATAACGGCTGATGGTGGTGGACACAGCCCGAGGGAGATAGGCAAGTTTGTGAATTGCGCTAAAGTCAGAGTTTAATGAAGTTAATTGTGCCAGATTCTGGAGATGGGATGATACTGATACTGCAGCCTTCTGTTCCAGGACTTTGTCCCGTTACGTTTCCTTCTAATGAGATCTTGGAATCAGGGGATTCCAACTATGCACAGAGTGGGGCTTTTTTTTAATGGTCGCCTTTGTCTCTGTTGGGGAGATTTGTCCTCACTTCCTGTTTGCTCACCTCCTTAGGACAGGACACAAAAGAAAATTGACTCAACTGGGGACCCAGCCACGCAATGATATAGCCTTTTATCACGTGTGAGAAGTGATGATAGCACAACTGATTTATGGAGATTTACTGTTATTTTGATCATAGGTGATGAAGATTGTGCTCACATACATGAGGCATTGTCTATTCTTTGCATGTTGTTCGAGTTCAAATCTTCTTGCCTGAATGTTACAGGCCATGTGGGGAATCTGATATGAAGAGGTCTTCATATTGCTCTATATCTATTTCTATTACTTTGAAGGACCCACAATGGATGGATGCAATTGCACAGCCATGCTATATAGAAATATTATAAGATATTCACATGTGATATCCAACAATCTGTTATAATACCTATACATATTTTTTTCTTCTGGATGCAAGTCCGCTTTATGAGGAAGGATACTTACTTTTCTATTTCAGTCCTATTGAAAACTAGAAAAATGTTCTCCTGGAATATTTAATCAGCACACCGATCGCCATTGAGCATGATGAATTGACTATAGGCTTCAGTGGAGCTCACAGTGGACTCTTTTCATATATAGGACGGGTATATTTACATATAATATTTATAAGGCTAGATCGTGTATGTTGTATCATATTTTTCATTTATATATAAAGGGAGATATATGATGCTTGATACCTTTTAGCTTATTTGTAACAAATACAATTGTGTCTTAGAGTGTATTGCCAGATTTTGCAGCCAGATTTGAGAAAACCCCTTTGTATGTTTGTTATGCGTTCCCATTTACAATACATATCTAAAAATAATTTTCACAAGAATATTTCTTATTTTCCTTGGTGTTTCTTTGGAGAAGGCCTTTGGGCAGACTGCAAGCTACTTTAAACCATTAGAAAGGGAATGTGGTGGGGGACACAGTGGGGACAGATTCAGTTTTCTCATTAAAACGTGTACTGCTCCCCCTTCCCGGTCAGCGCTATCCCAACACAGGATAACACTACTGGTGGCTCTGAAGGGGCCATCTACAGTAAACTGAACTAATGGGTCTCCCTGTCTTTCCTCTATAAGAAACCTCTACTATGAATCCACAGCACACCAGCACACCTTGAGCACTAGGGTCGGTTGCAATGTGTCAGGGTTGCACCCTGACTTAACGGGTTTGCAGCATGCTGGCTTGGCTGCCATTTTATCCACCTGTGATTCCTCCTTGCCTGAGCAGACTGTGACATTGCTCACTACTCCCAGGCTCCCTCTTATAGCCAGACAGGAGAGCATCATCTTAGAGATTCAGATGGGAGTTTCCTGTCTCTGAGTGATGATGTCACCCTACTCGCTATATATAAACCACTCAGTCCAGTCTGACCTTGCCCTTGCATGGTCTTGCCTGCTAGTGCATTCCTGCTGCTCTGAGTATCCTGATTCTGTGTATGACCCGATCCTGGCTGATGTTCTCCTCTGGTTCCTGCTCCTGGCTTGTTCCTGACAACACTGATTTCCTGGTTCCTGCTCTTGGCTTGTTCCTGACAACGTTTATCTCCATGTTCCTGACCTGGCTTGTACGACTACCCGATCCGGCTCCTGACTCTGGCTTGTATGACTACCAGATCTGGCTCCTGACTCTGGCTTGTTCCGGTTTATGATTTTTGCTTGTTCATGTGGACACTGTTCTTCATAAATATTTTAACTAGCACCTTATGCTTGTCTGGTTTTCAATGTGCTCTGACACTATGGGTTACTACAGTTCCGATTCTTCTTGTCTAGGGATACATTTGCTCGCTTCTGCCCATCAGCACTTAACGCCCTTCTGTTGAACGATTGAAGTGAGGTCCACACTGTAGTTGTGATCCTTGAAACTTTTATTTGCAGAACTTCAGGGAGAGAAAGGAGGAGGGTTAGGATCATCTAGGCAGATGTAGACTCCATGGCTTTGCAGAGTGTGGTCATAGCTTCCATGCACCGCAGGTCGAACACCTGACACGGCATTACCGAGTGTTACCCCGCCGAGACGTCACTGCGCGATGACGTCACTGCCTCCTCCAAACTCTTCTCCTTCTCCTGCCTCCTCCAAACTCTTCACCATTTTGTGAATAACCCTGTAAATTTAATAGCACTCTTTCCACTAGGGCACTACAAACACAATTGAGAACTCAGTTTCTGAGATCTTTAACCCTTTGTTAGGACAGAATGTTTAAATCTAATTTCCAATTGATAATGAGACCAGCATAGTACAGACAGGGTTGATTATAGTAAACATTAAATCCACAGCCCCATCCTACACATTACATAGAAGGGAAAACTTCAGTTTTTGAGTTTTCAGAAAAGAGCAAATGAAATATAAGCATCAATTTTTAAATATTTTAATGTGAATGAGAACATGTAACAAATATAACATTGGTGTTATCCCAACTTGGCAAAAATAAATAAATTTGGAAATACACTTTTAAACGTTGGTGGTAACCAGTTAAACTTTTCACTAGTTGTCCCTTCTGCAAATTATATAACAAGGTTCCAGTTTCCACCTTTAATTATCTTTGTTAATTTTTGTTTGAAATATCCCTTGTGCTTCTTTTATTAGGGCTGGTAATGATTACAATTTTCGTGTTCGATTAATCGAAATTTTTAAAAATCGATTAATCGATTAATTTCGATTAATTATAACTCACATACAGATCCAACTACATTGGCCTATACACATACAGCACAGCAATGAAGTAATAAAATGAACTAGGATCACAGCACGTCATTAATCTCAAGTGCCCCACTAAATATGACCGCCGCTTGAGTGAGGCAACTCAGAATAATAACGTGCTGGATTAGTGTGATCCTAGTTCATTTTATTACTTTATTGCTGAGCGGAGTGACTGTGTTTTTCACATGTGCAATTTCACTAAATCGAAAATTCTACATTTTGCTCATAGAGCTGCTTAGGAAAAAATTGTTTTGCTTTTTTATCTTTTTTCTTTTCTTTATTCAGAAGGCATGTGTTGGATGCATTTAGAGTATTTTAGTTATTATTAGGGATGCACCGATACCGATACTAGCATTGGTATCTGTGGCGATAGCGAGTATTTGGGTGAGTATGCTCCTAATACTTATGCCAATACCGGAACCTCCGTTATTAGGAAGCCAGGTGGCGAGTCATTACACGCTGCACGGCTTCCTGATTGGCCAGAAAGCCGGCTCCATGCTTTTCTCTAACAGCATTTATGCAGTAAAAACCTGACAGGGCTTCTAATCCTTCCTCACTCTATCCCAAACAGGAAAAACAGTTTCCGGCATTACATAATTTGATCTTCCCAGGAACTCCAATACATTTAACCAATGTGGTGTCTCATGTCACAGAAGTGTCCTAATTTTTGCAGAAATTTTGGTTTCAAAATTGAGAATAACTATCAATTTTAGTTATTCTTATCCTGCATCAGTTTAGAAAAAGGAACCCTGTAAATTAGCCAGATTAGCCAATCTCAATAGCTGCAAAATAGAAGATGGTAATGATATGCACTATGCAGTAATGTATGTTCAAATTCTTTTATTGTATGTTGTTAACCTGAAAGGAATTTTTGTTTTTTCACAGCATAAATAAATACAAAAATAAAATTATATAGATACAGTATATAGATAGATAGATCTATATATATTTCCTGGAGCATCTTGGCAGCACACCATGGGTTAAGATCCATGGTGTGCTGCCAGCGATGCACCAGGAAAGGAAAATTACGGAAGGTAAGTATACCATTTTCCGTTATATAATTGTTTTAATATACTATACTTCAAAGTGTTTGAATATATATATATATATATATATATATATATAAAATCAAAGCATTTACAAGTATAATATGTTGCAGAAAAAAAATGTGTACAGTAAGTGAGATGTGACAAGTCAATATCTAGAAAGGTCACATCTAAGCGCAGAACAAAATGAGCTGAAAAGAAAAACATATTGCCAGTCAGTGATAACAGCGTTCAAAGAGACACAGATCTCTCACCGCCGAGCGGAGATATTAATCTAAGTATATGACAGAGCTATCGCATATTTACATTTCGCTGTGTTTTATTTATTTCCCAGGAGCTCGGGGACATTTTCACTCATAGTAACTGCAGACGTGTCACTTTCAGCCACATATGATAGCGGACACATTGTAACATGAGACTCGATTCATGTTGACTGTTTAGCACCTTGAGGGGTATCTCAGCCATTGTCATAATGAACCAGTATGAACATTCCAATGGATGTTTTTTTTTTTCCAGCAATACTTGTATTGAATTAAGTGATTTCCTAGCAGCTGAGGGCAATCTGCTATAATATGGGAAGGATAAAAGGGGGAAGGGGGAATTGATTATTGTAGGATTCAAATGCAGAACTAGTGATGATGACCATTTTGTTGAATTAGCTATCACAGAGTTTGGTAGACCTTCTTTCTTGCCGGTAGACCTTCTTTCCGACTGTTGTTTGCAGATGATAGAGCAGAATAAGTCCTCGTGAAAATGTAAGGTCTGCTTATTTTCCAGCATCCACGTACCACATAATAAAAAAGTTATCAGAGAAAGCTATAAAAATATAAAACATTTAATTAAAATATTACCATACACAGTTGTTTGCCTGTTGGTTTGCCACCTTTTCCAGCCTAATGGTCTCTATCTTTATTATTATTATACATGATTTATACAGCGCCAACAGTTTGCGCACTGCTTTACATAATGGAAGGAGACAGTACAGTTACAATACAATTTCAATACAGGAGGGTTAGGAGGGCCCTGCTTGTGAGTGTTTACAATCTAGTTAGAGGGGCAAGTTATACAAAAGGTAATCATTTTGTGGGATGAGTTATTGGAAGAAGTTAAAGGGCAGTTATTATTAGACATGTGCGATTTGTTTCGTTCCGAAACGAAATTCGGAGGAAATTTCGGAAATTCAGACATTCGGATGTATCCGAATTACAGATATAACGAATGCAAACAAATCCGAATTTCCAATTCCAAATTTTGTTAGCGGTAGTCTGTACGAAATTTCGTTGCAGCAAAATGACATTTGAGAAAAAAATCATGTTTTCTCTCAAATGTCACTTTGCTGCAATGTACGAATGAAACGAAATTTCGTACAGACTACCGCTAACGAATTTTGTCCGAATCCCAAAACGAATTGACTTTTGGACCCGAAAAACAAAATAACGCAAAATCCGAATCAAAACAAAACTAAACAAATTTTTTGCCAGTGCACATGTCTAGTTATTTTGTTGATATGGGATAGGCTTCCCTGAAGAGATGAGTTTTCATGGATCACCTAAAGGTGGACAGAGTAGGAGATAAGTGGAAAGATTGGGGTAGGGAGTTCTAGAGGATGGGAGACACTCTGGAGAAGTCCTGGAGGATGAGCATGGGAGAAGGTGATGAGGGAGCTGGAGAGCAGGAGGTTCTTGAGAGGAGCGGAGAAGACGGTTTGGGTAATTTTTTGAAATAAGGTTGGTGATGTAGATTGGGGAAGAGGTGTAGATGGCTTTGTATGTTATTATTAGTATTTTTAATTAAAGTGGGAGTCAGTGGAGGGTTTGGCAGAGAGGGGCGGTGGACACTGAATGGTTGGTAAGCTGGATGCAGCAGCATTCATGATAGACTGAAGAGGGGATAGCCTGTGTAGTGGTAGGTCAACAAGAAGGGGGTTACAATAGTCCAGATGAGATATTACAAGGGAGTGAATTAGAAGCTTTGTGGTGCCATTTATTAAAAATAGACACATTTTGGAAATGTTTGGGAGCTGATCTTTTGATATGGGGCTGAAAGGCATAGTTAGAATCAAAGATTACACCAAGCACCCTGGCTTGAGGGGAGGGGTTGATCGTTGTGCTGTTGATTGTTATGGAGAAGTCGGGGAAGGGGACACAGAGAGAAGCACATATTATAAACTCTGTTTTGGACAGGTTGAATTTGATGAAATGGTGTGACATCCATGCTGAGATGTCAGTGAGTAGATTAGTGATAGGTGAGGAGACAGAAGGGGTGAGCTGAGAAGATTTGGGTGTCATCAGCAAAGAGATGGTATTGGAAGCCATGGAAGGCTGTCAATTGACACACTGGTTACATTTCTGGCAAGTCTCATTTTTATTGGACAGGCTGGTAAAATATTGGCCATTTGGCAACCCTATCCAGCTTGCAGCAGACTCTATTAGGTGAGGGTGACATTAGTGGGCCTTCTGGTGTGATCTTGAGAAAGCTGAAGATCCAAAATACCATAAAAATGTACTTCTGAAGCAGGAGTGATGGAGTGTCACAGCACTGGAGCATCTTTTTGCAAAATTTGGGATCCTGAGCTTTAGCAGGACCGTTTCTTCAAACATTTTATATCTTAATAGTTTTTTTATTCATTGGGTGGAAAGCTGAAACATACATTGAACTTGAATTGAATTTCATCCAAGGTTTGCTTTAACATAAGTCTTGCTTCTAAGGATCTTAGAGTTCAGTACTACAATAGTCCCAAAAGTAATAACAATAAAGACAAAAACACTCAGCTTGTTACATTATAACAGGTAACATCCTGCCAACTTACTTTGCATCCAGGGGATATTTTCGTTAAGAAAAACAAAAGTTTCCAGCTACCCTTTCGTGAAATCTCTGAAACAAATGTAGAGGATTTTGAACAATCTAGATTCTCAAGTCACTAAATTTTGATAATAAATTTGCCTTTGAATGGCTGCGGTAATTAGCGGATACACAACGGGCCAATGTTCTGCTCAGCCGCTCATGTAACGCATCTTGGAGAATCATTTTGCTGATGGATTAAGCAATGTCAACAGCATAGTTAATGCAACCTATTAACAGGCCAACATGCTCAGGAAAACAAACACTCTGGAGCCTGACAAGTCAACAGTCTGTTATTTGTCTGTTATGTATCTGCTTGGAGTAAGCCCTGACATACTCTCTGCAGTATTATTATTATTATTAATATTATTATTATTTTATCTCTGCTATTAGTGAGAAATCCCCTAAGATCTGTGCTGCCAGTGATCCAAGAAAATACAACATGCAAATGTCATGTTTCATCCGCCCCCCGGACTTCCTCTGAGGGGCCTGACACTTTGGTTTTTGATTTGTAGATATGTAAATAAAGTATTTTGTATTTCTATATACACAGGGCCGGATTTCCCACAAGGCCAACCAAGGCCCGGCCTTGGGGCAGCAGGGAGTAGAGGGGCAGCAGGGGTGTAGAATTCCTATCTCCCGATGCCCAGGATATGCTGTTTCGGGTGTCGGGCGGGTATCCTGTATATACAGTATAAACTTGGTTCATAAGTGGTCAGTATTGAATAGAACATACAGTATCTCCCCTCTGGATTGTAGGAATGATCATTAGTGGGAATGACAGGTTTTTCGTTTCCAAATGATTGTTCATTGTATATCCAGAAAGGTTTTTTTTAATCGGGGTGAGCAGAGTTATTTCGGCAAAGTTGATTTTACACAAAATTGCTCAGTTTGCTACCTGCAAAATATTGCTCAAAAATGTACACATTTTTCCTTTCTGTGGAGGGCATGTTTTTGGGCATAATTAGGGTATTTTAGTTGATTTAAATTAGTGTTTTTTGTATTTGTGTTTTTTCCAAATTTTTTGTGTATTTAACCATAATGTATGTGTTCATTCAAACAGAAGAAAGGCTGGCCATACCCTGAATCCTGCTGTGATAGTTGCTTTTTTTTAAGCTTGCACCCCGCTCAAGATTTGCCCCCTATGACACGTTTAGTCGGCCAAGCCCATGATTGGTTGAAACATATCAGAGGGGGGTGACCTTGGACGGGACACCAGTGATGTGCTGTAGGGATGCACCGATACTAGTATGGGTATCAGTGCCGATACCAAGTATTTGGGCGAGTACTCAGCTACCGATAACTTCCCTGATAGCGGACTGGCGAGTAACTCTTAAGGCCTGGCTAGTAGCTCAGGACTTGAAATTTTGAGCCCTGCCGTAGGGGAACATGGAGCCAGCCTACCATGCGATCAGGAAGCTGGGTGGCGAGTAATAAACCGCCTCCCAGCTTCCTGATTGTCGGGAAGCTGGCTCGATGCTGATTAGCTGGGAAGCCCGCTTCCTGGCCAATAAGCATCGAGCCGGCCGAACAGCCGCCTCCTTGCTGATTGGCTGGGAAGCCGGTTTCCCAGCCAATCACAATCAAGCCGGCCAAACAACATGAAGCCAGCTTCCCGGGAAATCAGGAAGCCGGCAGTATGTCATTACCCATTGCCCGGCTTCCTGATTGCCTTGGAAGCCTGCTCCATGCCAGCAGAAGCACCAGTATTGCTACTTGGTATCGGCGAGTACCGAAAGCAAAGCATCGGTACTCGTACTCGATACCGAAAAAATTGTATCAGTGCATCCCTAGCTACAAGCTTCAAAAAAGCTATCACAGCAGGATCCAGTGTGTGGCCAGTTTTTCTTCTGCTTGTTTGGGCTCATATTAGAGTGAGGATGTGCTCCCAGCGTCAAGCACCCGGCTCATTCCTACCCTGAGCCGTGGAGGAGCGCCACTTTTTTTGTGTGTGACCTCCTTGCATAATGTATGTGCTGTTGCTACTTTATTAATTTTTTCTATGTCTGTTTTTTCTTTCTGTAATAAAAAACAAAACAAAAACAAAAAAACAAAAAGTTGTTGAGGCTAATCAAGGGTTATTTATTTGACACAAGAACAGTTCCAGGTTAGTTGAAATGAGCTTTTAAAAACCTCAGGAGAAATTTAAAGTCCACTGCACCACTAAAAAACGCCAACAAGCACCTCATTTCATCTTCTTCGTTGACTCTAATATATTTGGCCAAAATGGCAAAACATTGCAGACATGTCCTGTTTTTTTCACCCAAAATTTGATTTGGTTTGATTTATCTCCAGTTACCAGCAGATGACAGAAGGTTCTCATTGAGGAATACGTTGGAATTGGAATTTGTAGACTGACTTTGCGCTGTAAACATATCCTGACTGCATTGTAAACGCCAAGGGGTCTAGTTATAAACAATTTGCTGTGTGAATATCTGCAAATTTTCACCCTGTGCAAATATATGCCAAAACGAACATTCTTTCTGGTTATTTTTTACTCATTATGGCCACTAGATGGAGCTAAAGAAGTATAGTAAATTAGTATTTATTTCCTATGCTCCTCAACTCCATCTAGTGGCCATAATTTGATATTACATGAGAAGAAGCAAACTCCTTGTAAAGAAACAACTAACGAATGTTCACATTGGGATATAGCCACACAGAATTAATGTTCACAGATATTCACAATGGCCATATGAATAGTTTTTAAATAGTCTTCTTAAGTAATAACTCAACCCTCTAAAATACATTATTCTTCCCCTTTAAAGTGTACAGTTAAATCTCATAGAAGCTTTAACATATTAATCTAATTATCTTCTATGTGATCCACCCTGGTGCCCACTCTGGTGACTTCGGAGCGGAGGTCCTGTATGAGGTGTGCCATGTCAGAGTGTATGGCGCTGCGTAGGGAGATCAACATATCTTTGAGCGTAGTATCCAGAATAGGTTGGTCACTAGTAGGGAACCCATTAATGGAGGAGTTTAATTCCCTGGTGTCATCTACAGATAAGCTGTGCTGGCTCACCTCTAGTCCTGCGACCTGCTGCTCTGTTGTCCTGGGCCTAGCTTTGCCAGGGCTGGCAGCTTGTGGAGGCATTGGAGAGACGCCAGCAGTATGGATGGGGGACAAGGAAGGCCCCGCTGATGTAGAGGGGGAGCCCACTGGAGAAGAGCCGTGCTGGTGAGAGGCCGGGGACGATGTGGCCTGTAGAGATGTGCGCCCGCCATCTTGCCAGCGCTTCGGAGCAGAAGAACTCGGTTAGCCTACGTGGCCGCCGGTTCTCCTTACGTTTGCGGGACATGTCGGCGGTCAACGCTGGGCCCCGGGAGGGGGGGAGGGCAAGTCTGAAAAGGATACATTGCCCAAGAGGAATTGCAGAGAGGTGTTAGGTGCTCGATGCGGCGGGGCTCCGGGACTAAGCGTACATCTCGTCCGCGCGCCGGCCATGCCCCCATATTAATCTAATTTTAAAATACATTGTCAGTCATTTTGAATCTGCAATCTAAGGTCTCATGTACAACCTCACATGCACACAGGGCTGATTTGGACAGGAGCCAATTAACCTACCAGCATGTCTTTGGAGTGTGGGAGGAAACCGGAGTACCGGGGGAAACCCACGCAAGCACAGGGAGAACATGCAAATGCCATGCAGATAGTAACCTGGCTGGGATATGAACCAGGGACCCTTATATTGTGACAACACTCTTTCCCTGTCCCCCAATTATGCTCCTTCATTGTCACATGGATGCTACAAGTGGCCATCATAAGGGACTTTGCACAGACATGGTCCACTTTCATGAAGGTTCTTCTTTTAGGCACTTCCTGTTATAGGGTGACAACACTCTTTCTCTGTCCCCCCCATTATTCTCCTGCATTGTCACATGGATGCTACAAGTGGGCATTATAAGAGACGTTGGTCCACTTCCATGAAGGTATTTGTTCAGACACTTCCTGTTATAAGGTGACAAGACTCTTTCACTGTCCCCAGCTGTGCTCCTGCATTGTCACATGGACACTACAACTGCCCATTATAAGGGGCTTTACGCTGACATGGTCCACTTCCATGAAGGATCTTGTTGAGGCACCCTGCTACAGGGTGACAACACTCTTTCCCTGTCCCCCAACTGTGCTCCTGCATTGTCACATGGATGCTACAAGTGCCCATTATAATGGACATTTTTTGCATGCATGGTCCAGTTCCATAAAGGTTCTTGTTCTGGCACCCTGTTATAGGGAGACAACACTCTTTCCCTGTCCCCCAACTGTGCATTGTCACATGAATGCTACAAGTGCTCATTATAAGGGACTTTTCACAGGCATGGTCCAGTTCCATAAAGGTTCTTGTGCTGGCACCCTGTTATAGGGTGACAATGCTCTTTCCCTGTTCCCCAACCGTGCTCCTGCATTGTCACATGGACGCTACAAGTGGACATTTTATGCAATGTTGTGCAGGCATGGTCCACTGTTGTCATCATCATGAAACCCACCCTGAGAAATGCTATGCAGCCATCGTTGGATTGCATGTAGACAGGCAGTGGCTACAAAGAGGCTGCAGGTGATCAGTAGCACTGAGATGAAAAGGCTGAAAAAAAAATGAAAACGTTATATAATAAAAAAGACAATTTCTTATCGCACGGATTTCTATGGTAAGCTATTGTAATTGTTATTCAGCTTGGGTTTCCATCTACTTTAAAGGTCTTTGAACCCAAAAGGGATGGTGTGAGATGGCCTTCCCATGAAGGTGTTAAATAGGCGACATAAATCGTGACTCGTTGTCACAATGTGTCTGTTATCACGCCGAACTATACAATAACAATTACAGGAGAACGTGTCCTTTTCCCCCTGGGCGGTGCGAGGAATAAAGAGCTATGTAAATAACCCTCCGTTCTTTCATACTTCAGATGAGTATCTCAGCTCGGCTGCGAGAGCTTTGTGTCTCCCCGTTATCACTGAGTACAGCGTGCATTTCTCTATTACCAGCTGCTTTATTTGTGTTGACACAGAACAGATAACTCAGAGTATAAATTGTGCAGTAAAGTCTATATAAAATGTCATTTTTTATATCCACAAATATTTGCCATTCCCTTACATACACGCCCAATCTCCATAATCATGCACAAGTGTCCTCAAAGCTGAACTCCTGGTGAAAAAAAATGATATCAATATATTCTTTAATAGCTACACAGGATATACATCTACTGTGTGCGCACCAAATGTCTATGCAAACCCAATTGCTACAAAGTGGCAGTGACATCATCATATGGTTGCATATAGCCTTGCAGAGACACAGCAGGCCCCACCCACTACAGGAAACTACAGCAGGGGGCGGATACGATACCAACTTTTGAATACAGATGTCACCAGCACACCAGCACGACGAGACTTTCAAGTCAGTGCAAATCCATTTATCAATAGATGCCAATCAGAATATCAAGCACTTTAGGGGCCACACAGGGTCCCCTTCATCAGACTCAGAGTAGACATGACCAGTCACCCTGCACAAGGAGAGAGAGCAGCAGGGACCGGTCTTTATTACAGGAGGGGGCAGAGACAAGACCAGTCACCCTGCACAAGGAGAGAGAGCAGCAGGGACCGGTCTTTATTACAGGAGGGGGCAGAGACAAGACCAGTCACCCTGCACAAGGACAGAGAGAAGCAGTGACCAGCCTTTATTACGGGAGGGGGCGGAGACAAGACTAGTCACCCTGCTCAAGGAGAGAGAGCAACAGTGACTGGTCTTTATTACAGGAGGGGGTAGAGACAAGACCAATCACCCTGCACAAGGAGAGAGAGCAGCAGTGACCAGTCTTTATTACAGGAAGCTCCAAGTCTCACACTGGATTATTGCACGGATCTGGAAGAAATACACAAAGCTCACCGAGATTCCAGGAAGAATACACAGGTCTGACTCTTCTATTTAGAGAAATTTGCTTATCCCAGATTTCACATTTAAAGGGTATGTAAACTCTAACTATGAACTTCAGTAAGTGCAAGAAATACTCCTTGGTCATTCACCTCACTTTGGGAGCTCTTCAAAAGTATCTAATGGTTATCACCCCTGTCAGGTTTTCATTGCTAATTCATAAACAATTCTTCCCACACCAGTACCTAGTAGGTTATTATGAGTGGGATAGAACTTAACCGAGCCAAAGTGAAGTGAGCCAAACTACATTCGGCTATTCACTGCGGCTCAGTGGGCTGATTTCAGCCGTACATCGGCTGCCTTCAGCTGCACTTAGGTCAGCCAAACATGCTCTGCATGTTTGACTGAGCCGAAGTGCAGAGGACTTTGACTCAGCCGATCCAATATCTGGAATGACTGAGCAGGAGCTCCCACAGCTCACTCGCTGCCGCTTGCCCCTATTCTCATAGGGGGCGAACTGCAGTGCGTGATTAGCTAAATACCGCCAAGCAGCATTCGGCTCGGCTATTCTGCTCGGTACCTCCATGGTCCCAAGAATAGAAAATCAGTGAAAAGAGTTTAAAAAAAAAAGGTTGAAAAATACTTAAAAAATAATAAATAATTAAACAAATAGTAAAAGTAAAGATATTTTTTTTTTAAAAACAATTGGGCGGAGCTAGCAGTGACAGCTAGTTCCGCCCAACTGCTTCCTTTTGGCTGGCACCTGCTAGAGTCTTCTAGCAGGTCCCGGCCAATGAACAACAACTGGGCGGAGCCAGCCGTGATGTCACGGCCGGCTCTACCTAGTTGTTATTGTTTAATGAGAGATCAGCGTCTTCAGGTCATTTGGGGATGCTGATCTGTCGATACAACTGGGCGGAGCCAGCCATGAGATCA
>NW_017306653.1:323310-341525 GCF_000935625.1 Nanorana parkeri | reverse complement strand
CCTTCGGCTGCTGTACCGGCTATTCTGAATAGCCCGTACAGCAGCCCTTCGGTTCGACTGAACCGAAGGGCTCCGGCGGCCGAAGCTAGTCGAAAGATCAGCCAAAGCTACGGCTGGATCCTTTGTCTCCTTCGTGAATAACCCTGTTAGTCTTTGACCAATGATACCCTTTAATAGTGATGGGCCGAACACAGCTGAGTTCGGTTCGAGTTTAAGCTTTAGAACTCAATGAAAGTATGCGGGACAGGAACTCTGAAAATCAAATGTCCCCATTGTGAAGGCTTATATGCAAGTTATTGGCCATAAAAGGTGTATGGGGATCCGGGTACTGCCCTGGGGGACATGTGTCAATTAAAAAAATCCAGTTTTTAAAGGAGCAGTGATTTTAACATTGCTTAAAGTGAAAAAATAAAAATGAAAAACTCCTTTAAATATCGTGCCGGGGGGGTCTCCTTAAACTGCCTTAAAGTGGCGCATCTGTACGATTTATAGAACCTGCTGCAGCAAAAAGTGACATTTATAAAGAAAAAAAAAAGCACACGCTTCCCCCTCCCAAACAATACCAGACCCTTTAGGTGGCCTTGGTCGTGGGAGTGTGGGCAGCGGGCTTATTCACATTAGGGTACACCCAGATGCGCCCCCTTGTGAATGAGTACGGGGTACTTGTACCCATTCACTAAAGGGTTAAAATACATTTAAATAAAAAGTCATGCTATTAGAAAAAAAATATTTTATTTGAAATAAAAACACAACAAAGGTTTTTGACATTTCCTTTATTGTTAACACACTTTTTTTTTTAAAATGTGACATTGCAGAAGCTTATCGAAAACGATGTCACAATGAATGCGTGACGTAATCAGAGCTAAAGACGGTCCAACGAAATATTGGAGTGTGTGATTTTTTTTTGGGCCAGGCCGTGTATGTTGAAGCCCAACTCCTCTGCTCCGGCTTTATTCACCGAGATCAGATTTCATTTTCTTTGCGCGTCTAAAGGCTGCAGCAAAATCGCCGACGACTCTGAGACGGCGGGGAAAGATTTGTCAGAGGATCGCCTATCAGGCAAAAACAATAAAGAAAATTCGGTTAAAAGAAAAGTTCAGCCGCTTGAAATATGTTTATATTTTGAACTTGCCAACTTTTCTCTCGGAAAAGGACGTCAGCAGTCTTCTAAATTATGTTTTAATGCTGAGCAGAGCTAAAAGAGAGACGTTGATCCAAAAAACGTTTACGGCGGCTCAAAGGGGAGCGATGGGAAGCGTCCTTTCCGCGGGAGGATTTTCTTTTCTTTACATTTTTCATTAACAGCGGGTGAAAAATAATTGATGCGCCCTTTGATAAACGTTGATAACTGTCTCAATAAAATGCTCAGCGTTCCCCGGGGACTCGATCTTCCGCTGATCACAAAATGGGACTTTTTCTGGACCCGAATCAAGTCTTTAATATGGCCTAGCGATGTGCGACGGGGGTTATTAACAAAGAGGCTTGCCGTCTAAACCGCCATCATAATTGAATGGCTATCGGGGGCATTTTGCCAATTTTTTTATTAAAAGTTCACGTTCTTCTTAGTTCTTCTAGTCTCTCAGGGAGACAGCTTAAAAAACTATTATCAGTATTAAAACAGATGTAAACCCCTAGGCCCCGTTCACACCTAAGTGTGGTTTAGACACAATTTTTTGCATTTTTTGGCATGTAAGTATGCATGCTTTTTGCTTGTTTTTATGCCCATGGGGCAACATTGCGCGTTTTTGCCCCATAGACATTAAAAAGAAATTCTGGGAAATTAAAAGAAAGTACCCCTGCACTTTAATGGTTAAGTGCCTATTGTGACTAGGGGTTCAAATAAAGCAGAGACTTACCTAATCTTTGGTTCTGCTGGGCTGCTACACCGGTCCCTGCAGGATCTTCTTCCCACGGGCTCCAGTGATCTAGAGATCGCTGACATCATCACATCTTATGCAGGTCCATTGACTTGCATTTAACATAAGGATGGCGAGGGATGTTCGGCTGAGCAAAAGTGCAGAAGGAGTTTGACTCAGCCGATCCAAAATCTGGATCGGCTTAGCCAAAGCCCTGGCAGCTCACTCCCTGCCGTTCGCACCTATTCTCATAAGAGCCGAACGGCAGTAAGTGAATAGCTGAATGCCGCCGAGGGGCATTCGGCTCGGCTACTCTGCTCGGTACCTCCGTGGTAGCGAGCAGAATGGGAAAAAGTTAAATGAAAAAAAAAATGATGAAAAATTATTTTAAAAATGTAAAAAAATAGGAAAATTAAAAGAAAAAGAAAAATATTTGAACAAATTCCCACCGCACAATGAAGCATCTGACAGATGCCGGCAAAATACAAACAATTGGCAATGACATCACCGCTAGCTACGCCCCACTGTTTACCACCAAGGTATCAATGATCTCTGGCCATAGAAAGGTGACACGATCTTCTATTCACCATTCTTCCCTAAGACAATTTGGAAACCTCCCTAACTAATGCAAAACAAAGGCATAGACATTTAAATGGTAGTGTCACGTACCTGGGTATGAGCCTGAAGTGACGAGGAAGGCCTTCCCTTGCAGCTCTCGTCTGAGCCCCACTGTAGATGGAACAGTAGTTGTACAGACAGAGAGGGGCACGAGTGCCTGTGGCTGGTATGACTGCTGGACACACTGGATGTGCTGATGCTGACAACAGGAAGCCAGAGGCAGCTGGAGGATGATGGCAGATCAGACGACACATGTGTGAGGAGCTGAAGCATAGTCAGGAACAAGCCAGATCGGTAACGTGCGGTCAGCGTGGTACATAAGCAGGTGACAGAAGCAGAGTCAGGAACAGGCCGGGTCATACACTAGCGAGCAGAATGGTGCCGGATCAGGAGGCAGGAGAATGGTCATGGACGGACCGAGGTCACAAAGCAGGCAGCAAGCGGGCAGAGTCAGGAATCAAGCCGGGTCAAACAGGTATCAGGAGCAGAAACACAGATGCAGAGTACAGCTGAAGATCTCTCAGCAAGGTGCAGATGCAGGGGCTCTCTTTAAATAGCCTGCCTGGCGCCAAAGACATGCGTGTGCACTTTCGAGCATGCGCATTACTAGCACCGTAGCACCGAATACGTGCATGGCCATAGTTTCGTGCAGCTATCCGGGCAGAAGCTGTACTATGGGTGTTGACTGATGTACCCTGACAGGTAGGGAGAGGAGCTTTTGGTGTATTAACATGCACCAGCCGCCCTTGCCACACAGATGACTTTACATTTAAAAGCCTGAGCGATGTTGTAGCAAATGGGGCCATCTTGGTGAATGTAATAGAAAGGTGAGCCATTTCCCTGTGACTTTTCCCATTAAATGAAATTAACTGGAATTGAAAAAATATATATATATATATTTCACGAGTAGAAGGAAAACACCTGTAAACAAATGATGAGATCTCTTTCTTATAGAAAACACATTCATATTTATAATTACATACTGCTATCGTGTAAACAATCAAGGAGATCACTCAGGCGTTTCTGTGCAATGTTTCCTAATGGTTATTGAAGGTTCGCAGTGTTTGTGCATGGCTGTAAAGAATTAATTGCATTCTGTTGCTATTGAAAAGAAAAAACAATGTCTATTTTCAAGACATATATACAATGTTTCACAATGTTTCTCTTTGAGCTCCAGGAAAACAATTAGATACATTCATAAATGTATACAGCATATGAGAGATGTTTTTCAGCCTCTGATTGGGCAGTAGTGGAGCATCATTAGGCATGTAAGCTGCGGAAAAATTTGATATTTCATTATTTCGGGATTTGGATCCGAAATTCAATTCGGTTGGGGTTTCGGATTTGGATGAAATCCAAATTTTCGTTAGTTTCAGATGCGTTTACGAATATTCGTTGCAAATACCACAGAAAACCATATACAGATATTAATACTAAAGCTGAATCTCCCAGACCCGAATAGGATCCGAATTTCTGAATTGCATTTGTGATCTCCCAAATGCCATGTGGGTCTGGGAGCCATATACATACAGTATATTACTAAAGCTGAGGTTCCCAGACCTAATTGGCATTCGGGAGCTTCCCGATGGAATTCGCAAATTTGGATCCCAAATGCCATTCGGGTCTGGGAGCCTCAGCGTTAGTATTGTATATACTGTATATGGCTCCCATGTTGCCGTAATGGAAATTCATGTTCCGACCTATTTGGATGCATTAAACCGAAAAACACATCTGATTGGCCAGAAAAGTCACATGTCTGATTCAGTTTTCGGGTTTTGAACGAAATTCGGACTGGATCTGAAATTCGTAAACGGAAATTCGGATTCAAGCACATTCGGATGCATTAGGATTTGGAAATTGGGATCTAAGTGGCATTATCTTTCTAGAAGCTACTTATGCATTCCCATTGACTTGGAGGTTTTGGTGTTAAAGTGACACTAAACTCAGGAATTACATTTTAAAAATACATTCAAGTACCATAACTATTAACAATAATGTATCTCATTTGGGCATCACTCGGCTGTAGATCCGCAAATCAACTCTGAATTGGTGCTGGCACTGTCCTTTCTTCTGGGGGAAGTGGCTACCTTTGTTCCCCATGGTCCCTGTGTGTGTTGTAAAGTAGCCACCACTCCAAGCTCACTCCCTTGATGGACTACAATCTCATGTTTAGTTTACTAATTTGTATTGATATTGTAGTCTATCATAGGAGTGAGCTTGGAGTGGTGGCTGATCTACAGCTCAGGATCTCCCACTGAACTCCTGGCAACCAGTGATGTCACTGGTTGCCAGGAGCTCAATGGGATGCTATGGCCGGTGTCCACAACCCTGCTCCCCCCCAGGTAGCGGGCACCAAAAGCACCCGCCTGCCACCTCAGTCGGTGAAAAGGCTAGGAACGCCCCTAAGAATGATGACTACTCTCCTGCTACCTGTTGTTGTAGACATACTTTAAGTTAAGATCAGTGACAGTAGACAGATTGCCTGGGGAGGCAGCACCATTTAGCTATGGGGCCCCATAATCTGTAGTTATGCCCTGCAGGAAGTGTCTGCAAAAACTAAATGCTATCTTAATCTTTTATGTTACATTACTTTGTGAAAAGCATAGGCTACAGGCCAGGTCTGAACATATAAGACCATGTGTATGACCAAGTTATGTGCTTCGTAACATGGTTTCACATTCTAGCTGCAATTCCAGCACACAATAGAAGACAAACGGCCTCTCATCGGGCAGCTGACAGAAATGAGATTGGACATCCAATGTGTTTGTCGGAGAGTCAGGTGTCGGCCTGCAAATGCTTTCTTTACTCTCATGTAGAGAATTAATGTTTCAGTTGACTTATTTGAGGCTGGCACGTTGATGCATGGTCTGCACTCAGGTGAAAATGACACACAGAAGCAGAAGGAGACAGAATTCAAACGAAGAGTCCTTCATGACTGATGGAAACGTGTATGCAACTCGGCTAACTTACCCACTGCAGGTTTAATTACATCTAACAGGTGTAACCGAGTGGAGTCAGAAAACAGAAGGAACCATTCCTGTGAAGCAGATTCTCTATTAGTTTTACATGGTTCATACCCATCTGATGCTCACTCAAGGCAACAAAATAATTAGATGTGCAAAACTGCAGACTAGAAAATTGGTTAAAGGACAAGTTGGTACAAAACCAACTTCCTCCCCCCAAGAACTCTTACCTAGGCTGTGTTGACATTCCCCCCACCCCCGGGGGTGCATTGTCTACAGTAAAACTGCTGTTGGCCAGGTCTGCACACAATAACATCCCATAGGCTTGAATAGGATCCATGCTGCAGGAGCAACACCCTTGCAAAGTCTATGGGACCTTAGTGCATTGAGGCTACCAGCCTGGCACTAGGTACTATACCTAGGGAACATCTAGAAATGTTAATTGTACATGGGCAGTACCCTAATAATGCACTTTTTGTCTTGAATTCCTCATTAAAAATAGCAGTGTACTACCTGTGTCTAGGCACTACTGCAACCAGCAGTGTGAGATCATTTAAGGCACTACCTACTGTGATTGCTGGGCGCACCAGATTTAGAGTGAGATTCGGCGGTGTCGTTGTTGAAGATGTAATTTGAGTCACATACAGTATTTATTAGATGCTATATTTTGTTGTACTTTATGCTTACTATGTATTATGTTTGTTGAATACTACAGAATACCTCTATAGCCTCTTGATGAAGCTATCTTTAGCAAAACGCGTCGAGAGATTCCATCAAATGTTACTGCATCACCAGATTGTGAAAGATGCTTTGTCAAACACCTTATGATCGTTGCTGTAATGGACTGAGGTTGCTATGTGATAATAAAGTATATGATCAAACATGGGGGTTCTGTATACTCACTGGCACACTAGGTTTTTAATAAGTCTACTTGTTTTAATGGTTCAATAAAATTGAAATGGACTTTTATGCAATTCATGCTATGGCTCTGTGATTGTATCTCAAAAACCCCAATCTTCAGCCAGCTCGCTTTATCTTTGGACTTTATGAAATACTAGGAGTGTGGTACCGGAGCTCACCTCTGCTCAATATATATTCATAAACCCAAAACCATGTTGAATGTTTTAGTGTGAACAATTAAAACCATTTGGACTCCTTCACCATTTAGCTTGGCGCTCCTATTGCACACCTTTGAAACGCGGGACGAGTTGGAACATCTGAATACTTTTTCTTTCTTGCTGTCTTTGATAATCACTCCGTCATTTCATATACGGGTGTCACAGGGAGAGAAAGCAAGGAAAGATCTTTCCAGTAAGATCATAGAGAGACATAAAAGATAGGCCTGGAGCAGGAAAAAGAAAGGAAGGAGTGGAAAGCCATGATGAGGGTGTGAAGGGGAGCCAGGCTAGGAAGGGTTGAGGAAAGGTAGAAAAAGTAAGGTAGGGCAGTGGTACATACCGTAGTTGACCAAAAGGTCTGCCAGGATGGGCTTTTGAGGGTGGTCTGCAAGGAGGAGTCACACAGGTCCAGTCAGAGATCAGCAGATAAGAGACGAGCTTCTCTTCCACCTTCCCTGAGATATTGTCATGTTTGCATTGGCTTGTATCAAGTCACAACAGTTGCTTGTCAGTTAGGATCCTTGAAGACATTCACAATCTTAACTTATTCACCTTAGAAAAGAGGCGATTAAGAGGGGACTTTATTGCCATCTTTAAAATCATCAATGGGGACCCCAATATTAGGAATAAACTGTATAATCCTAAAACTGTATTGAGAACCCGGGGACACAACAAGAGGTTAGAAGAGAAGGGGTTCAATCTTAGAATTCGCAAGTGATATTTCACTGTGAGAGTAGTGAAAGTTTGGAATTCCCCCCCACAGGCGGTGGTATCTGCGGATAACATTGATAAATTCAAGAAACTACTGGATGAGTTTCTTCTCTCGCAGAATCAACAGTGATATGGGAAGTGGTAAAGCCAGAAAAATACACACACACTCACATACATAGTTTGGACTGGATGGACCTTGGTCTTTATAAAACCTTACAAACTATGTAACAATGTCCACCTTTCTTTTCTTTACTCTATCCAAAAGAAAAAACAAAACACTGTCTTTAATACAAATTTTTCACATCGGCTGTGCATACCTTATAGAGAGCAATTGTTCAGCCACAGAAAATGCTCGCTTCTTTTTTTTCTCTTTGCCATCTATACCCCTTTTTTATAATAACAAATTCCCTATCATTATTATTGACCCCAATCATCACGACCCTTTTATTTTCTGGAAAGACTTCTGCTGCCTAAAGTACGCCGCAGCTGTCGGATGTGACAATTGCAGTGCTCTTGTTGCCAATCCCGCTTCCTATGTGTGTCTTTATTATAGCAGATTGCTTCTGATATGTGATTCTTGTACTCATTCGGTGTGAAAAAAAATCCAGGTCAAAGACAATGGCCTTTGTATTTGCATTATGCAGTGAAACATTTTCTAGGCTACATTATTGTACAGCAATAATAACAGGCTGCTTTTTTCCATTTGCTCGGGGTGCCGGTGTTACATTATAGTTCTTTTTATTCCATACTCCGGGTCTTTTCTCTTCGTCTGACAGGCGCAGAGTTCCCTATTGATAACTGTGTCCCTGTATGGGTCTTGAGGAGAAAACTCTCTGGATACAATCACGTTGTTTAAAGAAATGTACATTTATAATATTTAATAGTGATTGTTCTCAATATTATAATGGGAGGTTTTCAAATGGGAGGCATTGAAAGACTGCAGACCGCTCACCGTATGAGTTGCACCTTCTAATAACTATCGTTAAAATGCAATCCCGGCCAAGTATGATTAGTGAACTGCAAACGGAATCCAGCAAGCATTCCATTTTGTGACAAAGGCATACGATATACTCAGTTTATGTCAACCTGGTATGTTGTAGCTCTGCAAGATATTGCTGAAGATTCTGATGACATTAGGAATAGCAATTGAGAGTTTCCATGTATCAGGAATTTCAGCAAAAATTGGGAGAATTCTGAAATATTTTACCATTTTGGGGAAATGCATCAAATGCAAAATTGAACAACATAGTTACATAGTATCTGAGGTTGAATAAAGACATTAGTCCATCAAGTCCAACCTATTAGGATCTCATTCTAGGAGTACCTGTACCCCTCTATACAACTCCGGGCAAAATTGTTATTAACCCTTGCAGGGGGGCTACCTTGCTCTGCAAGGGTTAATTGCACATTTTTGTCTAGGAACTAAAATAAAAAAAGTTATAGTCACCTGAATTTCAAAGCCAGCCGGCTGTCACTGCGCTCTCTCCAGCCTCACCCCTCCTAAATTGCAGCAATGGTATGTTCCTCAGGGATCCTTACATCCTACACACAATATAAAGGATCCTTAGACCACTGCAGCAGAGAAGGAGTGAGGCCCACTGAGAATTTTCACTTTGCTTTGAGTAAAATTGGCAATTCCTAGTTTAAAAAAAAAGAAAAGAAAACTCCAGTCACCCCTAGATGACATGTTCTGATCACATGACTCTGCACCGTGCAACTTTCTTCTTTTTCTCTTTCTCTGTCCTAGAGATGGCAAGGAACTGAAGCATATACAGGAATTCATTTTTTTCATTTAACCCCTGGGCTGAATGAAAAAATATAGCGAGCCTTGATGGAGGAATACCCTGTTGTTTCCTCTGTATTCTTACAACGGCCGCCGGCTGCTGTCAAAATACCCGAACGGAGCTAGCAAGCTACATTTGGCTGAGAATTTTCCAACCCGCTTCTTTGATCAGCTGATGGAGGGATGCCAAGCGAAAGGGTGCTGACAACGGCACCCATGCAGCAAGTTTCGTCTGTTTCACCGTCCGAAATTTGAAGCACGTAAAGCCTACTTTACAATGGGTGGAGCTGAGAACCCTAGGCTTCAAATTCGCACAACTCAGCAAATGGTGCAGCCAGAGCACCACATTACTATCAACATATAAAGGATTGACAGGTCCCACTGACAAGGTTTCAGGGCTGAATGATACATGTATTTGACTAGTTATTCATTTGGGCACCACTTCCCAATTAAGCCACAAAAGGCGTTGCTAGGATTGTGAAAGACATGGGGCAACCCTCAGGCAACAAGAGCAGGGTCTGGCATAAATTTGACAGTGTTTTATTTATATTGATATGGAGCTTATGTATATGGTTATAGTTACAATGTTTTATATTTAATATTTATTATGTTTAATAGGGCGTTCATATATTAATTTTTTAAATTAAAGAAATGGATGCCAGCACAGAATCCTCTTTTACATCCCCTGCGATCTTCATAAAATGGAAGTGAGTTTCTGCTTCATTACATGACTGGTTGGTTGCTTTAGATATGGAAGTTTTATCCTGTTTTATAACCATGAGTTTCCAATCTGTAAACTTTATGGTGGGTTACTAATATCCATTTTGATGTGATATTATAAACATGTCTCCTATGTCTCCTGATGAAGCAGATTTATGATCTGGGAAATGCGTTGAGAATTATCTTCATCCCACTATGGAAATCAGCTTTGACTGAATGGAAGTTTTTTTTATGTCTAGGATTGTGAAACCATCTGTGAAGCCAGACATTTTTCTTTTCTTCTTGGATAGAGTGGAAAAAAGTTAGAATTTCTTTCAGGTTTTTACTTGTGTCTGTGAAGTTAATGGGGAAATTTTACCTCATTTCTTGTACAGCCATCACAGGGACAGGAAATGAGTGAACATTTCCCCATTAACTTCACAGACACGAGTAAAAACCTGAAAGAAATTCTAACTTTGTTCCACTCTATCCAAAAATAAAACCGTCCAAAATTGAAAGCATAATGAAACTAATCTTACCAACGTGTTAATTATTATTAAAAAAAATAAATAAATCATATTACTATATATAATGTGAAATTACTTGAGTAAATAGGGGCAGCCAAAATTGAATTTGCTACATACAGGATTTAATTCCTGCCTAGTAGACCTGCAGAGCAAATGTCCATAACAGCTCCTCCACCCACAATACAAATCTACCAGTCAGGTTTGACAGAATAAAAATAATGCTTAACATGACACTAAACTCAGGAGTTAAATCTTACAAATGTATTGAGGTACCTTAACTATTAACAACAATGTATCTTATTTGTGTCCTTTGAGACTAAGGAAAGTTTGTAAGTGAATGGCCCCACCCCCTGCACCCTCAACTCACAGTGTATTGATGCAGACAGTGGAGCTGATGTCATTGCATCAGTATTGCCCTACTGCATCATCCAGGACCACCCATGCTTGTGAAAAGACTAAAGAGGACATTCAAAGTCATATGACTGTCCAGGTGACATCAGAAAAAAAGTGAGTAAAGAAAAAAAGCAAAATACACTGGTGAGGAAAGGGGGATTCAAGGGAGGGAGGAGGTCCTTTGGAGGGGTAGGGGGAACAGAGATGGAATTAGGTTTTAGCAATTTACTGATTTGATAGTGATTACAAGGGATATGTAAAAACACACTATGGCAGCTTTCACACCAGCGGTAGGGTTCTGACTTTCATTTTTTCAGGCAGTTGCGATCGTATGCCCTATGCTAACCTATGGGTAGTCCTGTGTATACGGACAGGCGGCTGTTTACACCCATTTACCCCCAACTCCATCCAGGTCCGGAAAAACATACAGAACAGTGTGCCTGATTGTATCAGATTGGGGCTAATCTGATGTAAACAAACACATGTCCATTTACATTGGATTCCCCATAGACCGACATAGGGTCCGATTATTTTAGTTTTCTCCTGCTTCGCAAGATGGAGGAAAAAACTGGATGGACACGGATGTTATATCGGTGACATCTGATCCATACTATTCCATTTAGGAGGGGATCCATGCACAGATCTTCTTCTGATCAGCCCATGTGAAAGGGGCATTAAAAAAGAATCTGCAGATCTGTTTATTTAATATAGGCGTGGTGGTTAGAGCTTCTGCTTTGCAGTACTGGGGGTCCCTGGTTCAAATCCTGGCCAGGTCACTATCTGCAAAGGAGTTTGCATGTTCTCCCTGTGCTTGGGTGGGGTTCCTCCGGGTACTCCAGTTTCCTCTCACACTCCAAAGACATGCTGGAAGGTTAATTGTCTCCTATCTAAACTGTCCCTGTATGTATGTGAGATGGGGACCTTAGATTGTAAGCTTCTTGAGGGCAGGGACTGATGTGAATGTGCAACTATGTAAAGTGCTGCGTAAACATTGTCGGCGCTATATAAATACCTGTAATAAATAAATAATGTATTAAATAAAATATCAAACTTGTAAAATAGGAAAATTGCATAAAAAATTATTCTGTTGTAAATATTACAATGTGCAACGTAGATACTCAATATTAATACATATACCCGGTCTTCTCTAAGATTTATCCCTTAAAAGTGTCGAATGTAAGGGATCTTGTTTGCATTTTTTATTTATGATACCATGCATAGGTTTTAGAAGTATGTGAACAGTCCTGTTAAATACAAAATTTAGCATTTCTTAGGTTTATAAATTCAGAACCACGGACAGCTCAACAGACTAATTTATACTGTGTTGTCAAATCCGCACTCGCTGTGCTATGCGTAGGGTTTATGGCTTTGAGTTTCATTAATTTTGGCTGTTTGACTCTGTTTTAGAAGGCAAAATCTAAGCAGCAATGGGTTTAGGGCCACTCAAACCAAAGCAATAACTCCTGGCCGTTCAGCAGTTGAACAAAGTGCAGGTGAGTATCAGTGGGTGGGGGATTTGTTTTTTTCCAGGAGGACCTGTTACTTTGCTAATTGGTAAAGTGCCAAAGTCTGTTTAAGCACACAGGCTTTAATGTTGTACAATGAAGCATTTGCTTCTAATTCCTTTCCTGCCTCCTATTTCATTTCCCTTGCATCCTTTACATCACAGAGGCTGGAGACAAGCCAAGTAACGTTCCCTTCATGCAGTGTTTAACAATACAATCTTCCTTCCTTTATTACCAGATTCCACTGTATAAACTCGCTATCACTGACCGATGAAGGAGATTAGCTTGTACGTGTAAAATTTTAGCTTTTCAATTAAAAGGTATCACAAGCAACAGATGTTTTGCAAAATGTAATTCTTTCTAACGGCAGGCATTAAAGTGCCAGCACAGGAGATTGAGTTTAGCTTCTAAGCGGCGTTTAATGACTGAAGTCAGCTTTATGATGGATAAAATCTGCTTTCAGATCGTGTCGCCGAGATGGAGCAGACTGAAGTGTCACCTATTTGGAGGGAAATAAAGTTCACATTACAGCTTGGGAACACAACACTAAGGAACACACAAACCCGATGCCACTGCTATGAAGACAGACATTGAGGAACTACAATGCAGAGAATGCCTGACACTTAATTATAAAACAATAAACCCATTAATTTTTGGCAATACTGGTTACCTTTTATAGGTCCAATACATTAAAAAAATGTATCCAATTAAAAACAACCATAATTATATTGCCCCGGCTAAACATTCTGATGCAAGCATTCCAAAAGAGAAACATGATGGTTTATGATCATTTTTTTCTTTTACTTTCTTTTAACTTTTGTTTTATATCACCTTTTTCCTGTATACTATATAGACAGTCTTTCACACCTCTATCAACTTCAGCTGCTTAGTGATGATTGTCGGGGGGAAGAGAGACTCAATGGACCACTTGGACTGTTTCTGCCATCAGTCTTCGATATTTTAAATTGTATTCACAACCTCTGTACATTCCTCTAAAGCAGCGGTCGCCAGCCTTTGGGACCCCATGGACCTCTAAATTCATAATTTTAAATCCCGAGAATCACTAATATTAATTTTTTTAAAAGATAAATACATTTGTAAAATAATGATCAGAGAACTTCCATTTTATTAAAATGAAATGCACCTATTTAATATCACAAAATTATAAATGCTTTATGGCTATAAGGAACACGCCGCTTCTCAGATCACTGGCAGCCTGTGCTGCTTGTACTGAGAGCCGTGCATTCCTTGTGACAGCCACTGCTTGAGTCAGTGAGAGGCAGCCCTGGAGCCTCCCTCAGGGGACAATTGCCTCCCTGCCCCCTGGCCCAGTCCGCCCCTGGTCGAAACAATACGGAAGCGTACGGCTCGGCAACAGTTGCCTCATACAACTTAGGACTACCCTGACGTCACACTGCACCTCTCTTGTTTCCCCCTCTCTAGTACAGTTTGCAAATTTAGTGCAATATAAAGGCGAAAATTGTCATTCAGAATATAAGAATTTCTTAGAAAATTATTTTTGTTTTATTATTAATAAAACATAAAACATGCAAATAATGTCCAGATTTTTCTGCAGACCACCGAAATTTTCTTGCAGACCACTAGTGGTCCACGGACCATTGGTTGGCAACCACTGCTTTGAAGCTCAATGCCAAGCAGATATTAAAATATTAATTAGTACAGCTGTGTATTCATTCAAAAATAGTTAAATGTACCTACATTTTATTTGGCGTCAGCCTCCTGCCCTCCCCTGCACAGTAGGAGCAGTTATAGAGGGATTGATGCTGGATTACATCGATGAAGCCATTTTTTTTAGTTAAAGGAATGGTCAAAAATGTACTCTTTTTTTTTCAATTAAAGGATTTTTTCTAAAAGTGTAGTTTGTTTATTTACATTGAATTTTAACCCTTTAGTGAATGAGAAGGGGTACAGGTACCCCTTACTCATTCACAAGGGGGGGGGGGTGGCATCTGGGTACCCCCTTAATAAAAAGGGTACCCAGATGCAAAAAGGTAAAAGATCATTCGGATTCGTTCGCATTCGGACGCCTTAAAATTCAGTTGTTCGGATGCATCTGAATGTCCGAATTTAATGAAATTTGTACAAATATTAATTCGGAATACAATTGACATATCTATAAAACAATGTCATAAATAAAAGCCTATAAGAGTTATTCAGGGAGGGAACGTAATCATAGCTGACCAACGCATACTGGTGCTCCTAAATTTGGTTTGGGTATCTACAGTAGGCTTTAATGATTATTGATCATGAAGGGGTTCAGGTAGTCACATTTTCATCTAAAACGATGCATGCTCCGCAGCTGGGACACAGCATGGGTCAACAAGCATGAGCTCAGGCAGTTGAAGGCTCTGCAATTGTCCGACTTTAGGGGCCTCTCAGCAGAGATGTTCAGTTCCAGAGTTGTTCTCTGGTAAATCTATAGGAAGGAACAAATATAAATCCTTCATAGGTAACCCTGTTACATTTAATTAAGGATCAGCATTGAAATTCTTGTGTAAGCCCTTCAGTAACAGGTTCTCTTAAAATAAGCCTTGACTGCCTTTAGGCGATCCCTTAAGACTCATCTCTTCACTGAAAAAAACACAAAATGTATAAACAGCGCTCTTGAACTGATGATAAGGGGGTGAACAATGTATGACCCTAGATCGTGTGCAGCCCTAAAACCCAGGAGGAGTGCCTGTGTATCTGAAAACTTGAACCAAAAAAAATCGAAAAGGGCGCAACGCTAGGTGGGCTAACTGACCGGGTCGGGAGACCCAGGGAAAATGACAGGAGAATGGTGTAACAATGGGTGCACTGGGCAAAAAACCGCAGGATAGCTGAGGAAAAGGAATAAGCACTTACATTTCGTTTTGCGGGACCAGAGGATGGACGGCCAGTGCAAAGGATCGGGTCATCCGTGGTATGAGGAATGATACCTCTTTTTCAAGCTCGAGAAGGAACGTTCCTTCTCGAGCTTGAAAAAGAGGTATCATTCCTCGAAATGCGTTGCTCACTGCCTTTCCACCCCGCCACTACCCTCTTCCCATCACAGACCCGACTGATAGCTGACAACTCTCAGCCCACGGCACCCGTACACTACCCCAGCCTGCGCTGACAGTAACTGAGCAGCACGAGCCGCAGCCGCGGTCACAGCAGCTCTGCCTGCTCCTGACACCGCTGATTCTTTCTCACACCACTCAGCCCCTGGACTCACACAGCGGGCCACGGACTGAGTCCCCATTCCGGTGGTTGCTCCTTTTTTCCCCCCCTTTTCCTCCTCGCCCACAGCCTCCCCTCCCCGTGTGGATGCACATCCCCTGGCTCACCAGTTCCAGGCAGATACCACGGATGACCCGATCCTTTGCACTGGCCGTCCATCCTCTGGTCCCGCGAAACGAAATGTAAGTGCTTATTCCTTTTCCTCAGCTATCCTCCGGTTTTTTGCCCAGTGCACCCATTGTTACACCATTCTCCTGTCATTTTCCCTGGGTCTCCCAACCCGGTCAGTTAGCCCACCTAGCGTTGCGCCCTTTTCGATTTTTTTTGGTTCAAGTTATCTCTTCACTGAAGCCTATCCCACCTCAACCTAACCGTTCAACCATTACATTTTCAAACAATTCATCCCCACACAGCTATCTCCTCATGTATCACTGGCCCCTCCCTTTTAGATTGTAACTGCTCAGGGGCAGGCCCTCCTTACCATCTTGTCTTGAATTGTATTGTGATTGTAATGTCTTCCTTATATTGTAAAGCGCTGCACATACTGTTGGCGCTATACAACTCCTATATAATAATATAATAATAAATAAGCCAGCGATCACATGATTACCCTGTAGAATTTTCAATTTTTTTTTACACTTCCCACCTCTAGTCCAGTGATATTTGGCAGTAGATTTATCTCGCCTTCTCCTCGGCACAACATGCAGTATTTTATTGCGGTGGATAATGTTTACCAAGGGACTCGGCGAGGAAAAATATTTTGCAAGTACACATTTTAATGGTGCCCTTCAACATTTATAGCCCCTGACCCCTAAACTCAGAACCTGATCCACATACAGACAGAGCGGCGTAGCCCATACATATTAAAATGACTTTAGAAAGACGGTCACGTACACAGACGAGGTTCTCTTAAGCCTGAAAAGCTTTTGCAGTACATCTTTTTTTTTTTTATTGGTACACTGTTTTCCTTCTTCAATTTTCTCAGCTTTGTGGTAAATACAGAATAACTCCTAGTTAACGCCTTAGTAAGCTGGGGTCTTAAGCGTTTTGTAACTGGGAAAAAGTTTTGACTAAAAGTATCTAATTTTCAGTTTTTATTGAATTAATTGAAGTTATCCATTTTGTGAATGATAATTACACATTGTTATTGTCATTTATATGTTATATTGTCACAATCAGCTGACCGGGGCACTAGGGTACATGAGCTCCGGGTTTTGCAGAGCGGGTTAGGGTCACTGGCTGGGGTGACGTCAAGAATTCTGGTCACAGGAAGCTTGGGGACAAAGAGTCTGTGCATTTTTGGGGATGCCTTAGAGGTGCAGGATCTAAGAAGGGCCAGGTATTCCACAGAGCCTCTAATGGTGAGGATGGTTGGCTGTTGGACACCTTCCAGGTTGCGGCCCTCTAGTGTACCCTCAAAGACTGAGAAGGCTTGTTGCAACACCGAGGTGCTGAATACAACAGCGGACAGGGGTGAAGCCTATACACAGACAGCGGTACTGGATACTGAGGGACACAAGGGTAGAAGTCCAAACAATAGTGAAATAGGAGGCAGCAACAACACGGCTACCTGGGATTCACTGTCTGGAACAAGCAACCACAGAAGAGAACAGACACACAGGTAAGCACATGTGAAAGGGCTCACTGAAGGAGATGAAACAATCCCCTAGCAGGACAGCAGGATCTCACAGGGAGCACAAAGAAACACAGCACACATAGGGAAAGTGTATAGGACAGAGACTAAGGCACACAGGGATATGTGCAAAGGGGAAGATGCTAAGTACAGGCACACAGAAGAGAGCACAGAGAAGGAGGGGGAAACATACTACAAGGTGGAAGACAGCCAACAGGGGGATAACAAGCAAAGTGGTGATAGCCAACAAGGAGATCACAGACACAGGAGAATCAGCACAAAGCAGGGATCCAAAAAGGTATACAAGCACAGGAGGTCACAGCAAACACAAGGGGTCCGATACAAGTAATAAGACTTGTTGCTGGAATGATGAGCAACAAGTGAGAGAGTGCTAAATAGGGGAGGAGGTGTGCAGATTGGCTGCAGTCCTGGGGAATACCATAGGCTGACAGTCAAGCACCAGGGACCAACATGAAAATCTGGTATGGAGTGCCGGACAGTGTGACATATATACAGCATATCTGCAAGGTTCCTGTAAAAATGGGAGGAAATGTGGACTAGCTAGAACATCCATGGAGCCACCAGCAAGATGTTGATGTTGTCTCTGTAAGGAGCAGGTTCTGGGAGCTTCTGGTCTTCACCATAGCCCCCGGTTGGTACTTAATTAACAGTTAGTGGCAACTTTCAGTTAGAGTAGCTAAGATGGCTACTCTCAGACCACGTCAGATAAAAGTCAAGCCAAAGATTGTATTGAGATGGGTAGAGGCAGTGCCAAAAAAAACAGGAAATGTAGTTAGTGGGGTCCTTAGCCCTTTTGCCACCTGAGGCCGAAAGGAGGGGTGGGAGAGTTCTTACATAGTGCACACCATCAGAGAAGTGGGAGGTGAGTACCACCAGACACGAGAGTGAAGCTGCCCCTTGCAAGCTCTGCATTTTCCTGCCCGGCTCTTAGCAACCTGGGATACTGTGCCCCGTGTCCTGCCCAGTTCCTGGCAACCAGGGACCTCACTGATTGCCAGGAGCTGGGCAAGACGCTAGCCAGAGCATCCCAGGTTGCTAAGAGCTGGGTGGGGAGATTTGTATGGACCTTACACATCTCCCCAACCAGCTCTTAGCAGACTGGGACTCTCTGGCTGGAAAGGAGTGACAGGCACACTGCAAACATTGTGAAGCAGAGCGGGCAGTAT
>NW_017306653.1:309781-323274 GCF_000935625.1 Nanorana parkeri | reverse complement strand
CCCCCCCCCCCCCCCCCCCCCCCCCTACGTGACCCAAAGAGATGCTGCCTGAGGCAGCTGCCTCATTAAAGGGGTGGCCTGGCCAGAGGTCATTGCCAGTGCTTTAGCAATGAACAGGCCACTCTACCACCCCAATGAAGGGTTTTTACCCAGGTAGAAATCAGTCTCTGCCCCAGAGGATCTTACAATCAAAAGCTGATGAATAATCTCAATATTACTACCAGTGCACAAACTCTAATATCTCCACTGTAGCTACACCAGAGGGATTTTATTATTTATTTTGTAAAGCTATGACATATTGTACAATGTTGTGTGGGCCACCAGTCTCCACCCGAGAGGAGCTTACACTATAATATGCCCCCTACACTCTAGGGCTAACCTGGATGGAAGATCATCAACCTACCAGCACTTCCTTAGGATTGCGGAAGGATGCCGATGGAGGTGTAGGAAACCCAAACAAACCCAGGGGGAACAAATGGAAACTCCATGCAGACTGTTGGTTTGCCAAAGCTGAACACAGAACTGCAGTTCTGTCAATCTACAATGGGGCCCAAAAAGCGGCTGCACTGCACTTGCCCATTTGTCTGTCCACCATGTGACTCTTAATTCTCTTTCACAGAAATAGGGTTTTCTTTACAATTATCAATGCAATATTGAGTCTCAGTATGAATAAATCCAGAAGGCCACAAGATCTTGTGTCTAAAATTAGCCTTGACATTATAAAAAATGGCAGTGTAGTGATATTTGATATTGATTATCTGTGTAATGGGAAGTGTGAGGACAGCAGCATATTCTGCCCTATTATTGGGTCCCTGGTGAATGCAATACCATGCTTCCTCCCTCATTTATCCAAGAAGAGATAATTCCTTCACACCAGTTTAATGTCATATAACAAAAGGTGACACGCCAAGCCGTACTGCCCATGGGCTGCTAATTTGAGGTTTGCAGCACCTGGTTCTAACTAGGTGACCAAACATTAATGAGTGTGTATCATATACATGGAAGAACCCACTCCTACCTGTCTTTATATTACATTTTAAAGTAGAAAAAAAAATACATATGGGCTTTAATGGAATTTCAAAAGTCTTTATAAATCTGCAGCTTTTATTAAAAAAATACCTAGTGGTCCTGCCTTAAAAGTCCTTGGTTAGGGCACTTCCTGTTATAGCAGGACAGCAATGAATCCCTTTCTCTCAATTGTGCTATTGCATTGCCACCCTGTCACATGCGCCCCCCTGGCAGGGACTACAAGCAGCCATTCTAGCACACACTGCACAGGAACGGCCCACCGTTATCACTACCAGGAAGCTAGTCCAGAGCAATCATGTCCATCCCATGCTGGAGAAGGTGCATGTAGACAGGAAGTGGCTGAAAGAGGCCAGATGAGATCAACAGCACTGAGATACAAAATGGGCATGAAAAAAAAAATGAAAACATGATTTTAAATAAAAGCATACGCAGGACCTTATTAAACTGAAAGTCATCCAGTAAGATGACATTTACTACAGACAGGCTGAGTATATTTTTTATACCATGCTTCATGTTGCACTTGTATTCAGGTTATCACATGAAACATGGTCACATCCACTGATCGCAGTTGCAATGCTTTACTGGCCTTAATGCAAGAAACAAAACAAAATCTTTTTTTTTTTTTCTTTATTTATGTGTGCATTATTATTATTATTATTATTTTTTTTTAAGGTGGACTTTTCCTTTAAAGAAGAATTCAGGGGAAAACTATTATTAACCCTTGCAGTGGGGCTACCCCAAGGGTCAAGTGCTCATTTGAGCCTAGGGAGAAAAATAAAAAAGTTATACTCCCCCAATCCTCTGAGCTGCCTTGCTCATAGACTGGTCCTTCCAGCAGTGCTACCCCTCCTCCTGAGTGGACTAAGGATTGTCGAGTCATCACGTCCAATACACAGTGTTTAGGATGTGAGGACGCCGAGGAACATGCCATCACTTTACCCTGGAGTCCTGCTTTTAGAATTAATTGGGCTTTAAATAATTCCTGAAGGTCATTTTCAGTTTGTGCATTTAGCTATTTGATTTGTTCTTCTCAAAAAAGTAAAAAAAAAAATATTGTGAAATAAAATAAAAAATAAAATAAGGATAAAATAATGTAAAGGAGAACTATGAGGTGAGTGAAAATCACTCAGCCTCATAGTTCTAGCCGACCTGTGACAAAGAAACTGTCACACGTCGGCTCAATAGATCGGGAAGTGAGCGAACACATACTGTCGCTCGCTCACTTCTCGATCTATCTCTGCAGAGAGCCGTGACTGTCACTCACGGCTCCCTGCAGGGATTCCCCTACCCTCCCCTGTCTGATCCTCCAGCGCTGACTGGCGGAATGGACGGGGGAGGGGGCGGGCACAGCTTGCTTTGCCTCTAGATAGGCAGAGCCAGCTGTCAATCCCGCACCTGGGTGGATCTCGACAGTAATGCGGCGTCTCAGTATACCGTAAGCTGTAGCCCACGGTATACTGAGCTTAGGGTGATGGGAGGACGCTAGTTTGTTTCCTCCCGTTACCCTTAGGAGAACTATGGGGAAAAGCCTTAACCCCATAGTTCTCCTTTAAATAGACAGAAAAAAAAGTTTGTGTAGCTAAAAAATATGTAGAAATCAAGAGCTAATTTGCTGAAATTGGGAACATTTGTGAATCTGCAGCAAAATCTGTTTTGTCCAAATCACTCCACAGATCCCTACTTATCTCCAGGTAGCTAGACAGAAGGATAAAAAAATATACAGTATAATTCAAGGAAAAATAATATATATATACTGTATATTGAATACTATTGACAAAATGCAAAAATATGTGCTCTCAATAATACAAAACACAATAAAAAAAATACACTGTTGGGTGGGAAAAAAAAACCTCATAAAAATAAATGGGGAAGAGAGAAATTCCTCAGCTTCCTGCCTATGCAAGCTTTATAAGTCTTCACTATTTTGTTACGTTCTCTTGTTAAGATCAGTTCTATACCTTATTATTTGTTGCCATTGTTGCAGAGTTTGCTGCTGACCTGTTGCTCTCTGCTGAGTGAACCCCGCGGTGTAAGTAGATTATTTTTCCCTACAGGTACGGTATACATTGACCTATAAATCTGTAACATCCTGACCCCGCAGATCCTCCCTTGTAGTGCAGAAGTGTCGAGGGTTCCTTGCATGTCTTGTATTTTATATTTAGCAGCAGATTAATAGCTTAGACTTTGGGTTCACAGACCTTTACAATATATTTGACTGACTATGTTATAGAATTTATTGGCAGCTTGTTATGTGTTTCTTGCTGGAAGCATACTGCTTCCATTTTAGGAATTATTTACTAATGAATGTACATGAGTCTTCTTCAATATATAATATTTACTTAAAAAAATATATTTAAAAAAATATATACACTGCCTGGCCAAAATTTGTTTACACACTCTAATATTTTGGTGGACCGCCGTTATCTTTGATTACGGCACACATTCGATGTGGCATTGTTTCGATGAGCTTATTCAATGTCACAACATTTATCTCCATCCAGAGTCCTAAGTTTGGTGTCTGCTCCTGTGTGCTGTATCCCGTGTCTTGGGTATGGTGTGTACTCCTGTGTACTATGTTCAATGTGTTTAATATGTGCTTCTGTATGCTGTATCCCATGCCTTGGATATTATGTGTCCTCCTGTGTGTTATGTCCAGTGTGCTGGGTATGGTGTGTACTCCTGTGTACTATATCCAATGTGCTTAATATGTGCTTCTGTGTGCTGTATCTTGTGCCTTGGGTATGGTGTGTGCTCCTGTGTTTTGTGTTTAGTGTGCTGGGTATGGATTGTGCTCCTGTGTGCTGTATCCATGTCTTAGGTGTGTTGTGTGCTCTTGTGTACTATGCCCAATGTGCTGAAAAGTGCTTTTGTGTGCTGTATCGCATGTCTTGGGTATGGTGTGTGCTCCTGTGTACTGTCTCCCTTGTCTTAGTTTTGGTGTGTGCTCCTGTGCACTATGTCCATTGTGATTAATATGTGCTTCTGTGTGCTGTATCCCGTACCTTGGGTATGTTTTGTGCTCCTGTGTATTGTGTCCAGTGTGCTGTGTATGGTATGTGCCCCTGTGTACTATGTCCAATGTGCTTCTGTGTGCTGTATTCCGTGCCTGGGGTATGGTGTGTGCTCCAGTATTTTGTGTTTAGTGTACTGGGTATGGTGTGTGCTCCTGTGTGCTGTATCCTGTGTCTTGGGTATGGTGTGTGCTCCTGTGTACTATGTCTAATGTGTTGAATATGTGCTTCTGTGAGCTGTATCTCATGTTTTGGGTATGGTGTAGGCTACTGTGTGCTGTATCCCCTGTCTTAGTTTTGGTGTGTGCTCCTGTGTGCTATGTCCATGTGCTAAATATATACTTCTGTGTGCTGTATCCTATGTCTTAGGTATGGTGTGTGCTCCTGAGTTTTGTGTCGAGTGGGCAGAAAACGGTATATTATTACAGTTTTGATAGGTTAGGGATTCACTGGTTTCATTTTAGGGTGATTTTCTCTCACTTCCTGAGAAGCCTTCAGATTAGGAAGTGAGGGTGAAATCCCCCCAATGAGGAGACAGATAAAGACCTGGTTTAGGTTCTGACTCCTTCCACAGAATAAAAGTTTTAGCCGGAGTTCCACTTCAGTGATTCCTCAGCAATCCATAATATTTAATAATATTTCTTTGTTGTTGGAAACAGTTTCAAGTTTAATAAATCGGCATTGGAGCAGAAAACTGTTTTTATTTTATTTTTTTCAAACCCATGTAACCATAGTGAGGGAATTTTTTTTTGTCTTACAAGGCACCTGGAATAAAAGAACAGATAAAACAAAAATTATTTTATAAGCAACGCGGCACATATGCACAATTTAACATCTCTCTATGCGATGATTGCAAAGCACAAACATGTATTTAAATTCTCAGGGATGTGTGCTGCGTCGTAAACAAACACTTAACATGTCAATTGTTTGTCTCATTCCACGAAACGCAACTTATAGAAGAGATGAATTCATTTGGAAACACCGATTTAAAATGCCTATGTACCGGGGGAACTTTTTTTTTTTTCTGTTAATACTTGGTTCTCATTCGCAGTCTGCTTATTTGCTATAATTGACAGCAGGGATGGTAAAAGTGAATATCCGCAGAGCTATGATTGCAATCCACCTCTCCGATTGCGACTAAAAATCAATCAGCAAAATCCTAACACTGCAGGAAACAATGCAGTCAGAAAGTCCACCTAAAGTGACTAGGTCATGTGGGAAGTATGAGCGCTTCCATTGCCGGCGATCAGAAAACAAATGCCAGGGAACGGACTGCATCTGTTTGTAAAGTCAGAACATTTTTTTCAGTTTTAGATAGGGTAGGTAAGGTAGTATTTGAAACTCTGTCAGATTTTCATTGCTGTGTGTATACCTGATGGGTAGTGATGAGCTTGGGTTTGGTCCAAACCCAACCATGTTTGAACCTGGAAGAAAGGCACCAGCAGGGGTGTCCCCAGGGGATGTGTGCTGGTGGTGCACGCTAAGTGGGGGTTGGGTGTGTTGGCAGTAGAGTGTGTGTCCCGCTCAGCATAGTAATACGAAATCACCTGCACTCCATACAGCGTACAGACCTTGGATGAAAGGTTGGTGCTTGAAGTGACAACACAGATGGCACCATGTCAGATACAGTCCATAATAGAAGTCACCAGCACTCGATGATGTGTGCAAGAAGTAAAGCACTTTTTATTAAATCATCACATGCGTCAAACAGCCAATGTTTCGGTGCCATGCAGGGTCCCTTCTTCTGGGCGACACTAGGTCACTATGTTGTCCAGAAGAAGGGACCCTGCGTGGCCCCAAAACGTTGGGTGTTTGACGCATGTGACGATTTAATAAAAAGTGCTTTACTTCTTGCGCACATCATCGAGTGCTGGTGACTTCTATTATGTACAGCTCAGCTCAGTGACATCACTGGTTGCCAGGAGCTGAGCAGAGTACCGGCTAGAGCATGTCAGGTTGCCTCACTTTTGCAACCTGGGATGCCCTGGCTGGAAAGGGGGCAGTAGGCACATGGCCATGCCGCTCCGCTTGCTGCTCTCCCCCAAAGAGATGCCGTCTGAGGCAACACCATCAGTGCACACCCAATTAGCTGTGACTTGGGCATTCCCCACCCTGCAGCCACACATAAACAAAGGGGCGGGATGCTGGGGACATCATTAACCTTATATGGCCACATCTCTGGATTGAAGGTGGATATTGCAGCAAAATCTAATTTGTATATAATATATATATATATATATATATACACACACACACATTTTTTGCTGAAGTTTTGCTTTAAACAAGTATCAGAACTGATCAGAATTACATCCATAGGACTAGCATTAACAAAAATAGAGGGGGTTATTCACAATGCAATGCTGGCGAAGGCAGCCGAGTGAATAACCCAACCGAAGTGTAGTGAGCCGAATTATGTTCGGCTATTCACTCCGCCTCAGTACGAATGATTTCAGCCGTACGTTGGTTGAAATCGGCCGTACACTGGCTGCCTTCAGCTGCACTTCGGTCAGCCGAACATACTCAGCCGAAGTGCACAAGGACTTCGGCACAGCCAATCCAACATCTGGATCGGCTGAGCCGAAGCTCTGGCAACCCACTCGCTGCCGTTCGCCCCTATTCACATAGGGGCCGAACGGCAGTGAGTGAATAGCCGAATGCCACCGAGCGGCATTCAGCTCGGCTATTCTGTACCTCCGTGGTACCAAGCAGAATAGAAAATCAATGAAAATAGTAAAAAAAAAGAGGTTGAAAAAATGTAAATAAATAGTAAAATTTTAAAATAAAGATTCAAAAATAAAAATAAACTATTGGGCGGATCTAACAGTGACAGCTAGCTCCGCCCAACTGTTTCATATTGGCCGGAACCTGCTAGAGTCTTCTAGCAGGTCCCGGCCAATAAATAACAACTGGGGGGAGCCGGCCGTGACATCACAGCCGGCTCTGCCAATTTGTTTTTGTTGAATGACAGTTCAGCGTTCCCAGGTTATTTGGGGACGATGATCTTTCATTCACGGCTGGCTCTGCCCTGCTGCCATTTGCGGAGTGCAAGGCCGGCCTTTGGCAGACCGTTCGCCCCACTTCGGCTGTCATTTTGGCTCAGTCGAGCCAAAGCATATGCCTTTGGCTCGGCTGAGCCGCTCGGTCGCCTTCAGCTGCTGTACGGGCTATAGTGAATAGCCTGTACAGCAGCCCTGCGGTTCAACTGAATCAAAGGGCTCCAGCGTTTGAAGAGAGACGAAAGATCAGCCGAAGCTACGGCTGAATCCTTCGGCTCCTTCGTGAATAACCCCCAGAGTGTTCAGGAATGGCAGCCTCCATGATTCTCCCTTAAAGGTCCCTTTCCTGCTCTGTCCAAAATGAAATAAAAAGTATTTGTGTCTCCTATTGCGGTAATACGTTGAATATGCGGTGATGCAGCACATGGAACATGTCAGAACAATAGGTGGAGGAACTGGTGATGCTCCGTGAACTGCTGACGGCTGTTAACTCTCGGCCTGGTTTCTGGTTTACGAAGCATTATGGGAAATACGTTTCGAGTAATTAGACTATCAATATCAGAATGGAGACTAGAACTTGTTTACAGATGTCAGGATAGTCTGTCTGAATATATAATATTACAGTACAATTACATTTGTTTTTCCTGTCTACATACAGACAAGTCCCTCTAATCTTAGTCTACAAATTCGATGTATTAGCTCATCTTGGCTCAAGTCGTCTTTTATTTGCAGCGTTATGATATGAAGGAACGCGTCTGACTGATCTGCAATTAGCCATAACCCCAAAAGTAAAGATTCTGCCAAATTCTTGGGCCGTAGACAACTTCTCGAACATCTGTTGGCTGATTGCGGCCATTCATGCTTCTGATTTCCGTCCCCCGCATGGACGGCGGGCCGTTTATGCACATTAGGTAAATCTCCTGTATTCTGCTGTGCATACAAACAAATAACACATATGCTTCTGTGTTTTTATTTGCGGAGAAACGATTCACCTGGTGAATGGGCTGGAATATTAATTTGCATTCTCAATAGGATTTTGGATTTCTTATTTTCTTTTTTGGCATAAATAATTTACTGTTTAAAGTGAAAAGGCGCAAGAACACTGCAAAGCCTTACTGATGACTTGTATATATCCAAAGAGGTGACAGGTCCTCCTTTTTATAGGTATAGCTCTATCTCCATCGCACACCATACTGGTATACCCCTTTGTTCAGGTGCTGGAGCAACTGATGGATGGTGCCCCAGTAATCCATGGGAAACATATGTTTTCAGCATACCTTCTGCTTCAAAGTTCATCTTTATTGACATTCATTCAGTATATTACAAGAGAATGTAACATTTCGGAACCTTGAAGGGTCCCTTCATCAGGCAAAGTCCTTCCCCTCTTTATAGGAATGTGACCAGTTGGGTTGTACATAAGAATCCATCCATCTCCATCCCACACCATACTAGTATACCCCTTAGTTCAGGTGCTGGAGCAACGGAAGGATGGGGACACAGTAATCCATGGGAAACATATGTTTTCAGCATACCTTCTGATTCAAAGTTCATCTTTATTGACGTTCATTCAGCATATTACAAGAGAATGTATCATTTTGGAACCTTGCAGGGTGCTTTCATCAGGCAAAGTCCTTCCCCTCTTTATAGGCATGTGACCAGTTGGGTTGTACATAAGAATCCATTATAGACAATTACCTAGGTGAAGAGCTTCTGGGGGACAAATGTCTGGTCATCAGGTTTTGGTGCAGGAGAGTACATGTTTGAAAGCATAAAATTATTTTATGGTGGGGGTGTGCTGGCTCCTTGTTGGAGTGAGAATCAGACCCTGAGGCACAAACTGGCAGAATGAGGGACCTATAGTACAAGTAAGAGTACTGGCCATAAAATTAAAGCTGTAATCTAGTCAAGCAGCTCATTGCTTACTCAAAAGACAAATGGGAACTGTTTAAAGATAGAGAAAGTGCATCTCTCCCCATACAAGTCTATGGCAATGCAAAAGCAACTTGACATAAGTCATAAGGAGGTCATGTGCAGGTCAAATCCACCTGCAATGAAATCTGAATGATCTAAACAAGGGGTAGCCAAACTCCGGCCCTCCAGCTGTGGAGGAACTACAAATCCCATGAGGCATTGCAAGATTCTCACAGCCACAGACAAGACTCCTGGAAAGAGATGCATCATGGGATTTGTAGTTTCACCACAACTGGAAGGCCGGAGTTTGGCTACCCCTGATCTAAAGCATCTTAAACTTAGGTACCCTGCCAATGCATTTTTATTTTGTTCAGCTGGTCTTGAGATCCAGGTTCCCCTACCAAACAGGGGTGTTATAATCCTGGGCTGTCCGACTTCTATATTTTTTCTTGCTTTTTTCTAGTTCAACAGCTTTCCCCAGCTATTCATCCTACTTCCTTCTTTCAGAGGAGCAAGGTGTGCCTGGCATCTACGATGGGAGAGCAGGTGCTGCAGTGTTCTCCCCATGGCTGGATTAAGAGCATCGTGGGCCTAGTCCTGCCGCTCAATCGGATGGGAAGCACCATAGGTGGCTCTCCAATTAGGCAGCCGCTTACTCTTTATTAGCACTGGCGCCTCTGTCTCATTGTTTCTATCGGCCATACCGAGGCAATCCAGCCAACCAGGCCTATTTTCAGGGGTGGGCCTGGAGCTGGCACTCCAGTAGCCCCTATATTAATCTGGCCCTGGTTCTCCACCACCAAACCCCCCTGGGAGCAAAACTGCAGCCTAGCTAATAGCTTTATTTTTTTTATTGCATATTTAGCATTATGGACTAAGAAGCCCTTCCCAAATAAATATACCCTTCCTCCAACAGTCAAAGCTCCTCTGGGTGTAGGGGCCTTTAATGTCTTGAACATCTTCATGGTAATGTGTGCAGTTTTAGCACTGGCCTTGGAACATGAGCTTGGCCGTTTCATTTTTAATTCTATAATGATGAACATAGTAACATGTAATAAATATTCCCCTGTAGAATTTCAACCCTGTACTGATGCAGATGTATACATTGATGGCTGTGCTAGGTACTGAAATACCTCTAATTTCCCTCAATTTTGCAATGTATTTTTATCCGGCAGCAGTCACGGCTTGTCTCTGGCAGCGTCTTGTCTTACTTATCGGCAAATGCATTTATCTGAAAGGAACTTTGTGTTCTCGGCAAGTTTTCAAAGAGATGTTTAATCTCATTACAATGAAACTTTACTAACTTTATTAGTCCTTCCATGGCTTGTACTTGACATTCCACTAAGCATTTTAAATAGCTTCCAAACACAGAACAGACAATCACAACAAAAGGCAGCCGACTCAGCAAACCTCCCTTAAAAAGTCACTAGGTGTACATTTCAGGATTTGTCTGCAGTTTTACAAATTGCATTCAGGCCACTAATCAATATAATCTCATTCTCACCTTTTGGAAAAGCAAAAATACATAGAAATTTATCAGCAGTGGTTGGCAGCAGCATGCATAAACAGAAGAAAATCTGGAGGAGAAAGCGGAAAGAGACAACACGCAGGTTCATGTGAAGAAAATCATCCCAGTATCCCTCTTGATGTGTTTGCTCCTTGCTCATCACTACAAAAGAGTGGGGGCTTTACAAAGGAATAAGGTTGAAAAACTATATTGGGTCTTTTTTTTTGACCTTTGTATGGCTCTTATGACAAAAATATACGCAAATTGTATTTGATTGTATGCTGACTGTCGCATATGTACAGTTTACAGTTGCTGCCCATTCCCGGCATTTATAGTATATAAGAATGGAGACAGGAGATGGGATAGTGTAACTTAAATATGCAATTGCTGAGGAAAGAAGGTTCCAGACCCAAAAGAAGAGCAGGAGAAAATGACAGCTGCAGTCAAGGAGCCACTGCAAGAAGCATGGACCTCTAATCGCTGGAGAAGGCAAAGCCCAGAAGCCATAATTCACAACTAAGCAGTAGTGATGAGCCGAACACCCCCGTGTTCGGTTCTAACTCCCATAATGTTCGGCGTTCGGCGAACGCTAGAACATGCAATGTTCGAGTCGAACCTATGGTCGACTCGAACATGCAGCCCATCCTTACTAAGCAGTGCATACTTGCACAATAATGAAGTTCTGGTTGTCCATACAATTCTAGTGGATGTCAGGAATGCTTTCATTGCTATAATTACTCTGGTATCTGTAGAGATCTGCAGATGGCTTTATTAGCAAAGACTTAAGGTCCATCCTCAGGCAAAGCCACTCCCATTCTTCTCACTTGCCACCTCGCTACCCTTCACAAGCTTTTCCTAAAAATCTCTGTCGCTGGTGGAGCCACTTTTGGTGGTGATCCAGCACTGCAGCCTGCACATGCTCACCAGTTACCACTTCATGATGTCATCATGCTGTGCAGTCTTCTGGAGCCTGAGAGGACCCTACCACTGTGTCATTGTGATCCAGGTAGTAACATTAACACTGGAAGAAGGAACCTTCTCCTTTGCAGAAGAAGATAGAAGTCTCTTGACCTGGTTCATCATGTGACCATAGATTTAAGTAAAGGGGGATTTTAGCTTTATTTAAAGTGAAAAAGCAATTAGATTGGGGGCAAAGGGAAGGATCAGTGGTTGGAGTTCAGCAAAGAAGCTAGCATATGGTACATATACTTACTTATTCTGCTGCCCAAAGGGCTGTAATACTTGGCTTTGAACATATGACCTGAGATAAAAGAGTGCCAGGACTATGAAATGGTCAAATCTTGGTGAGGCCTCCAAATGTATTGCTTAGGACTGTTCATCTTGGAATTTATTGCAATGTAAGCTTCTTAATATAGTACCATTGAATATACGTCACTTATACAAAATTTAAAAAAGACTAAAAAAAACCCCAACATTTTACTTAACTTGATAACAGATGATAGGATAGAGATTAAAGCAGTTAGGCCTCGCCCAGTCCATTTCTCGGTAGGGTTCAATATGCAGTCTTCTTACACTACAGGCCATTGAGTTTCAATGGTCTTGATGGCATTTTTCCCATCAAAGATCCCCTCCGAGGAAAGGTGTGAACTGCTCAATTATGCTGCTCAGATCAGCCACTCCTCAGTGTACCGTCCCTCCAAATATAAAAGCATCTATTCTATACATCTAAGATAACACTATCCTATGTGTTCATTGAGCTGTTGCGTTTGTTTCCCTGTAGTAGACAAAACTATTCGCTCTGTGAATTCTAATCCTAGTAGCAATGCAGTCCAAGCTAACAGCCTGATACAAAATTAGATATTAATTTAGTATCACAATCCAAAACTCTACAGGCACCAGCGCCACTCAATAGAAAACATTTTTTTTAAGTCTCCTGGGAATCCAATACATCTGGAAGTGTGGGTCTCCTGTGTCACTTACTGCACTCGGTGGTTCCTCCCACCAACCTCCACATCACAACAGGACACAGTACAAAACTTCCTTATTAGCATGAAAGGTAACAAAAAAGTATATTACTTCCTTTTCAGGTCGTTGATGTCCCTTGTCATCTACAATAATAAAAGTGAGATCCTAGATCCAATTGGATGAAATGAAGGCATGATGGGGCCAGATCCTAATTTCTTTAGCTCTCTTTTTCTTAATAGGGTGAACCTGCAGTCAATCTTAAAGCAGTGAACTGGTAAGTGGACCGCTATTACACAAGAAAAATCAAATCTTCTCTTTGTGGGATGAGTAATGGACTCTCCATTGAATCACCAGTTCTTTCACTACTCACTATACACTCATGTGTATAGTGAGTTATAGTTTCACTGTTATAGTTTCTCATGCAGTCCTTTGTCATTTCCCTTTAGCGCTCTTGTATAGTTATCACGCCACTGCAGGTAAGAGCCGGTACAAGCAAACCGCTGTACGAGTTAATGAGTTCAGTTGGAAGTTTGTACTCTGGTTGCGCTCCATTTCTTACGCTTTGTTGCTTAGTGCTACACTCCATCATGGGCTTTGGAGAGACAAATTCAAGCTGGCGGTGTCTATAGTTTACACAGCGCATGATGGATTGCTTCCCAAAACATTCTGACCATTTGTTTAATAATCGCAGGAAATGCTTTATTAGTCAGCTGCTGGTGCAGCCTGGTCATGTCGGAAAGAGTTAGTAGTTTTACGGCAAAGATGTGCAAAAAAGCGGCTTCTGGAATTTGAAGGGAATTTATCAGGGTTTTTTCAAAGTCATATGTGATCTACTGAATGTAAATAAATATGCCAGCATCGTATGAAAACTAGTGTTAAAGCTCAACTCCAGTTGAAATATATTCTGTTCTGGTACTGTTACCAGGAGACTTACTGCCCAATCCTACTATGGCGGCTGGTTTCTTTTTGGGTTGGGCTATGACCGACGTCATTTATCCTACTTCCTCTGAGCTGAAGGTGTCATGGAACCATCATTCCAGCAGGCTGCGTCATCAGACTGACTGCAAAGAATGGCACACTCATTTAATTACACCAGAGCCATGCTGTGCATGA
>NW_017306653.1:299841-309371 GCF_000935625.1 Nanorana parkeri | reverse complement strand
ATACACTGAGTGGCCAGTTTATTATGACCACCTGACGTTTGTAGGCAAATTTGCTATAATTAGCTATAATTTCGCGCTGAAGTTGCTAGAGGGCCAGACCATTATAAATAGGGAAGCAGGTTGTTTACCACGACAGTAGAAGGGATTTTTTTCTGAAGATACGGGGTAAACAACAAGATTTAACAGCCTTTGAACGTGGGATGATTGTTGGAGCGAGCCATCAGCAAAACAGCAGAATTCATTAAATGTTCAAGAGTGGCTGTTGTTAAAGTGTTTAAAGACTGGCCTGCCAAACGAAAATCTGGGTCTGAACGTGCGAACTGTGGCCGTCAGCGACTAGTCAATGTTAGGGCAGAACGGAGAGTGGCAAGACTGGTACAAGACAACAGAAGGGCAACAGTGCAGCGTCAGATTCCTCGCATCACCTTTCAACATCTCGTGGAGTCACAAGGCAGCCCAACTAAGTCATCTCGTGGAATTATCTCGTGGCCCAACGAAGTACTGGCCACTCAGTGTATATATATATATATATATTGATATATATTGATATATATTGCCTATTAAGATAGGCCTAGAGCAAGAGGCTAAGACATAGACACAGTTCGTAACTACATTATGGGGTAGAAGGTGTGGCAGACTCACAGGTGTTAGTAGTGGTGTAAATGGGTGTAGAGCAATGCAAAGGAAGTACTCACCTGATTAGAGGGATCAGGCTTGGTGAGAAGAGATCTAAGGTGGAGAACAAAGCATTTTAAGTAAGAGACTGGTTGGCATTGGGTGAGCTTCCCTCCTGCCCTCCTGTGTAGGAATGTCTATAATTGTGTTTATATTATAATAAGTCATGGCAGCGATTGTATGGATTGAAGACTCCTCGAAAAAAAAAGGATAGGGAAAGTAATATGGTGTGCCTGTTTTGTGAGGTCTAGATGTAATCAAATGGGATGTATCTGTGGTGTAGTGTAACTGGTGAGCTATCAAACATGTCTTGGTTTTCTGCAGTCTGTTGGTGCACATAAGCACCTTTTTGAAATTTTTTTACATTTTATCAGGTTGCCTTTTAATTTTATCAGGTTGCCTTTTAATTTTATCAGGTAAGCCTTTTATTTTTTCCAAAATTTGTATTTAAAGGATTGCTGTGGGCATTAAATCCCATGCAGACATGGCCTGTTTTTGAGTAAGAAAGCTGGAGGTCATTAAAAAAAGGGAGGGGGTTATGGCATAGCAGCCTGGATGTTGGTTCCATCTGAATTACCTTAGTCATGTTTAATATGGCAAAGTGGTTCTGCTTTTTTCTTTCATCTGGTCACATTCGACCAACCGGAAGTGTGCCCAAGCAGATTTTCCACCGTTTCTTTCTTTACTAGTGGCCACTTATGTTTTAAATAAGGATGCATACATTCCATACAGTTACAAAGTAAAATGTTATCTTAGTAGCATAAACATTGGTTTTGTACATGCTTGTTTACTTAGGAAGGCCATGTACTGAAGGAACACTCCTTCTGAAAATGCTGATTGTGTGGCTATATTAATGTAATGATTTTTCAACAGCTTCAGTAGTTGTGGTGTCACTAATCGGGAGCAACAGTGCAATTCAGATGTTTCATTGCTGCATACCTATTCTGGATTTGGCTCACAAAGCATGCAAGTGAATCTGTTCTTTGCCCACTGATGTTGGTACCTACATTGTCCACACTGACCCATTGTCATAACCCACCAAAGTCATGTGCAAGTTGGGACTTGAGAAGATGAAACTTACATGGGATTATATTTGACAGCACATTGGGTGGCAACTGGTCACTTAGGCAAAGGGTGCTATCTTGTGGGTAGGCAGGAGGAGTGCCATTGTTTTGCCCATACCCAAAAGTACCGGACTGGTGCTGGGGAGGAGGAAAAAGCCACGAGTAGATGCTGACTGTGCTCTCTCCTCCTGCTATTCCCTTGTGCCTGACAGTGACCCAATGCACCACTCCAGCATCTTCATAAGATGAATATTTGACTGGAGTGAAGTAAGCGAAGGTAAGTGAAGAAGGGGAAGACACAACCTGAGTAATTCTCATTGTTATTGTCACTATTTTTGTCACTGTTGTCATTCTTATTGTCACTATTGTCACTGTTATTGTCATTGCCACATATAGTCAGTTGCCTATTTGTTCCCCTCATGTTGTGATGGTTGCCTGTTTGTTGCTTGCATATTGTCAAGAATTGCCCATTTATTGCCTGCATATTGTCACGACCGCCTGTTTGTTGCCTATGACTTGTCACAATTGCCCATTTGCTACCCACAAATTCTAACAGTTGCTCATTTCTTTACTCTCATAACGCTGAGCTTTGTGAATTGACCCCTATGTATTATCAGACATGCTTTTTTTTTGCCTCCATATTAAGTCAGTGCTGTTTGTTTAGAGAAGCATATTACTATATAATTTATACAACTGTGCATTTCTATATTTATTTAATTATTACAGGTAGTTACATAGCATTGATAATCTACTCAGAGCTTTACATAGTGCATATTCATAATAGTCGCTGCCCTTGAGGAGCTTACAATCTAAGGTACCTATCTCAGATGCATACACACAGGGCTGATTTCAACAGGAGTCAATGAACCTACCAGCATGTCTTTAGAGTGTGGGAGGAAACCAGAGTACCCACAACAAACCCACACAAGCACAGGGAGAACATGCAAACTCCTTGCAGATAGTGTACTGACTGGATTTGAACCGGGGACCCCCCAGTGCTAAATGTGAGAAGTGCTAACTACTAATAATGTAATTCCCTGCAGGCTTGTGAAACAACAGCACTATTGGCCGTGTTGCACTACGTGCACAACTATTAAGCCATTACCTCTATTTGGCTCTGTGTGCAACTACTGGATCCGCCCCATACCCGCTCCTCTACCCAACCCAATCTAAGGCTCACCAACTTTAGAAAGTTGCCTGGTGTAAGTATTCACAGTCCTCTACTGCAGAAACAATGCTTTAGAATTTTTTTTTTTTTTTGGGGGGGGGGGGAAGAAACAGAGTCTCTTTACTTTATCCAATCAAAATAAATGCTGCTTGTTGTAGAGCCTTAAAATTGGAATGGACAAGGTGCCATGGCAGATGTCACCCGCAGCACTGGTGTAGGTAAAATCTGCACATGAAGCGTACCTAGTAGTGCAAGTAGCAATTATAAACTATTACTGCCGCATCTTTTTGTGCTGAACAAATTGTCACAAACTCTAGTTAAGTTTGATATGAAGCTATGTGACCATAAACTGAACATTTCCCTATTATTAAGGAGCTTTCAAGTGGATAATTCCTGTTGAGAAGAACACTGAAAACATTTTTTTATTCAGTTATTGAAGTTGATTTATTTCTAAATGACTTCTCGCAGCTGCTGTTTCTGCTTTGTTAGAGAGTACTATGCCATGACAATTCCTTCTGCATAAAGTGGCCTTCTATAATTTGGTTATGTTAAAACAATTATGCTGTTTATACACTTTGTTCTTTTAAAAAAAAAAAGAAACAAATGAAAGTGTTTGAAGAAAAACAATGTAATGTAGCCTACAATTAAAGTGGACTTCTCAGTAACTTTATAGCCCAACTTCAGCCAAAGCAACTTGAAAATCACTCATCCTCATAGTTTGAGCTGACGTGTGACAATGAAACTGTCACATGTCGGCTCAATAGATTGGAAAGTGAGCGAGGACATACCGTTGTTCGCTCACTTCTCGATCATCTCACTGCAGAGAGTGGTGACTGTCAGTCACTGCTCCACGCAGGGATTCATCCACCTCCCCACTCCAATCCTCCAGCACTTACTAGAGGAACAGACGGGGAGGGGGCAGGTACCGCTGGCTCTGCCTCTAGATAGGCAGAGCCAGCTGTCATTCACGTATCTGGGTGGATCTCGAGAGCATTTTTGGGATCCATCCCGGCTGCGGCCGTCTCAGTATACCGCGAGCTGTAGCTTGCGATATACTGAGCTTTGGTTCACGGGAGGATGCTAGTATATGTCCTCCAGTGACTATTAAGAGAACTGTGGAGAAAAACACTTACCCCAAATTTCTTTTTTAAGTCAAAGAAAAAACATTTTTTCATTGGTAGCAATGAGTAAACCTGCATGGGTTTGGTTCACTTGGAACTTCGCAGAAATCCAGATTCACGAACATCCAAGAGAGCCAACCCCAAGGCCACCTAACAAACTTATGGTGCTGGTGATGCTCTTCTGGGATGAATGGTTCTCATTTACATTCGACCAAATCTCTGACAGCCCAAGTCATCAAGGGGTGAGTCATTGGGCTACCTTGGACTCACGGGAGTATGCTACAAAGTATGGCACCACGTCATTACATTGCTCTTCAGCATTCAGGAGGTGTCCACCATAGAGAACAAAAGAGGAGCTGGACTTCAGGAGCTGTGACGTCATGTAACCAGACTAAAGACCCACGGATAACAGGTATACATACAAAGTATGTATACAGATATTTATTTTTGAAAGGTGTTCCAAGGAGGATGGGGGTGTGAAAATAGGTCACCAGCATCCCAGAATGCAAAGAACATATAGTTTATTACAAATAATGTCACATAGGATGAAATTGCCAATGTTTCAGCCTAAAGAAGACACGGTCACTGTGTCACCTTGAGGAAGGGACCCTGTGCAGCCCCGAAACGTTGGCAAGTTTGACCTACGTGATGTTATTTGCAATAGAAAATATTTTCTTTGCATTCTGGAGTACAGGTGACCTATCTTTACATCTGCACGGCGCCATCCGTGGTGCTCACTTCGAGCGCCTATTTTACATACTCTGGTCATAACGCTGTATGGTGTGTAGCAGGCACAATTCAAGGAGGATTGGGGGACAACAACACAGTAACTAAGGGGGAAGCATGGGAAAAGTTGGAGTTGGGCTTCCATAAAATGTTTCATTCCATGGCACATTATACAGCAATTGTATTTGATTAAAAAAGGGGTTTTTGAGCTCTAGTAAAGGGATTGTGCTAAGCAAGAGAGCGGCATCTTGGTTGAATGATGTCATCAGAATTCTGCAGGCTGTAGGAAGCATTTAAAGTCTCTCCTCCCCCAGAATCTCTAACCGGGACTGGGGGACCCCCTTAACTTGCACATACACCCCTGGCAAACACTGTAATATCCCAGCCAGTCTATTCTCTAGTGTCAGCCAGTGCTAGAAAGATGACATTACGGGCCACCAACAGTATTGGGCCTGCTAACTGGCTTCTCTGGTCGGTGATCTGTGTCATAAGAAGGTGATGTGCATTCCTATGCCTGGAATATATATGGATTGGGGACAAATATAAAAACTGAAGGTGGGCTAGATCTCCACCAGCATTATGTAACATTGTCCCAGAGTAGAGCATAGTACAATCAAGATAATATGTTATATACTAGCACTCTGCCCAAAGTGACCCACCTTGTAACTGATTTTCGCACAGCAGTTGTTCAAAGGACTGGCCGCACTGCTTTGACATAAACCTGACCACAAAAAGTAAACTGCTACAAATTTGCGTACGAAAGCTGATCGTACGCGAAAGTGGCCCATTAAGCCTTTGTAAAGTGCAGAAGTTGTGTCAAAAATTACTTCCAGGTAAACTTCGTAGTAATGACTCAAAACGAGCTCTAAATGCAAACACGTAATGGTTTTCCTTTAATCTATTTGCGAGCGATATTGCTCTGCGACTTCCAAAACCTCTCTAAAAGGATTTAGTGGAAGCTCGATAGACGTGAACAGGCTGGTAATTACTGATGAGTTCCCGGATAGCTCGTTCCCATTTTATTACGGCGGATAGACGCGTCCCAATAAATCTTTTTAGCAAGATAATATACTTGCAGCAGGCAGCATTCAGATGGAGTTTATTAGAGCCGGCAAATAGCCTCATTAAAACTTATAAAACAATCTTTTCCGTCAGAGAAGTCAGCTGCGTATGGCAAGTGTTGACGTCCCGTGGGCGAGAATGCATGATCTTCCTGGATTTGTGCACGTGTGTGTGCCAACGTTTGCGCACGGGGCTGCAGACAACATACGTGCCAGTAGAGTCAATTCATTGGTTATTTTTACTGCATGGGTACAGTGATAAAACAAAAAAGTTCATATTTGCTTCAGCTTGCCATTTTAACATCTCTCACCTTTTATCTTTACATTTCTAGGCCCTATAAATACCTTTGAAGAGATGCAGAGAACCCCATTCACTTACATTTCCTCTATGCCTGTATCTAGAATTCATTCTGCCTCCCTAATATCTCCCATTGAAGTCACACATGCAGAATCACTGTGCTCAGGTACTAGCATACTGATTTTTTTCACTACTCCCTCACAGCAATCTGGAGCCCAGCTGCATGTGACATGTGGTGCAAGGCATTATAGGAGATGACCCGGACTGAGATGGAAGATAAAAAAAAAACTCTAGAAGCTTCTACTCAGGGATATGCAGTGTTTTTTTGGAGCATAATAACAAAGCCTCTATTTATTTCACAATGTTTGCCCTGAATTCCGTATTGCAATGCTGGTGCCTTAAGGGTAGGCTCACACCATTTTCCGGACCAGATCTGGAATGCAGTGCATTGGGGTTTTGCTGCTGTATTACCACGTTTTTACCGCGATTTTGCAGCGTTTGGAAATTTTTATTTTTCATTTTTTGCTTAAAATGGTTTTCCAGGTGTGTTCCAGTGCATTCCAGTGAGTTTGTATGCATTTTGATGCATTTTGTATGTGTTCCAGCGCATTCCAGACCAGACAAAATACGACAAGCAGTATTTTTCTGGTCTGGCCTGGAATGGACTGCGCTGGTGTGAACAGAGGCCAGAAATAGCATTGGGATACATTAGGATGACTTTTGGGTCTGGAAACTATCTGGTCTGGTCTGGAGATGATCTGGACATTGTGTGAATGGGCTCGAAGGGCTTGTGCACACCATGTCAAGATCATGTCCAGACCAGAACAGTTTGTTCCCGGACCAAAAAAGCATCCCTATGTATCCCTATGGTATTTCTGGGCTCTGTTCACAGCAGCGCAGTCCGTTCCGGACCAGTCAAAAAGAAATGCTGCTTGTCTCATTTTCCCTGGTCTTGAATGCACTGGAACGCATGCAAACGCATCAAAAACGCATACAAATGCATGCTAAGACACTGGACCACAACTGAAAGCCCATTTTGCCAGAATGCAACATCGCTGTAAAAACACTGCAAAAACGCGACAAAACACAGTGCACCGAGTTTCAGATCTGGTCCGGAAAATGATGTGAAGCTGACCTTAGACCTCCTTTAGCCTCCATACACATTTAGCATTTGCGTTTCCCGTGTGGTTTTCCGTGCAGAAGACCGCACAGCATGCAAAAATCTTTACAACTGTACAGATTCCGCTTATTTGCAACTATTACTATAGCCAAGTACGTGAGGAATCCGCCATAAATTCATGCTTGCACTATTTTGCAGGACGCGTGGTTTTGTACTGCACGGCCGCCGTAAAAGTCCTAAACAATGCACATTAAAGTGCATCGTTTTTTACGTTTAGAGTGGTTCCGTGTTTATTCGAAAGGCCAAAAACGCGTTGGGAACCGCTCCTGTGTGAATGGAGTCTTAAGTTATCAATTCTTCTATTATCACTTCAGCTATATGTGCTGTTTAGTTTTGGGCACCAGTTCACAAAAAGAATGCTGTGCAAAGAAGGGCAACTAGACCAAAAGGCATGTAGGAGCTCAGCTATGAGTAGGGATGAGTGGGGGGATACCTCCTGAACCCATGGTAGTGGCAAACCCAAAACTCATCCCCAGCTTTGAAGAAAGATCAATTGAACTGAATGTATTCTCTTGGGAGAAGAAGCATTTAATTTGGTGATATGATCACCTTGTATGAATGGTCCATATAATACATTTGGTTCAAAGTTGTTCACTTTAAGGACATTTCAAGGGACAAGGAGGTGCTCTTTGCATCTTGAGGGAAAAAGGTTTATCTTCCGTATAGGGAAAGGCTTCTTCACAGTAGGAGCTTTACAAATGTTGAATAGACTTCTTCAGGAGATAGTTTTAGCCAGCTCAGTAGACTAAGCGCAGAATATAACCTTGACTGATGGATTTGTCAATTACGCCCCCCTGTTAAAAGCCCCAATAAACACACAGACTGCCTGACAGGGACTTAAATGGCCACAGCAGCCCTTTTATTAACTAAACCAACAGTATCAAAAGTAATAAACAAAATAATATACAAATAAATACTCCTAATGACTGTTGGATCAGAGAAGGGGTCTTTGGGTGCCCAACAGCCCAAATAAGGCCTCTCCTAAAAACTGCTCCCATGTCCCCAGCCACACCCCAACCAGCTTGAGGACAATTACTGCTCACAAGTCCCAAGGAGCTAAGACCCCCAACAAATAGTGACACCAACAGGTGGAAGCACCCAACAGCTGATGGCCCCCCCATTTGTGTAACTGACTCAGATTTTTTCAGACCCTCTAACCCGCCAATCTGCCGTGACGTAAAAAGGACATTGTAACCACCAGAAACCACAAAATTTAAGGGAGGGCAGGTGCGACAACCTGCTTCCTCCCTCAATTTTCCGAAAAGAATGCCCCCCCAGCCCTTACAGTCCCAACCCATGCGGCTCCTCCGCTCAGTCTCTCTGGGTCTGTCTTTTTTTAAATATTTGTAAGACATAACTATGATTAAGCTAGATCGGTGAAACGCGTGAGAGGGGTTACATATATGGGATGTTGTTTCACAGTATGTATTTGTTACATCAATAAAAAGTTGTCTCAATCTATAAAGATCCATGGAAGTGCGGCTTGTTTGTGAGAAGAAAATATATGTTGGAGGCAGAGGCGTGCCTGTTTTGCCTGCACCCGTGGCATGATTACTGCTTAATGCGGCCTAGGAATTGGAGCGGTGGACTGTTTGCACCAGAGATTGTTGATCTTGGAAATATACAATTGGCTGAAAGAGCAAGGAGACAGGGTCTCTTTAACGTCGGCCAGAAGGTAGAGGTATTTTAAGGCTGAACTTCTGACTGATAAAGGAAAAAACAAATCCCATTGAATGCAAATATATCATTATAATAATTGCACAAAATTACTTTGAGACATGACTCTGTTGGAGTGAGGAGCTTCTAAAATGCTGATACTTTTTTATATGAAATTTCTCTCTGTTTTTTTTTTTTTTAGTTTTACGATATTTTACAGTTTCAAAAGAAAAAGGACATTTTGTCTGTTTTCCACCTTATAATTTTCTTTGCATACTGCCATTAACTCATCCTGATTTCTCAGTAAACTGTGATTTTGGGGTCACCAGAGATGTCTTTGTGACGAGGCGGCTATGTTATTAAACTCTAGAGAGCAGTCTCACAGCAAGGTACCGGTATACAAATCGCTTAATGACAGTTGTCTGAGTTTGAAGTTTAATCCCCAACAAAAGTAAATATGATCAAGGAAGCCGCTGTCTCTAAACCCCACGTCTAAACTTTTTTTTACTGAAAAAGAAACAAAATAAGAGAACTATTTTTAATCCTCTTCTACTCTGTTAGTGTTAAAAATGGCCAGAATA
>NW_017306653.1:295979-299754 GCF_000935625.1 Nanorana parkeri | reverse complement strand
ATTAGCTGCCCCCTTTGCCGCCAAAACAGCCCTGACCAATCCAGGCATGGACTCCACTAGACCTTTGAAGGTATGCTGTGGTATCTGGCACCAAGCCGACAGTAGCAGATCCTTGAAGTCCTGTAAGTTGTGAGGTGAGGCCACCATGGATCAGACTTCTTTTTCCAGCACATCCCACAGATGCTCAATTGGATTGGGATCTGGAGAATCTGGAGGCCAAGTCAACACCTCACGCTCATTGCTGATTCTCAAACCATTCTTGGACCATGATTGCAGTGTGGCATTATCCTGCTAAAAGAGGCCACTGCCATCAGGGAATACTGTTTCCATGAAGGGGTGTACTTGGTCAGCAACAATGTTTGGGTCGGTGGTACGTGTCAAAGTAACATCCACATGAGTGGCAGGACCCAAGGTTTCCCAGCAGAACATTGCCTAAAGCATCACACTGCCTCTGCTGGCTTGTCTTCTTCCCATGGTGCATCCTGGTGTCATCTCTTCCCCAGGTAATTGACACACACGCACCCGGCAATTCACATGATGTAAAAGAAAGCATGATTCATCAGACCAGGCCACCTTCTTCCATTGCTCTGTGGTCCAGTTGTGAAACTCACGTGCTGCTCATGTGCTATAATAAATGATGTCTGTGAAGGTTCTCATTCATCCAAGTCATAGAATATCTGTAAAAAATAAGTCAAGGCAACTGGAGTTGCTGTATTTGTTCTCGAAGATGTTTCCCTGGTCATCCGACTAGCTTTCTCAATGAGACAGCTAGTTGGACGAGCACCAAAACGTCTTCAAGAAAAAATACAGCAAGTCCAGTTGCCTTAAATTATTTTTTACAAACATAATAAATCATGTAAAAGAAGTTTTAAACTGGGTCAAAATTTCACAGTACCCTGACAGCTCCATTTTCTGTCTCTCGAAACTGTATATTACTGCAGCAAATGCAGGCTCATGTACCTGGTGCCCCATTGTTATTACAGCACACCCAGGTTCATGTACCCAGTGCCCCATTGTTATTGGAGCACACAGAGATTTATGTACCCCGAGTGCCTTTGTTGTTGCAGCACAGAGAGAATCATGCACCTGGTATTGGAGCACACAGAGGCTCAGTCTGCTGCTTCTCCTTTCATTGTCCAATCACAGACTGGGGGAGAGACAAGATCTGTACATCTGACTCAACTACAGCAGAGAAAAATCAGGTCTCCCTCTAGACAGGGCTGTGCTTTGTGGTGGAGCTGTGTAAATCTCAGGACCAGATGGACAGAAATACAAATTGTTTTTCTGCCGTGCGCGGACAAAGCAAATTCACTTCAAGTACATCCCAGGAACTGCCAGGATTATATTCTTGGTTCTCCTTACAAATGTTGGAGAATTTACCAGCATACACTTATTTATGCTTATACAGTACATATTAATATTATTACTTATATAATTAGAATTAGGGATGTGCTGATACTAGTATCGGTATCAGTGCCAATACTGAGCATTTGGGGGCGTACTCGTACTCGCCCAAATGCTCCAATACCGGAACTTCCGTTCAAAGGGAGATTCCCTCTGACCATCAGTGTTGCACGGGAGCATGGAGCTGGCTTCCTGGCCAACCAAGAAGCCGGCCGGTGGGTCATGACCCGCCTCCCGGCTTCCTGATTGCCTATAAACATGGCTTCATGCTGCCTAGAGGCACAGCAAGGCAGCACGTCATAACCCACGACCCGGCACTTGCGATAGAACACCAGCGGCCAAGGTATCCAGGAAGCCAGGCGGTGGGTTATGATCCACCGTCCGGCTTCTTGGTTAGCAGAGCCCATGCTACCTCGGGATGCTGGTATCAGCATTTTGTATTGGCGAGTACTGAAAGAAAACTATCAGTACTCATACTCAAAACCGGTACCGCTGCATCCCTAATTAGAGTTATACAGTATTATGACGATGTTTTCAAGTTTCATTTCCATATTGCAGCGTGGGTCTCGACGTACACTTTGATAATTTGCTCCAGGAATTGTTCAGCTATCTGATCTTACATCATAATTAAATATGTATTTTTCAATGCTGTGATTCCCTTCAATATTGTTTGATCTGTTTTTCCATCCCTAGTCATTATTGTATTTTACTGTCTAATTATCATAAAATTATAGTTGACCCTCAGGAAAATCCAAATACTTCAGTTATAATTAAGTCATGATTCGTAAGTGGCGCCATATTTAATTATGTTTCCAGCGTCCGGGGAGAGCCGGCGGTTTTGTGATAACAATAACACAATATCATGTGATTGTGATAAAGGGCATCTTGCCGGTTTAAATTGCCTATTCTAATTAGACTATGAATAATTAATTTCTATAATTAAAGAGGCCCTTTTATATGTTTATTTTTATCTGATAAAGTGTCACGTGTGCCACTTATTGAGAGCATAGTTCATCCTAGATTTTTTAAGCCCAACTCCAGACTTTTGTCAGTTTTATATGGAGTGTAGAGCTTACATAAGAAGTGAATTTATAATCTTCTCAAAAGAGTACAATCACCTGACAGAGGTTCTTTCTATTCCTCTCTCTATTCAAAATAAAACAAAAAATCTTTTTATTTATAATTTTCCTACACCATATGGCCAAAATGTTGACACTTGATACTTGACCATCCCACCCATATGAGCTTGTTGGACATCCCATTCCAAAACCATAGTCATTAATATGAAGGTGGCCCCAGTTACAACTGTAAAAGCCTTCACTATCCTATGAAGGTACTCCACAAGGTTTTGATTGTGCCTGCAGGAATTTGTGTCCATTCAGCCAAAAGAACATTTGTGAGGTCAGGTACTGATGTTAGAGAAGAAGACCTGGATCCCATTTAGCATTCCAATTCATCACAAAGGTATTCAGTAGGGTTGAGGTCAGGGCTCGGTGCAGGCTACCAAACTGGTCAAACCATGTCTTTATGGAGCTGTTGGAAGAGAAAGGGGCCTTCTGCAACTGTTGCCCCAAGGTGGAGAGGCATGCTATTGTCTAGAACAGGGGGGGCAAACACAAGGCCCGCGGGCCGAATCCGGCCCGCCGGACCTTGTAATGTGGCCCGCACAGCAGCCACCTCATTTTGCTCCGTCTCCGCCTCCGCCCTGTTTCATGGCACTATGTCAGGCCTCAAAATTTCCACTCGGCCCCTCGCAATTGGCGAGTGAAAATTGCGGGGGGCGAGTGGAATGTCAGCAATGGTGCCTCGCCGGCAGGACTAGAGATGGAACACTACCGCCGCGGCAAGCGCTCGCTCGCTTCTGTTTTCTCTTCTCTTTCTCGCCTGCTGCAGCTACGGAGCGGCCGAGCCCGAGAAGGAGAAGAGAGAACAGAAGCGAACAAGCGATTGCAGCGGCGGTAGTGTTCCATCCAGAGCCGGAGCTAGCGCTCACTCTCTTTCGTCCCGGCCGCTTCAGCTCCTCTCAGAGAGGCGGCTCTGATTACACCCGTTATCGCTCCCTCTCTCTCCTTCTGGCCGCTCTGAAGCTGCCGCGCCCGGGAGCATAGAGAGGGAACGCTGACAGGTGTGATCGTAGCTGCCTCTCTGAGTGAAGAGGTGATCGTTCAGCGGTGTGATTCTGAGCAGTCTTAAAGAGCCCCCCCTCCCAGTCCACATCTTTTGGACGTTATTAATCTGAGTTGCCCCACTCAGTATGCCCCTCGCTTGCGGCCATATTGAGTGGGGCACTCATATTAATAACGTGCTGGATTAGTCTGACCCAGGGGCGGACTAGGCCCGAGGCAGGGTGGCAATTGCCCCCCAAGCCTCT
>NW_017306653.1:284147-295834 GCF_000935625.1 Nanorana parkeri | reverse complement strand
TTGCTGACCTCTAATGACAAATTGCCATTCAGTACAAGCGCTTTCGGGGTCTCAGAAGTACCCCTTCATCAGGCTCAGAATGAGCCTGATGAAGGGGTACTTCATAGACCCCAAAAGCGCTTGTACTGAATGGCAATTTGTCATTAAAGGACTTTTTGCTGTAAATATTGTGGTGTGCTGGTGACAATTTTTACTACTTCTATATTGCTCATGGTGCAATATAGAAGTAGCTAGGGCACGCCGTGCATCGTTGGTCTGGATCGGTAGCGGTGTGGGCGGTGCTGAGCATCTTTCAGGCTTGATAAAGAGGGATTCCTCGAAATGCGTAGCCACTGGAGACTCCCGACCACCATAGACCTCCACCACCTGAGACCTCCACCGCCCACACCGCTACCGATCCAGACCAACGACGCACGGCGTGCCCTAGCCGCGTGTAGCTCCTCCCCATCCTTCCGTCTTTGTCCGACGCGGCTCGGCCCGGCCAGCCGAGTCCGTGGGTGGCCATACGGATGCGCACCTCCAAGTGATCAGCCTGCTACACCACCGGTGACACTCTTGCGATCCTGGACCTTCCAAAGGAGGGCGGCATATAGATCACGGGGGAACCTCGAATCGGCCCGGCCCGGCCAGCCGAGTCCGTGGGTGGCCATACGGATGCGCACCTCCAAGTGATCAGCCTGCTACACCACCGGTGACACTCTTGCGACCCTGGACCTTCCAAAGGAGTGCGGCATATAGATCACGTGGGAACCTCGAACTGTAAGTCCCTTTGTCCACTATTAACAGTGTCACAGGATTTTTTCACATACTAAGATCCATCTACTATCTGTACTGCATATACCTATCCACGTCCTCTTGGTAGCCGCGCTCCTGTCCTACTTTGTCCATATCTGCAATTTTGAATAGACAGGGTCCTCTCCCTGTACCGAGGAGCTGCTGCACACCCTTACACAATAGTCACCTAATTTTAGTGTGCCCACAGGAGTGCGCTTTACCCCTTTTTTTTGTATTTTTCACATTCCAGTGCATGCATAGTGCTGGTCTGATTTTTGTAGAAGCAGACCTTTTCACTTACTGTATGTATCTTGTAGTTATACGTTTGCCTTTATTGCCTACATACACAACATTTCTACATCAACTGTTGGTGGGCCCCATTGGTGGACCATGCTTGAAGAGCCACAATTTAGGATGTTTTGGAATAAACTTTAAAGCTGGTCAGTTTCTGCACTCATAGTGGCCTCTAGTTATTCAGTAACCTAGGTGGCTGCTGTAAAAAGAAAATATCTGGATTTCACAGATGTACACATCTAATTTCAGCTAACTTTGACCTCCTGGGGTATTGGGCACTACAGAACTTGCAGATTAAAGAGACACTAAACTCAGGAGTTAAATCTTAAAAATGCATTCAAGTACGTTAACTATTAACAAAAATGTATCTTATTTGTGTATTACTCGGCTGTAGATCCTCAAATCAATTGGTGCTGACACTGTCCTTCCTTCTGGAGGGTGGCTACTTTTGTTCCCGATGGTCCCTGTGTGTTGTAAAGTAGTCACCACTCCAAGCTCACTCCCGGAATGGACTACAATCTAAATACAAATGAGTAAACTAAACATGAGATTGTAGTCCATCACAGGAGCGAGTTTAGAGCGGTGACTACTTTACATCACACACAGGGACCATGGGGAACAAAAGTAGCCACCCTCCAGAAGGAAGGACAGTGTCAGCACCAATTCAGAGATGATTTGAGGATCTACAGCCGAGTGATACACAAATAAGATACATTTTGGTAATAGGTAGAGCACATGAATGTTTTTGAGATTAAGGCAACGGATGAAAGATCAACTAAAAGTACTATTTACATTGAGAAAAAATGTATGACACACTGATGAAAGCAATATAACCAAAGCTTTCATGGCAGAACAGCGGAAGGCTACGCTGACATGACAGCATTGTGTTTACATCAATCTACGCCACTTTCCTCTCCAACCATGGAAAGCTGGACAGACCATTAGCAGCCATAGGATGAAGTCAGCTTCTTTGTGAGTCATGGGGGTGATTTACTAACCTAAACACACACACACACACACCAGGTGTGTGTGATTTTCACACAGCAAAACGTATTTATCAACCAAAAAGTCTCTAAAAGCATATTTCCACTAATGCCATATATGGAAAAATCATGCACATGATGCATATATAATGCTGCTTCACAGTTTAGACAAAAATGGTTAGCTCATGCATTTACATTCCTGCATTCATCAACGCAAGCAACATAACATAGAGCTAATTTACACCACATTACCTTGCAATTCATTGCAGGGCTTTGCACAACACACCTGCTGGGTGTGTACACACTACAAAGGTGTTTTGATTCCTCCCATAGATCATGCTGGGAGGGAACACACTACAGAGGTGTATACACGTTCGTGGTGTGTTTAAAAGGTTAGTAAATCAACCCCATGGTGTCAGCTCTCAATTAAAGTCCAGCCAAGTGAACTGGAGGAAACAACATGAGTTCAGTTAAGAAATAAAAAAATAGGCAAAGATAATGCATCACAGTTATGCAAATAGTTTTGAAAGTAATAAGGAAAGTTTTAAAGGGCAAAATGGCTTCAGTCTTAGTTTAAAATTATGCAACCGTTTAGTTAAAAAGTGCAACTGATTTTTTTTTTTTTAAGGGAAAATTAATTCCTATCACAATGAGAACCAGAGATGTGTCAAAGTGACACTAAAACCTTAAAAATAATTTCACGTACCCTATTAACAAAGACGTTCCTTTTTTTGTGTATCACTCAAATCATCTCTGAATTGGTGCTGACTAGACATGTGCACAGCAAAAAAAAATAGTTTCGGATGAAACAAATGAAAATGAAAACCATTTTCTTTCTTTTCGTCAAAGGAAACAAATTTTAATGCTGTTTTGGATTCGGAGGCCTCCGAATCCGAAACAACAGTGTAAACAGCAAAACGAGCGGCGGCCATATTGGCCGCCAGCGTGTTCTGCACATGCACACCATTATTTTGGAGTATATCTAGGTATACGCCAAGATGGCGACGCCTGCATGTTCGGGTGCCGTCATCTTGGTGTATACAAAGATATACTCCAAAATGCCAATACTGTGGCCGCCGCTCGTTCAGCATATGGCATCCCGGTCATGTGACATCCTGCCCTCCACCCCCGCAAAACGCGCCGGTGGCCAATACGGCTGCCTATTATTTTCGTATATTCGGGCCTATAATTACATTTGTTATTTCGGATTCGGACAAACCGCTAAAATAACTGAATTTCGTTGGTTTGCAGGTTCATCCTAATCCAAATGCACATGTCTAGTGCTGACACGGTGCTTCCTTAATGAGGGTGGCTACTTTTGTTCCCCATGGTCTCTGTATGTGTTGTAAAGTAGTCACCACTCCAACCTCACTCCTGTGATGGACTACAATCTCATGTTTAGTTTACTAATTTGTATTGAGATTGAAGTCCATCCCGGGAGTGAACTTGGAACGATGGCTACTTTACACCACACACAGGGACCATGGGGAACAAACGTGAGTTTAGTGTCGCTTTAAAGCAGAAAGGGGCCCTAGACAAGTTAGCAGCTTTGCCCCCTTCCCCATACCCTGATTTCTTCCATAATAGGGTTTGCAATAGGCAGAGAGATGTAACCCAAGAGCTCTTAGCTAACTGTGAAGCTCTGTCTGGCATCCTGCCCAGCTCACAGATATCACCGGTTGCCAACAGCTGAGCAGGACGCTCTGGCTAGCATCTTCCCCCCCCCATGACAAGTGTTTCCTGTCAGCCCAAGAAATTGTATCGCCTCAGGCAGCGACTATCATAGAGACAGCCCTGCTTGCACCCATCTGTGCCCGTAGAACCGAATGAAATGTCACATGCAACATTTTAACAAAGTCCTAAAAGTACACTATGTGCCGGGCACAGCACACCAGCTGCCGTGAGATTTAGCTCAGCGGCTGGTATGAATGGGCCCTAAAGGATTGATTTATTATTACTGCTGCAGGCCCACATTTGAAGCATTATTGCTTATAAATGCCTTCTTTTACTGTGACTCCGGTCGCATAGACCCAAAAAAATCTCAATGTACAATAATTGCATTACAATGGCAATATGCGTAATACACTCGTCGCAGTTAATATCCAGCATTTGACTTCTTTAGCGGGTTAAGCATCTGTCGAAAATCACGCCGACACAGAGCAGGATATTGCAGGCATAATACATTTTTTTTTGCTCAACTTTAAGAATGTGTTCTGCTCTCAGAGTCGGGGAAATTGCACGCTGGTAATTCGGGGGATAAATGACACCGTTTCACCTCGACGTCTGACACACAAAAAAAAATCAAATAAAAAAGCAAAACACAATGTCTCATTTATGTGATGGGATTTTAATGACCGCCACGGTCCCTTCGAGACGGAAATGTCAGAATGGCAATAAGTAGCAATTTAATATTAAATCCACATTTTAGGAATAATCACATCGTCCATGAATTATTTATCGGAATATTTAATACTGATTAATTATTGAGAATCCGCTTCTGGGCCGTTGGAGAGCACACACCGTCCCTTGCTCTGTCTGACATAAATACATGTTATGTTTTCCTAATTTCGTAGGTGAAAGGGAATAGCTCACTTTTATATTTGCCGGTATACAATAAAGGGGGAATTGTCAGTAAAATAGGAATAAATTACATAGGCTCGCCTTTGAAAGGTATGGTGTCAGCGCCAATTTTCAGAATTAAAGGCGCACTCTGATTGAACATGAAGACTTTGCATTTGAACAGACTCTGGGGACTTGGTCTTTCTGCTCGGAGTGGCTCTAATTTTTATTCTTGAGCTATCAAATGCCCTGATAGCTAAAACTATATAGTGCAGTCTTTTAACTCCTTCATGAACAGAGGTCAGTGACGCCTTTGACTAATTTGACTACCATAAAAGGGAAATCCCCCCCCCCAAAAAAAAAAGAAAAGCATAATTCTTCACAAAAGAAAAAAAAAAAACAATGTGCAATTATTACTAATTTTTTTTGCATAGAAGCCAGTAAAGCAGCGATCAGTGGATCACGGGTGCAATGTTTTGGTTCCCAGGGGCGTCCCCAGGCCGGGTGTCACCATCTGATTGATGCCTGCTGGCGGCCATCTTGGTGATGGACGCTGGCAGAGAGAGGAGGGGATGTTCACCCAGTGGGATAAGGTATGCCGTCGGGTCCCCTCCTCCGTCGGGTCCCTCCTGCTGTCGGGCTCTCGCTCCATGACCGAGTGCCCGACTTTTTAGAGACGCGGCTTTCACATTTTCTGCAGAAGACGTGTTACTAAACCTCTGTTTTTAACCTTAGCAGTGAGACAAGTTATTTTTTGCATGCTGGCTGGCGAGTGTGCTGGGAATTTTTTTTGCTGCCCTCCTCTCTCCTGACACTGTCGGGCTCTCGGTCCATGACCGAGTGCCCGACTTTTTAGAGAGAGGTGACACCAAAATGACTGTCAGTCATTTTGGTGTCACCCCTGCAATGGTGACACCCGGTTGCGGGCCGCACCCCCCTTGTGACACCAGTGTTGGTTCCTACAGACTTCTCATCCAGTCCAAGTCAATACCGATTTTCAGTCATTCAGTAGCATAGACAGGGGGAAGTGTCAATGGACTACAAGTGGGGTGACATCAACGTACTTGTATACCATTGAGAACTACAAGACTCTCTGATGGAATAGCTTCTCCATTGAAAGATCCTGTCACGTACAGTATGGGAAGGGGTGGTTGGCTCACTTCGACCTTGTTTCATGTTATACTCTAACTATGGTTGTGACAATGAAACATTGCCATAAAGGTAGCCTTAGCCTTTAAAATGTTACATTCTTTTCAAGGGACATACTGTATAATACCCCATTTTTCTAGTTTTCCTTTTTTTCTACATACTGTATAATACCCCATTCACACTAGGTGCCCACGGGAACACAAGGCATATTTTTGGAACACTTCATGCAGCAAATTCAGCTGCTAGTTCTGTGCATTTTTGCGCACCAAGACACACATCTTGCTTGCCACGTTTGGCGTGCAATTAACAAACAATGGCATGGCAAGCATGATACGCATTGCAATTTTGCACACATTCACGCGCATGAATAATGTGAATGCTAAGGCTAAGGCAAAAACGGGTACATTGTATTAACAGCGTAGAGGACTACTGCAAAGGTATTTATTATTATTATTATTATTATTATTATTATTATTGGTATTTACAGTATATAGTGCCAACAGTATATGCAGAGCTTTACATATTGTGCATTCAAATCAGTCCCTGCCCTCAATGAGCTTACAATCTAAGGTCCCTATCTCACGTACGAGGGCCAATTTAGACAGCAGCCAATTAACCTTCCAGCATGTCTGTGAAGTGTAGGAAGAAACTGTTGTACCCTGAGGAAACCCAACCAAGAACAGGGGGAACATGCAGGTAGTTAGGACAATTGGTTCTAACCTAGATGGTTATGAACTTAGTGCAGCTATGAACGAGGGTCGGAGAGTTAAATAATAGTATCAAACGGTTTTATTAGATAAAAATATACTAATATACAAAGCGAATGCACAGTACAAACCCACCACCTACACAATCAATAAAAGATTATTGCAACAATCCATACATACATGCCACTATTCACACACACAGGGAGCTAGCTGATCAGCGCAATTGATATCATCTGGTGGTCCTCAATTGAGGAAAAAGAGCAGCAAAAAGGGGTTTTGGTAGATGAGGAAAAATTCAAATAGATTATGTTAACTGTCAGGCGTTACTCAAAGGGTAAAACTCTTTGGTATTTAGTCCAATTTGTTAGTTGTTCTTGTCTTTGAGTGCAGGAGGTATATATGTAAGATGTTATTTCAACTTGATTGTAGAAATTCAAGTGGGATATAGCTAGATATATAGTGTATGACCCGGTGAGTTTATGTACTGGTTGCCACTGAGTTATGACCACACTAGGGGATTATACCTCCAATCTATGTGTGATATGCTTAAACTCGAGTAACATTTACTCACGGTTCCTTAGTACTCCAACCGGTCAATCTGAATCATTAGGCTGTTATCCACTTGGTCTTTTAGCTGATATTTTTCGTCATAGCCGAGCATCAGGCTTTTCGGGTGATCCTCGAGGTTGAATCCTCCTATATGTTCCAAGATTTTAGACAGTTCCTGTTTTTATTTTCAGAAGGGTTTTTCGATCAAGTACAAAGACCCATTTTCCTCCTATTATTTGAATAGTCCACGCCAACTTGATCAAGCGTCTGACCTGCAGTCAGTTAGGCTAGCATCCCGTAACCGGATGACGCGTTTCGTCCTCCTACGTTTTTGGGGCTTCGTCAGATCCTCAACATGCAGGTAGTGTCATGACCGGGATTCGAACCGAGGACCCTGGTGGTGCAACGGATGCTAACCAAGGTCCTGATGGTCATCAGATGTCACCCACTGAAAGAATAAACCAATTACAACAGTAGTGGAGCCAAAGAGAACATGAACTGCTTTACATGGGAATAATATTAGGGGCAAATTCTTATAGCCTCCTTGTCCTAAGCAGAGTGTGATTCTTTAAAGATGAACTTTAAAAAGTTGACCCTTGCAGTGGAGCTATTCCCAAAGTGCAAGGCTTAATTGCTTGTTTTGGTCTAGGGGTTAAAGAAATAATACTCACCTGATCCTTAATCCAGCTAGGCTGCTAGAGCAGGCTTCACAGGCTGTTCTCCCTTGGGTGCTGGTGGTCTAAGGACCGCTGTTGTCACCCCGTCTCATGAATTTAATGAACCTGCATTAGATGTAAGGATGCTGACATTCCACAGCTAGAGCAGAGGGGGAGAGAGGTGAGTGCTGACCATCACAGGGCAAAGGATCATGTAATATACTGTATATCTTCTGTATTACGGCCCGTAGAGTTGTTTGAGTCTGCCTGGCCAATTCCTAGGAAGTTCATTGCCAGTGGTGTATGCTAGGGCAGGACTTAAATATTTTGGAGTTTACCTTGTGAGTGCCTCTACCCCACAGGCTCCTTATTCCTACTACACTTTGCCTTGTAGACTGTCCTTCGGTGTCCTCTCATATAATTCAGGGCTATAGGCATGTGATGATGTCAGCAGACATCTGACCGCAGGAGCATAGGGGGGAAGAGGATGAGGGCGTCCGTGTGGGAGCTGGGTATCAGGTAAGAAAAAGCCCTTTACACCAGTCCTATAGGCATTAATGAGCAGTAAACCCGAGCAGTGCAATGGTAGCCCCATTGCCAGGGTAGGTTTGTTCCCCCCCAGAAACAGGCTTTGGTTGGCATTCTCTCATTTTAGTTCTTTAATATTATACAATACCAGGGGTGCAACTAGAAATCACATGGCCCCATAGCAAAATTTTGTAGCAGAGCCCACCTGGGAGTGACCCTGCAGAGCCCACCATAGACTCTCTTTGGTGGGCTCTGCGGGGTCTCAGGTGGGCTGGTCACACCCCTGCACACCTCTTACCTGTCAGCCCCGATCCACTGTCAGCCTTCTCCACCGCCTCCTCCTCGGTCACCGGTGGGCCCTGCCTCCTCCTCTTCCACCACCGCCGGGCCTGGCCTCTTTCTCCTCCTCCACCGCAGCCAGACCCTGCCTCCTCAGTTGCCACCGCCGGGCCCCGGCCTTCTCCACGGAGCTGCTGGCTGTCACTGACTCAGCAGCGGCTGTGAGGAGGAATGTGCCGCTGCACAGATCACTGGCAGGCGATCTGGACAGCGACGCGTTCCTCCTCACAGCCTCCAGTGACAGCCAGCAGCTTGCTATGCCATAGCGCCCCAAGCGGCCCGCACGGCATCAGGGGGAACCCTTTGTTCCCCGTCCTGGCCGGACTGCCCTGTGCCTATGCAACCGCTTTCGTCACTATGGCGATAGTTCCGCCACTGTATAACACACTAAATACCCTGCTCATGTTTTTTGCTATAAGCAGACAAATGAACAAAAATCTTTTCAAAGTCATTTTTGGATATTTAACACAGAACAGATTTACTTTAGCAAAAAGTAAAGCTTTTTAAATGTACTTGTTTTATTTACATACTTTATTGCACTTTGACAGCTGCAGCCTTACACCTTCATCTGTCAATTAATTGAGACAGCTGGTCTCTAATATTGCTGTAAACTTACAGCCATTAACAACTACAGAGTGTGTGCTGCTAGTTTTAAAATAGAATGTAAAATAAAGCAGAATATAAACCGATCAGCCATAACATTATGACCACTGAGAGGTGAAGTGAATAACATTGATTAGCATGTTAAACTGGCACCTGGAAGTCATGGTAAACGGTCTCCGGGGAGGGGGGGGGGGGGGGGGATATATTAGGCAGAAAGTGAATGTTTTGTCCCTGAAGTTGATGGGTTGGAAGCAGAAATAATGGACAAGTGTAAGGATTTGAACAACTTTGACAAGGACCAAATTGTGATGTCTAGATAACTGGGTCAGAGCAATTCCAAAACTGGAGCTCTTGTGGAATATTCATGGTTTGCAGTGGTCAGGACCTACCAAAAACTGGCAACAGGGTCATAGGCGACCAAGGCTCAGTTATGCACAAGGGGAACAAAAGCTGGTCCATGTAGTTCTGATCCAATAAAAAAGCTACTGTAGCACAAATTGCTGAAAAGGTTAATGCTGGTACCGATAGAAAGGTGTCTGAGCACACAGTACATCACAGTCTGTTGCAAATGGGGCTGCGTGGCCACAGGTTGGTCAGGGTTCCCATACTGACCCGTGTTCACCGCAAAAAAGCTCCTACAATGGGCACATGAACATCAGAATTGGACCACAGAGCAATGGAAGAAGGTGGCCTAGTTCTTGGGGAAGAGATGGGACCAGGGTGTACTGTGGAAAGAAAGCAAGCCAGCAGAGGCAGTGTGATGCTTTGGGCAATGTTCTGCTGGGAAACCTTGAGCCCTGCCCTTCATGTGGATGTTACTTTGACACGTAGCACCGATCTAAACATTGTTGCTGGCTCCACTTCATGGAAACAGTATTCCCTGATGACAGTGGCCTCTTTCAGCAGGATAATGCACCCTGCCACACTGCAAAAATGATTCAAGAATGGTTTGAGGAACACAACAACAAGTTTGAGGTGTTGACTTGGCCTCCAAATTCTCCAGATCTCAATCCAATTGAGCATCTGTGGGATGTGCTGGAAAAAAAAGTCTGATCCATGGAGGCCCCCCCTCACAACTTACAGGACCTAAAGGATCTGCTACTGATGGATTGGTTACCAGATACCACAGCATACCTTCAGAGGTCTGGTGAAGTCCATGCCTGGATGGGTCAGGGCTGTTTTGGTGGCAAAAGGCACACCTAAATCAATATTAGGCAGGTGGTCAATTATAATGTTATGACACGTACCATCGACCTAAAGATTGCTGCTGACCGAGTACACCCCTTCATGGAAATGGTATTCCCTGATGGCAGTGGGATAATGCGCCCTGCCACAATGCAAAAATGGTTAAATAATAGTTTGAGGAACACAACAATGAGCTTGAGGTGTTGATTTTTACAAATTCTACAGATCTCAATCCAATGGAACATCTGTGGGATGTGCTGGAAAAACAAGTCCGATCCATGGAGGCCTCACCTCACAACTTACAGGACTTAAAGGGTCTATTACTGGTGGCTTAGTTGCAACCTGAGCATATTCTAAGAACATTCATTTTTGCCTCCATTCTCACAGAACGAACATTTTCTCATAGTATTGCTTTTCTAATATCAAACAGAAGGACTGCAAAGAAAGCTCAATAAAATATTTTACATTTCTCAGTATACTTTATGGTGGTTTGCATGCATCTCACATAACGCTGGAACACTTATCTTCCACATTACTGCAGCTGCTATTAAGCTTCTATTTCAGTGGATTGAAAGACATTCTGGATTAATTTATTGTAACATTATAGAAGAAACTACAGGCGTATACGGTTAAAAAAAAAGGGTTGGATGTCCAAGCGGCAGCAATAATAAGAAAAGGGTCAAATAAAGTAACACATAATAAAGAGAGGTGAGTGACTGCAGAATATTCCCAGAGTCCTTCGGCAGATGCTGATCTTCTCGTAGTTGCTGAGATCAGCACTTGGCAAGTCAGATGTTCTATTAAAACTTTTTATCGTTCTTATTATAGTGAAGTGAATATTCCGGACAAAAAGATGGAAAGCAGAGCAGTCCCACCATGCACTTATTGAACAAATAAAGCACTTATAAATAGTATATTCAACAGACCAAAAGGGAGCCAATAAGAGAAGTTCATTGTTTGGGTTTAGATTTAGTTCTGACGAGCATAAATAAATGTCTGGTAATAAAATGGTTAAAACCAAGATCATGGCTGCTGATTTTGGTATTTTTTTCCTTTCACCACCCAGCTTTTACATACAAGTGATCAGGTGGCTGTAGAGCTGCCCAATCACTCCTATGCTCCTGAGAACCCCCCTACCAACACTTTCTGCTATACCGGGCTCTCCTGTTCCTCATTCAGGCTCGAGACTTGCACGGTGGGTGTTGCCTGGTAGACCGTAGGGAGATCAGTACAGATCCATGGTCTGATCCGCTCTCCAGTTACTGAACCTGGAAGAGATGAAGATTTTGTCACTTCTGGTTTCAGCCACAACAGCCGGAGAAGAACCTGGTGAAAAGCTTGAAAATGAAAAACATTTTTAA
>NW_017306653.1:280822-284123 GCF_000935625.1 Nanorana parkeri | reverse complement strand
AAACCCCCCCCCCCCCCCCCCCCATTTACATTTTTTTGTTTTTTAATTCTACAGGTTCTCTGCTTTCAGAAACTAAAAAGTTGTCCAATGTAAATTTCTAGCCAGAAATTCTGATTTTTTTCACGTGTGTGAAATATTAAGAATTGCTTTTAGTTCTGTCTGTTATGAAGAAACAGAATTATCACCCTAGGCCGCTTTCCTTATTTGGGCTAAAAAGACCTTCCCCTCTCCTAAACTCCTGAAGACAAAAGCAACAAAGCACCACCTCCTTGTGTGAATCTTTTTTAATTTGAATAATAAAAACGGTTATAAATACTCACAATTATACAATTTCAGCCACGCTTGTCAATAAGAGACCACAAGATCAGTGTCTAAGGAATGTTCCGCTCCGACTGCATATAAAAAGCTGCCTCCGGTCACATCACCATACCATCGTGCCACCAGCTGCTTTTAGGCTGGATTTACGCGTTTCAGGGACATATCCCCTTCCTCAGAATCACATTCTGTGTCTGTCAGGAGACCATCAGCTCACGCTGTAGAGATAGGTCAGTGGGCTCTGCCGGTAGAAGAAGTCCCATCCAACATAGCATCTGCTTGTCGCAGCACAATCCCCGTTCAACTTGATGGCACATGGTCTCAGACGACCCTCTGGTCGGCCAGCTAGATCACCTCTTCCTCTGTCACGAACCGATCTCTGCCTAGTAGTAGGGCAATATGGACACAGGATGTAGACACAGCGGCCCTCTGGTTCGCAGCAGCCGCATACACGTCCTGCTCTTTTGACCTCCGCCCGGAAAATGCTGCTAGGCGTCCTTCCGAAGCCAGAGTGCCTTTCCCTCTGCCCTCATAGTATTCTGGGATATGTAGCCCTGCACAGGCAGTCCTGATCATCTCCTCCTGAGTGAAGAACTCATGTCCCATAAGTCTCTGGTTAACCGAGGCCCCGGTCAGTTTCAACATCAACGTTTCCTTAAAAGGGGCAGTTCCACAATAGTGTTACACCCATACCTGAAAATCTGGCAAGGAATAAAAATGCTGCAGACAAGGGTTCCTCCACAATGGGGTGGAGGGAGACCAGTCCACATTATCTGGATATAAAAGAGAACAAATCTGTACCCAAGCCCCTAGAACAGCCTGCATAGACAACGTTATAAAATAAGGTGCCCCCCCTCCCTCTAAATACCAAGGCAGACAGAGCCTCATAAGAGCCAAGTATGGCTGCCTCCACAACTGTAGCCGCATCCAGGCCCGGATTTCCCCCAAGGCCCGGCCTCGGGGCAGCAGAGCGCAGAGGGGCGGCCGCGGAGACCTTGTGGGAAGTTGCGGGCGCCGGTGTAAGGTGTCCAAAACACAAAAATTCCTGCAACCAAACAAGTAGCCCTGTCAACAGTATGCGTTAAAATCAGAGGTTTTAGTTGCACAAACTTTTGGCCAAAAATATGTAGAAGCCACACTGCCGCGCCAAGGCACCTCTGCAAAGTGTGGTCCTAACTCTATGTATCCGAGTCTCCAAGTGTGAGCATATTAATGAAGTTGATAAATTACATGCAGGTGTACCTGGAGGTAGCCAACTCCTCCTGATAAGGTGCAGGGACGCACTTCCTGTCAAATAATATTCTCAAAAATCCGGTAATGCCAATCCTGCCTGGGTCCAAGGTTCCTGCAACATTGTCAATTTCATACGAGGCACCAAAGCACCCCACATAAAGGACCCCATCAACTGATTAAGTTTATGGAAAAAGGTGGAAGGAACAGCAACCGAGGAATTTTGGAAAAAAATACAACAGCACAGGCAAAAGTTTCATCTTGATTTCTTTAATGAAGAAAACTAATGCAGCCTTCATATCTAAGGACTGCTAATGACTTTGTACTTGAGCTGCAATGCTTTTTAATGTTGTTGTTCTGGGTAGTGATGAGCCGAACACCCCCGTGTTCGGTTCTAACTCGAACTTTCGAACATGGAAAAAGTTCTAACTCGAACTTAGAACTCAATGCAAGTCTATGGGGGTAGAACTCAGAAATTTAAATGTCCCCATTTTGAAGCCTTATATGCAATTTATTGGCCATAAAAAGTGTATGGGGATCCGGGTACTGCCCTGGGGGACATGTATCAATGAAAAAAACACTTTTAAAAAATACAATTTTTAAAGGAGCAGTGATTTAACATCACTTAAAATGAAACATTAATATTAATATTAATATTGTGCCTGGGGGGTCCCCTCGAACATGCAGCCCATCCTTAGTTCTGGGTGGGTCTTGGAGCACAAAAGCGACATTTTGATATTCACACAGCCAGATTAAAAGGAAAACGAATGCACTTGGATTGTCCCTGACAATTGTTAGATCTGATATTCCTTGCAGGAAGGATATCAATTAAATGTCATGTTTTCTGCACTGTTTCTCACTATTTCATATAACAGAAACCAATAAACAAGCAAGTCCCAAGTTTTCATAATCTCCCTTCCCATCCTCTCTATCTCTCTTTGCCAGCGGCAAAATATGCGCTGATCAAGTTATACAGTTACTCTGTGAAACGGGCAACCTAAAGTATTTTCATATAATTTCCGAGAATCAGATTAATCACTGGAGTCTGGCGGATTTGCTGCTGGGTAGCGGAAACATTGTCATGTATTACAGGGGGGGGCAGGCAAAGGAAAAGGTTGTTTGACCGAGGCGTGTGCCTTTTCAATCTTCTGGGCTATGAAGGTGAGGTGTGGGCTGGGATCGCTGGGGCCCATCGCTCCGCTCTTGGCCTGTGACTGATAAGCACGGCAAAGATTTCAATTAAACTGCTTTGGTGGTTCGGGAAACTGATAATCCTGTTTTATAGTCAAATTTAAACCTTTGCGGCACAGCTCCAGGCGAAAGTATAAACTCGCCATTTCGCTTACTTGTTCCTTGGAAAGTCAAGAAAATGTTTTTATCATTTTGGGTGGCTATGATCTCCTAAATCTGTGTTTAGATTTAGCATCTGGAGAAGGGCTGAAAGTTGGGCTTGCGATGGTAGTGCTTGGTTTTAGGCTGGGTAAAAAAATTGTGCGACGAACGCGCGTTTCCGAGGGCTACCTGGCTGTATCCCAATGGATACGCACGGCAAATATACCCCAAAGAAGCTCCTGTACTTCTTTTGGCGTAGGGCGTTTTGTAGCGCGTTCATACGGCCTGTAATACGCCCAGGTGTGAACCATACCCATAGGAAATAATGGGATTTCGCTGTTTGAGCGTTTTGCAGAGCGTAGGAACGCGCTACAAAACACCCAGGTGTGAACCAGGCCTTGAAGCAGGTCGGGAAGGGCACGGG
>NW_017306653.1:236446-280782 GCF_000935625.1 Nanorana parkeri | reverse complement strand
TTATATGGGTGGACAGGAGGGAAAAAGCTAAGGGTTGGCTTTCACTGGTGTGATGATTGCTAGTCATCCAAAAAAGCATCTTTAGAGCTTTAGAAATTTGGGCTATGAAGATGAAATTTTGGTACCCTACTGATCCAGTGCAGTCATGTAGCACAGCAGGAGTGTGTGTGGTGTTGGATTTACAATATGGCCACCATTGGCCTGTGTGAGGTCTGCAAGGTTAGAGGGACAAACTGTGCAAACTGCAATAACCGTATTCTTATAAAGAAAAACATGAACCTATCTGTACTTTCTATTACAGTGGTACCTCGGTTCACAAACGCTTCTGTTCACGAACAATTCTGTGAAGTTTTTTTGTGTGTTATTATAGCACATACAGTACTGTACATTATTAACCAATCCAGCATGACTCCAAAGAAAGTGCAGAGCAAGCATGGTAGTAAAAAGAAAGTGCAGAGCGGTAATGAAGTTGACAAGAACGTTAGTGTTCACTCTCTTCATACGGTACTGTACTGTACTTTGTTTCATATTTTTGTGGTTAACATTATTTTTTTACATATGGTTCAGAACGGATTAACCTCATTTACATTGAACCTTATGGGAAAATGTGATTCTGATTGCGACCAAAATATGTTTGCGACCACGTTCGTAGGGGTCAGAACGGATTAACCTGATTTACATTGAACCTTATGAGGAAATTTGATTCGGTTCGTGACCAATTCGGTTTGCGACCAGAATCGTGGAACCAATTAAGTTCGTGAACCGAGGTACCACTGTATTTGCTTATTTCTGTACAGTTCTAAAGCAGCTCTGCTTAAAATGCAGAGGCCATGCATTCGTCAATAGTTCATTCTACCATTTGTTTTTACTGAAACAAACTGTGTGTGTGCTGTGTGTCCTGATCAGCCTTAAACCATCACCATCTGCTTGTCATTACTTCGGGCTGCAGCTCATGTCCTTGCAGTGCACTCCTGCTGTAATCAATAAAAGCTTAAATAGGCTGCTGGATGTTCAACCTGAGTCTGGTCAATAGGTAAGTCTGTTTGTTCATGGCTTGGACAGAAGTCTGACTCTGACTCCTGTCTCTCTGTTTATGTCCTGGATTACTTAAGATTATTTTCGGACAGCCTGTGCTTATCCTGATCATTGACCAGTTACCTCTGTTACTGTTAGTCTGTGCTCTGTCTTTCTTACATTACCTGAAGGCGCAACCACTCCAGAGCCAGTGGCCTGCAGTGATGGCAAAGAAAATTACATTATCTAATACTTAATCTGTTTTCTACCAGGGTATGTTTTTAAACAGTGGATAGCATGACTGTTATATAGCTGTCATTAGAGGGTTTGGTATACAGTGATAGCATAATGAGATGTTTCAAGTGGCCTAGTACCATGTGATCACTGTGATGACCAATCACAGCAATCAACAAAATGCTAGTTTGTCAATCCCACCAGTGTATGTGACCTGTTAATTAACCCCTTTACCTCCTCCTTCCTCTGTGTATAACCAGTACAACAATGTATCTAGGGCACACTGTCTCCAACCCCCTCAATACCGGCATGTTTCTTTATTTCCAGGAAAATTGTGGGGGAAAAAACTAGATCAGCTTGAGGTGTCTACTTTCCAAAAAGGTGCCATTCCCAGAGTTTTTGTACTGTCCAGGCATTTTAACATTAAATAAATATATAAAATAAACACATACACAACAATACTGCTGGATTAATCTGATTTTTACTTATTATCACTCAATACATACAGTATACTGATCAGTATTGCTTCTGACCTGAAGAAGAGAGGTTCACTCTCGAAAGCTTGTCTTTTATATATTTTGTTAGTCCAATAAGAAAGGTATCATTGCACACTGCAATACTGCGTTTTTGTCTTTTTTGACATCTTGTCTACTGGACTAATACGGCTTACCCATTTATATTGCACTATATATATATAATGTATGTATATGTATAGTTAATGTATAGCTCTGACTAGGTAGATTTGATATTAGAATCTGATGTGGAATACACTTGTTCCTGAGATTTGGATGACATAAAAGTGTTTACTGTGTTCACTCTCCTGCAGCTACTGCCTGTGATCATACCCTCTCCACTACTTCATTGCACATGCTGCCCACTGTCATACTCTTCGCACTTCTCCACTGCACATACTTTTTGATATTGTACCCTCTCCACTCTTCGCCTGCACAAATCTCCTTGTCATACCCTAAGGTACTCCTAGGGCACATACTGCCAATGGTCATACCTTCTGCACACCTCTCCTAGCCACTGCCATACCCTCTGCACTCGTCTCCTGTACATACTGCCCACTATCATATTTCCTGCTCTCCTCTCCGGCATATACTGCCTGCTGTGATATCCTTGGCCATTCCTCTCCCGCACATACTGCCCACGATCAAACCCTCCGCACTCTTCTCCTGCAGATATTGCCTGCTGTCATATCCACTGCACTCCTCTCCTGCACATCCTGCCTGCTGCGATACCCTCTACATTCCTCTCCTGTGCATACTGCTGTTTGTCATTAATTTATCTCCTGCTCATGCTGCCCACCATCATACCCTCTGCACTTCTCTCCTGCACATACTGCCTGCTACTGCCATACTCTCTGTACTCATCTCACATTTATTATAGGTACTTGTATAGTGTTGACAATTCACATAGCTCTTTACATACTGTACATTCACATCAGTCCCTGCCCTCAAGGAGCTTACAATCTAAGGTCCCTATTGCACACTCATCAAGGGCCAATTTTAGACAGTAGCCAATTCACCTTCCAGCATATCTTTGGAGTGCGGGAGAAAACCCACACAAGCACAGGGAGAACATGCAAACTCCTGCAAGCCACTGTGCTGCCCACTCTTGCACATACTGACTGATGCCATACCCTCACTACTCCTCTCCTGCACATAATTCACCCATTCATATTTTCTATACTCTTCTCCTGCACATACTACCCCATCGTACCTTCTGCATTCCTCTACTGCACATTGCCAGCTGTCATAATTTCTGCACCCCTCTCCTGCACATAGTGCGCACACAAGGCAATTTACTTTGGTTTGCTATATCCCTGTATTGTCCATTTTACAATGGGCACACTTTTACTTACAAAATTAATATTATCATGTTGGTAAACTTAATTTCAGTTTTTTTACAATAATGTTTTCCTTCCTTCTCCTGCTTTTCCGGTTGCTTCTTCTTATTATGATAGTGATGCCAAGCAGAAAATATGATTAGACTGAGAGAACATAATGGGATTAATCAATGTCTGCATTTACTGGTGTAATCTTGACATCTGATGTGCATCAATTAAAATGGTAATTGCAGAGCAGTTTAGCATTCATCTCACAGAAGAAGCATTTGGTGCGGAGTACCTGCAATATGCAGCATGTCAGAATGCAGCACAAAGCCCTGTAAGAGTGAAAAGTATACATAGTCCTCCTATTTTCCTGCAGAAGAAGATTCTGCACAGAGTTTCTGCAATATGAAGCCCAATTCAGTGATTAAAAATGAGAGTATCTAAAACATGGAATGGGGCCATAATACAGCTCCCAATATGATAATATTCCCTATCTATTTTTCTAATGAATAAGAGAACCAGTCACAGATAGCTTATCCAAGAAACCGGAAAACTGCCCTACCTATTCTTCATCACCCAAACAACACTCAATGCAAAGTCACTCCAGCGCTTAATGCAATGTCTCTCCAGAATTAACCAAAACTCCCCATTAGCTGCATCATGAACAACCCAGGCCATAGCAGAGGTGCCTTTATTACTATCTTTCTTGGAGCATTACACCATGTCTATGGTAAAACCACCCAACTTAGTTTATTTTACCGTTCCTGAAGCCAAAATATTGAAGGACATAATTTGCAACTTTGACTTTGCTGCTCTGGCATGTCCATTACCTTAAACCACCACCCAAAGTGAGCAAAAGGAACCATATGAACTATTCCAGTATATTTCAGTTCCTGCAAAAGATGGTTCCCCCATTAGTACTGGATAAATTCTTGTCATACGACCCTTTGCCATGTGCTTAGACTAGCCAGGACCAGCCATGGAATAGGGCTGGGTGCTGTTCAGCCTGCCCCCCAGTCTAGGCCTGAGGCCTAGGGGTGGGCATGGGCTGGTGTGAGGGAAAGGTTTCCCTGAGACCTCCGACATGGAGGAGGTCTGTGTTGCTGATAGAGGAAGAGACCCAGGACCAATGCTGGCTCTTGAAGTATCCTAGAACTAAGAGGACTTCAGGATTATGATCGTTGTCTTTCCTGATGTGGATCTGTGTTCATCCTGCTCATCTGCTACCTCAGTCACCATCTGCTGCCTCCTCAGTGGATCTACACTGATATGCCAACCAGGTCTGGTGAGTCTGGAGCTCTTGTCAGTTACCTCTGGGAGCTTAGAAAACCTATACCCTCCCCAGTGAAGATGTTCAATAAAACCTTATTCAGCATTTTACTACTGGAGTGGATGTCAGTTTGTGGGCACTAAAAGAAGGGCGGTTAATGCTAATGGGTAAGCAGCTGAAGAACATACACTAGGTAGACTAGAGATGAACCGGGGTTTCAGCGGCTCTTTCGGGGGTGAGTGCTACACAACATTTAAAACCACATTGTGGTTAAGCCTGGAAGCATCTAAGATTTCTCCAAAAGCATTTGACCATTCTGTGGACTCCCACAAATAGGCTGTATTATGCATTTATACATTTATTCTTCAGCATTCTTTCAGACACACGCACACACTAACTAATGTGGATTTATAACAGTAGAGGGATAATGAAGAGACACTGGTCAAACAAGGCTGTATCTTCTCTGGGAATAGCATAATTAAAAGAGTTTGCATTGCTATGATAATCAGTGTTGTTTTCCTGAGATATTCTAGAAACTGTTAGCACAAATGGTGCTTTGGGGATGTCAGGCCAGCTATTGACTCAGGAAGACAATATTTAAACCAGACTGTTCACAGAGACGGAAAGGTGTTGAACATAAAATTATAGCCACTGTTCATCAGCTTCAAAGAGACTTCAGTTGCCATCACTGTTATGAGAAAGATGTGATTGTGTTCTTTGGACCAATCGCGGTGTCCTCATGTAAGGGAATAGGAGCAACTAGGATAGAAATGGATAGGCAGAGGCCATCAGGAGGACTTTCCTGAAGAACAAGAACCTCGCTAGAACGGAGGACAACACTAAGCCATGACAAAATCCATTTTTGGAGGGCTTAATCACTATGAAGTCCTGTTCAATATGGAATTTGTAGACGAGCAACAAACAAAGCTAATTGACTTTTAGTGCATTCTCTAATAGAAACCACTGCATATGCTAGAGAAGGGCATGCACGTGTATGTATGTATTATTGCACTCTGCATATTTATTGTTATTAACTGTAACAATGTAGTTTATGCACATAGTAATTTGTATAGTAAAAAAGTATGTTAAATACTACTTCTGGGTAAGTTTCCTTTGTTGTACTACAAGAATCAGAAAAACAACTAGCTGTAAAGGTTTGCAAAGCAAAACATGGGCACAAACACATAGATAATCCCATTCTTAAACACTCCCTTAGGGTGTGGGACAGTATCAAATACTTTGGGAAATTACTCCACTCATACTGGGATTGCAACTATTACCTACAACCCATCCTTCCTTTCTGGCTGCAAGGAAAACATAAGTTTATTATGGTGGAATATACAAACTCTCATGAAAGTCTGGTGCTTCAGCTCTCCTGCTAATACTCAGGTCAAGCACAAGATGACCTGGTATCCAATCAATTACTCTGTCAACCTTGGACATTTGGTCCCCATGAATAACACATTTGTTGACAATCTGACTAGCATATAGATAAGTTAGGGGGGGCCTGGCTCAGGTCTTGGGTGGACCATGGTGGACTAGATCTTTCCCACCCTCCCCATTATGATACATTACAAACAAGTGTGATTCAGTAAGTGTGTGGAATAGATAAGAGTGTGTTAGACACAATTGCAAGGGTATACCTGTAATAGAGACAATATAAAAGGAACTGCTCACTGAGTGAACTTTATTAGATACAGCATAACCTTTTCCAAGATAAGCCTTTAAGATTGTTAGAGTCTAATAAGTGCAAGCTGAACTGTTTTGCGGAATAAAAATAAGACCAAAGCAGCTGCGTATCTGTGAAGAAGTGAATTACATAAGAAAGAAATCTGCTTCAAATCATGTATTAAACCTGAAAAGGAATTGCATTTTAGTAGGATAAGGAGGACATCTTCTTGTTATTCATTTACAAATACTACCATGTGCTTCATTCCTCTTTACCTTCTGAGAGGGGAAAGAGAGGCAGTTTTTTTAGCATAAAATGTTTAAGCATTAGATACATTTACTACACGCTCCACCTCAATGACCATACGGACCATGATGAAAGTGCAGTAATGATTACTTAAAGTGACATTAAACCCTCAGATTTTTTAACATAAAACAATACTGTAATGTGTGCCTTACTGTAATCCATGGTAGTTTCCCTTCTCTTTGCTGCTCTTCCTTTTAAATCTGTATCTCTTCTCATGCTTGGGGAGAACTTCCCTTTGCAGCGGAGTGCCTCTTCCTGTAGTGCTGGCTCAGGTTGTGAACCTTTACACAGACACCATGGGGTTGATTTACTAACCTTATAAACACGCCACGAACATGTATACACCTCTGTAGTGTGTTCCCTCCCAGCATGATCTATGGGTGGAATCTAAACACCTTTGTAGTGTGTACACACCCAAGCATGAATTGCAAGGTGATGTTGTGTAAATTAGCTCTATGTTATGTTGCTTGCGTTGATGAATGCAGGAATGTAAATGCATGAGCTAACCATTTTTGTCTAAACTGTGAAGCAGCATTATATATGCATCATGTGCATGATTTTTCCATATATGGCATTAGTGGAAATATGCTTTTAGAGACTTTTTGGTTGATAAATACATTTTGCTGTGTGAAAATCACACGCACCTAGTGCGTGCGTGTGTTTAGGTTAGTAAATCACCCCCCATGTATCCATTCCAGAGACAAGGCAGTCTGCTGCAAAACAGAAGTTCTGCCCAGCATGAGAAGAGATACAGATTTAAAAGGAAGAGCAGCAAAGAGAAGGGAAACTACAATGGATTACAGTAAGGCACACATTACAGTATTGTTTTATGTTAAAAAATCTGAGGGTTTAATGTCACTTTAAACTCACTGGGACTTTTGTCATTGCTTTTCTTCTAATATAAATAGCATAAACAGAATAATCAAGCAATAATATGTGCAGGAAAACAAGCAGTGGCTTCCCCGCTGTACATTTAGCCCTGCTTGCCCAAAGCAGGGCTAAATGTAGAAAACAACTACCTCACCGGTACCTGGAACGGCATTTCCCAGCTGTCGGGAGATGGGAATTCCACACCCCTGCTGCCCCTCACTCATCTTCAGGGAAGCCTATCCCACCTTCACCTAAATCAGCTCACCCCTCACAGGTATTGCCATTTGTATCATTAGCCCCCTCCCTTTTAGATTGTAAGTTCTCACAAGCAGGGCCCTCCTAACCCTTTTTGTATCAAATTGTATTGTAACTGTACTGTCTCCCTTTACTTTACACATTTTTGCTGTTATATATTTCCTGTATAATAATAATCATATATTTAAAAGTTGCAGTCTGAATACTGGGTGAGAACAGTAGAAATGCTTCCTGGTCACTGCATCAGACTGATGACATTGTCTCAGCCAAGGCGAAGGCATTAGACTGGAGCTCACGGATGGCTGTTAATGACAGAAGGTACAGATGAATACTGTTGCTGTACATTGTGACATGTCAAGAATTTATTATTTCAAAGTTGTAAAGTTGCCAAAAGATCCATCTTAAACTGAGCAAACTTTCTGACTTTGGAAGAGTTTCAGCGCATTTGTCTGTATTAGTGCCACACTGATTGCTTTGACTTCTTGCCATTAGTTGGTCTTTAGCTCAATCGTTTGCCCCCTTGTTGGCTTTCACGTTACCTGAACACATTCTGACAAGCAGGTTTGGCTTTTGGGTCATCTACTTTAGATCATGTTCAGTCTTTTGTTGAATTTTTTGTGGTTGATTAGCGAACACCTGCTCCAGAACATATCACACTCATGCACCAAGCCCAACAGAGCTTGATGCATTGACTCAATATGCCTATTTGCTCCAAGACACATATGAGCAACTTGAGACAAAAATTGCACTGGCATCTCTACGTGGAGAGCTTAGCCAGGCATGAAGCTGAAGCTCTTTTGTTAGCTTGTGATGGAAAATGTCATCCTGAATTTGTATTCATCTGAGTAAGCAATCGACAAAAACCATGCAGAACATGTAAATGTCATGGGTCACCGTGCCAGAGATGGAGCCAAGGAATTCCATGTTTGATCAAATCCAGAGAATCTGTGTCAACATCCGAAACCAAAGGTTATTTAGAATGTGCTACCAATATCAAATTCTATTGTGTGAGCAAAGAAATGCATTGTAAGCTTTCAAAGTAGAAAGTTTCAGTTGGAGAAATCATACTGTTCTTATCTTCATTTTCTATCTATCTACATTTTCTATCTATCTATCTATCTATCTATCTATCTATCTATCTCTCCCTCTCCCCCTCTCTCTCTCTCTCTCTCCTCCTCTCTCTCTCCCTCCCTCGTTCTCTCTCCTCCTCCCGATAGATAGATAGATAGATAGATAGATAGATCTTTTATTTTTTTATTCATTTATGTTTTTAAGGAATAGCTAAATAGCTACTTGACCTTTGAAGACCTTTTGAACAAATAGGCTAATCCAAACAAACAAACAAAAAAACAATTCTAAATAATTGATGTGGTTCTCTGAAGTTCCCCTAATGGTTTAAATACCTGGTGATCCTGTGATTGATTATCCTTTTTTTTTTTAAGCAGAAATCTGGGAAAATCAAATCTTAACTACCCCAGCAATGCTAAGGTTAAGGGCTAATTTTTTTCTATGGAGCTAAAAAAAGTTATACTCACAAGACCCGCAATCCTGGCTGGCTCGCCGGCTTCTCTTTACTACCAGCCAGCGCTGGGTGCATCCAGCTCCACCAACAGGTGCTGTGACTGACAGCATAGTACTGTCCACAACTCCTCGGGGAAACACGTTGTTGTGTTTAATGCAAGTGATGCAGGGCACCCTTTTCAATGTCTCTTCCCAAATCCTGGCCTGAAAGACCTCACAGGGGCTATACACTGGATTTATGTGCTTCATGGATGAGGTAAGTGTATTAAAAAAATACTGCTTACTTATAATTTTACTTTAATTTTCTGTCCTTCTTGATAAACACACTTTTAAACCTTCCAATGAATAGCAGTCAGAAACTTACAATATTGTAAGGAATGAAAACCCATGTGATAATTTTTGGGAATTGACTTTTATATACTGCAGACATTATGATATAGCATGCTGTTATAATACCTCTGAATCTGCCAGTAGTACTAATGGTGTTTCCTTGGCAGGATTTCTGGAATTTCTGACAGAACATCTAATGGCACTGGCAGGATTTCTGCCATTAACTCTAATGGTGCTCATAGAATCCCTGCCAGGAATTCCAGATCTCCCTCAAATGATGCTGGTTTGTCCCCTGATCCAGGTGTATTTAAGTGGAAGTGCTGGTGCTGGGTCTTATTTCAGTTACTCTGCTTATGATCTATAAAACATTTGAATTGCTGATCCTTATTGACTACTCTTTTGCTTGCGATTTGCCTATGACCATCTGCCTGAAACCTGACTATTCTGTTGCCTTGCCCCTCGCCAGCCTCTGCCTAGACACGACTACCCACCTGTGCCTGACCACTCTGTTGCCTTGCTGACCTTGCAGCCCCTTGCTGACCTCTGCCCTGACCATTCTCTACTCCTTCCCTGGTGTACTGTCTCCACATCGTAGCCTCCTAGTCCCTATTCATTCCTGGTAAGGTGACCTTGAGGGATGCAACCTGGTACCAATAGGGCACAAAATACATCTCCACCTTAAGAGGCTCTAGGGGAGGCCAACTGGTGCTTAGACTCATGCCTTGGGTAAGTACGTGTCACCACCAAAGGGTGTTGCCAAAACACATACATGCAGTTAAATGAACTGGTTCATGAAATAACACCTATAGTGGCCCAAAATTATTTATATTAGTAACATTAAACAATAGAGTACAGGGAGTAATGGTGAATTTCCTTCACTGGTGAGTCAGCAGATTGGGTCAATTGTTTGCTCTATCTGTACCACATTTGATTCATGCAGTGGTACAAATGAACTTGAAATAGGTGCCTCTGTTCTATCAAAGTGTGTGACTGCGTTAGAATGTGTGATCGGTGACATGGTCACACATTTTAATGTGATCCCGCCCAGTTTTTCGGTGGTGGAATATGTGACCGGCAAAAGGTGAAGAATTCCAACACTTTCTCAGCTGTTCCAGGGCAGGTCGGCATCACAGATGGTATGTGCAGGAGAACCGATCTGCCCTGAACAGTTGATCTATCCTGAAATGTAATTTCTATCCGACTTTGTGATTGCAATCTCACATGCCACAAAGTCAGATAGAAGTGACATTTCAGGACCGATCAAGTGTTCCAGGGCAGATTGGTTATCCTGCACATACCATCTATGATGCTGATCTGCCCTGGAACAGCTGAGAAAGCATTAGAATTCTTCACCTTTTGCCAGTCACATATTCCATTGCCGAAAAAGTGGGCGTGATTACTTTGAAATGTGTGACAACGTGACCGGTCACACATTCCAACCCAGTCACAATCTTTGATAGAACACCCCAAAAAACCCCAACCAGCTCATTATGTAGCTTGTGCATCCACACCCATTCTTGAAGTGGAACTTCCGTTCAGATGGGATTTTCAAATTTGAGACCACAGTAGGGTTATATGGCAAGAATCCCTGTGGCGTGATGTTTTAATTAGGAAGTATTGAATTAATTTTGTAGGCAGTGATGTCATAGTACATTTTTATTAGGTCACTCACTTCAGGGGGGTGGGGATACTAAGCCTATAACTGCTCCTAGGCTACCAATTGGGAAGATGCTGTGGTAATGGCAGCTAGACATGTGCGATTCCTTTAGTTTCGTTCCGAATCAAAAATGCATTTTTCGAAATTCGGACACATCCGAATTTCCGAAACCCAACGCATCCGAAATTCGGGTTTAGGAGATTCAGCTTTAGTATTAATATCTGTATATGGTTTTCTGTGGTAGTCATAATGAGTTTTTGTTCATAAACATATCCGAAACTAACGAAAGCGTGGATTTCGTCCGAATCCAAAACCCCGAACCGAATCGTGTTTCGGACCCGAATGCAAATCCCGAAATAACAAAATATCCGAACCAAACCAGATTTTTCTGCAGCTTACATGTCTAATGGCAGCCTCCCAACAGGAACCCGTGGGAGCATTGGAATGTTAGAAGCATGGTTGGGAGGTTGTAATGGAAATGAACATAACAGTATGATTTAGACCGATATGTCTATCTATCTATCTATCTATCTATCTATCTATCTATCTATCTATCTCTCATAAGGCTCATGTTTTTCCCCACCATTGTTTGTGTAGTGTATTTTTGCTCATTTAGTGCTGGCAGTAATGCCGTGTGAGCACTGCTCTGTATTGTGTCATTAATTGGTACGATAACACTGTAAGCATGATGTATGTTTCCTGTTCGGAGTGGGGCTCGGCAGGACTCAGTCACCTCAGCAGTTTACAGTGACTCGGAGTGAGATGGAAGCAATCAGTGGAGGATTGACACCTTGAAACAGAATTACAGGGGAAACATGTAATTTGTACTTTGACTGGCAGACACTTTTCCGCTTACCTTCTGAAATTCACAGTGCCTGAAAGGTATCTTTATCGGTAATAGAAAATCTCCCTATGTATCGTCTAATATCTGATGCACTTTCTATTTAAAATGTCAATTCTAAAAGGCGTTAAGTACACGGTGCTGACAAACGTTTAGTATGACTAGCACAATGCAGTGGAAGTTACTTTGTGTTCAGCATGTAATACCTCTGTCTTACAGGCACAAAAAGGGATATTGATGGGATGCTTCCAAATAGGAGGGTTGTGTTAATGGAAGTTTTCATATAGTCAAAGAGGAGTTTTCATTTCTACCACAATTGCACATTATTTTAAATATCACTATCACATTCTAATATCTATCTATCTATCTTAGAATACATCAATTATGCAGCTTGGGAACCTGGCCTACCTAGTCTGACTCAACCAGTCTCAAACATTCCGTCGGCAGGAGATATTTTTAAACTCACACTAAGAGGATGATTCTTAAATCATCTGCCCAGGCATACACTGGCCATTTGCATGTCATTCTAGCCACTAGATGTTGCTGAGGAACATAGGAATGTTGATGCTTCTTGGCTCCATCTATTGTTGTGTGGAGGATCTGTCGTTGGTCCTTCCAATGTGCCTCATTTTCTGTGGCCCTACTGGGCATGAATGTGAAATTTTTTTTCCTCTGGGCGCACATTCCTGCAGCCGGCCACAGTGCTCCCTGCTCCACCACTAGAGCACAAGGATCTTTGGATGTTCCTGGGCCCAGCAATCTACTGTGGCTGGCACAGAAGGTTAACCATCCCTCCCCGCAGTTGAAGGCTATGACTACCCCTTGAGTAGACAGCAGATCAAAGGCGCAAAGGTAACGGGTCGGGGGCCTCACCAGCTTACACTTTAATGGCTCAGGGAGGCTCTGACCAGTCTGATCCTTTCTCCTTTTCTGGGGTCTCCGCTGTCCCCTCAGGCACACTCCTCTCCACTGACCTATTGAGAGAGGCATTCTCAGCCACCACGTTTGACTTTATGAGTAGGATCTTGGCCCTTTTAAAGGTCGCAGGGGACACAAGCATATTCGTTCATCCTCTTCTCCAAAGTCGTTTTCTGACTTTCCTCTCATGGCTGCTGTACTGTGTTATGTGTATGTATGTATGTGTTACCCACCCCTGAGTTGGACTGCTTGGGAATGTCTCCCGGGGGTTAAGAATACGAAATCCTGTGTCCTGTACGGTACAGTTCAGAAAAAAGAATGTACATTTTTCTTGCTACAAAACTGAGGCTTGCTGATAGAGGAAGGATTCACTGCATACAAAGTAGCTGCATATAACCCAGGGTTAGGACTAAAGATCTTGAGTCCTCCTGTAATTTACTCCAAGAGAAGGTCAAAAGTTGAAGGTTGAAAGTTGAAAATGTCTACAAATAAATATTTTTTACATTGTTCATGTTTGAAATTCAGTTTAGAAAGCCCAGTACTACTTGGCAGCCTATGTGAACTGAATAATTAAGACTGGTCCTTCTCTTTAAGAAGAGAGGGAGTCCTTTCTCTCTTAGATTGCAAAAACGGGGTAAAAAGGAGTAACGCTAAGAAAAGAAAAAATATATATAAATATAATTATGGACAGAGCTCCAGGGTTTCAGAAAAATGTATTCAAACAGCGCAAACCCCCTAGCATAGAAATCCCATAGTAGGAGCCCTCCAATAAATAGATATTCAAGTATAATATAAAGTGCATCCAAACATATTTATTTAAACATTGCAACACATAAAGATAAATCACCTCATTACATTTAAAACTTATTTAAAAATCGCATAGCTTCCCTGAAGTGACTCAATGTGGGACAGAAATAAACAGGGTTGAAATACCCGCAGGGCAGAGCAGCAGTCATTGATATGAACGGATACACCGTTATGAGGTGGTGGATACTAATGTATCAGCATATGATGATAGGATTACTCACTTGTTCCTCACTTGTGGCCACAAGGGAAAGAGTCCGTACTTCTATGATAGATATTCCAGTGGTATTCTTAGTAAAGGTTTTTTATTAAAAAAACATTTGTAATCCTGCTGATTGCTTAAATGTTTCCACCACTTGCACCAACTTCCGTTGAGTTTGATCCCGACCTGTTTCACTTCACATGTACTGTGGACAGGTGGCCCGACAATTCCCCTGCAAGTGCGGCTGCACCTTGGAACGGGGGTGAACGATGTTCCACGGGCAAGGTACCAGTGATGTGCTTGATCAGGGATTAGAAATTGGTGATCTCCACTGTAGCTGTGTTGCTTGAGCGGGCCTCGCTCAATACAATCGGTATAGCAGAGGCTCTCCTACTCGATCACTGTGATAACATACAAGTGGTAAGTCCTGGGTCCTCAGGGAAGCTAGTCACACGCTGAACCCTTGACGCGTTTCCCCCCAACGAACGGGGCTTCCTCAGAAAGGCGTGAGGAAGGGCGCCCTTCTGAGGAAGCCCCGTTCGTTGTATGTGTTACACAATATGGCTCTGGATTGAACTCCTCTCTTTTGGATCCCTTAATAGTTAACATACCCCCTCACACTCCAGAGCACAGGTTTCCACCTGCCCACATTTGCTAACTGGAGTGACTACAAATGATATAGTGCATAGCCTTTTGGGTGCTCTGTGTCATTTTAATGGGTAGTTGCATTTATATGGACCATACAAAGCATTTTTTTGGAGTTAGAAGTACTGGGTAAACACTGTACCACCAGCGTGGAAGCCAATTATCAGAAAGGATTACTGCAGACCTTCCCGGAGAAAGTATTTGGAAGTGTGATGTTTGGGGATATTAGCACATATGGTGAGCACTGTAAGGATGCAGTCCACTCGCAATATCTTCTTTTTAAGGGCCTGACAGCCCACTTTTATTTAAACTAACGTTAACACCTTGCAGAGGTTGTTCAGTACAACATTCATGCACTGCTTGCAACATAACACAAGTTTAGCCTCCTGACTTCCACTTTAAACATCAACACACCGGTCCTCTCTGTAGTGCTGACCTGCACTTGTGCTGGCGGCCCCTCAGGCTCTCGGCATAGTCTTACTATTTCTCCCAGCTTCCCTGGCTGTCTTTGTGTGCCTCCAACACACACACACCACCTGACTCCACTTCTAGTGGAGTCCTCCTGACCCCTGAACACCGTCCATTCTTATCCTAGCAGGAGCTCACCTGACTCCTCTCTGACTTCTGGGGGAATCCTCCTGACTCCAGAATACTGTCTGTTCATATTTCCCAGCAGGAGCTAATTCCCCTAGTCAGCACCCTTTCCTTAAGGGTTGTGCACACCTGTGAAATAATCGGGTGCTGGTCACTGCTAAAGCCTTGACTCGAGACTGGAACTTCCTTCCCTCCTGAATCATGTTGAAACCTCCCGGTTCCAGGATCCCAAGTATAATGAAGAAAAACCCTACTACTACTCTGGGATTTACTGTGGGATCTACTGTGGGATTGCCACACAATACCTCAGAAGATATTGGCTTTTAGCTGAATCCTGAATCAAGAGTCTCCAGAAAGAACCAGCAAAGAAAAGGCTTTTCAGCCATGATAAATTATCCTAACCACTAAACGTTTACAAAAATGCTGACTGTTCATCTCTTCGAGGACACACCACTCAACAAAAACCAACATAAAGACATGGATGGCCATCCATCTGCAATGCTCTTGGGTATTCAACACTTTGTGAAATGACTGATTGGTAAGAAAACTTCATAAGTCAAGAATAACATCATTTACGATAAGGACATTGAGAAATCTGAAGGAACGGCTCCCGGAATAGTGTCAGGATTGAAGTGCTGACTCAGAGATTCGGTGACAGCCTTTACATTCTCAGGGATCTTTCTGCCTCTTAGTAATGATGAACAGACTGGTCCAGCTTTAAAAGTGCTGCGTAGAAATCCGGTGGATGAGGACATCATGTTCAAAATGCATCGTCGTTGCTCTGTTTTGTTAAAGAAACAGTTTCTATTTTCGGAAGGTAATTGGTCATACTGGGATATAAAAAAAGGTTATAACAAGATGAGAGTATCAGGATGGAACTTTATAGGGAATACCTTAGTGTAACATTCACAGACACATTAAGTGTATCTCTGCCCGGGGAAGATAAAATTCCCTTCATGCACATATATGATTACATATAAAGAACGAAACAACTGAACACCTGATAATGCAGTGTACCTCTGTGTTTGCTATGTGACCCTTTCTGTTGCTACACAATCTTAACAAATAAAACCTTCAGTCAACACATCTTCAAGTGAAGGGGGCATTGGCCCAAGTGCACTGATGATCTCTCCATTCCTATTGTATTCTGCAGAACTGCTGGAAGGTACCATGTGTAGGGCCATAATAGGAATGAATGGGAGCATCAACTTACAGCCATCTCCACTTCATACCGTGCAGAAGAGAAGCTGGCTGGATCACATGCAGGTGGGGGCCTTCATTAACAAAATTCCCTGAAACCTGAAGGTAGCCATGTCTATATGAGTAATACTCTAATTGTCAGCTGCAAGTACAACATTTAAAAAAAATATTGAATTAATGAAAACCCTGATATTTTTTGTTCATTTATCAGCCTATAATAAAAATAATAATAAAAAAGGCTTGATTGTTATTGAACAGTGTACCAAATAAAAGCCTTGTATGTCCTTAAAAATAAAATAAATATTTTTATAGTATAGTTAGGTTTTTATTCAGCCATACAGGTTTTGTTTTTGATCTTTTACTTTTATTACCCAATGGTATACATTTATCAATTGCAATATGTAATGCGTTTTTAAAATATTCCCACTTTTGGTCCGAGTTTAGATTTTGAAATGCATTTTCCCATTCGATTTCCCCCACTAGGTGGCGCAGTCTATTAAAGTTGGCCCTTCTGAAATTGAGGGTTTTTGTCCTACCAGCCCTCTTGCTTTTCCTGTATTCAATATTGAAAGTGATCGCGTTGTGGTCACTATTGCCCAGAGTCTCCCCAACAACAATATCCTCAATTAACTCCACATTATTAGTAATGATTAAATCTAGGATGGCATTTTTTCTAGTTGCATGCCGATTCTGCAAAAATGTGCCTGGGCCTCAGTAGCTTCTAATCATGAATGGGTTGAGGTGTTAATAAGAGTCTGTAAATCTGTAAAACAAAATAGGTCAAGGCATCTGGACTTGCTGTATTTTTCTTGAAGACATTTCACTGGTCATCCGACCAGCTTTCTCAATTCAGAATGAAGTGAAGTCATTCTGAATTGAGAAAGCTGGTCCTATGACCAGTGAAACGTCTTCAAGAAAAATACAGCAAGTCCAGTTGCCTTGACATATTATTTATAGATATACCATGACCTGGATGAATGAGAAGCTCCACAGACAAGATTCTGTAAAGTATGAAACATGACAAAGAAGCTAACTGCCCCAACTGGGTGGCTAAAGTACAGAACAGTAAATAGTAATATGCAGTGTTGCATATTTTCCAGAATGATAGATAGATAGATAGATAGACAGATAGATAGACAGATAGATAGACAGATAGATAGACAGATAGACAGATAGACAGACAGACAGACAGACAGACAGACAGATAGACAGATAAATTTGTTTTCAGTCTTAAGTTAATGAGAAAACAAAATATATACAAAGCTGCTATACCACAAAAAAAATAATAATAAAAGGGATTTTTGCTTAATCTGCAAATTGCACTATTTCCCAATCCACAGAACTCTTTCAAAGCTCTGTAAAAATACATTTGAAATTATAATCTAGCCAAAGCCTCTGTTCTCTATCTACTGCATAAAATTCTCAATCGAAGATTAACGTTGCTTACCAAAGGTTAAGCAATTATTATCCATGGTTTGTAGAAGGTTTAACATGTCTTTGCAAGGCTTAGTTCTCATTATTGGAGGTTTACTGCTTAGAATCCACCTTTAACCTTGTTTGTTAAAGCAAATAAATGCTTATCAATATTTTCTGTATCGGTATCCACTATAACTAGGCTAATAGTTGTCAATCATGGAGAATGTATAATTAAATTAGTATCTATTGCAGTTGTTTCCATGTGAGGTGAGTGGATGGCAAGGCTTTAGAAATGTCATCTAGTCAGGGTGTACAATAGGTCAGTCCTTGGCAATTTTAATTGATGGGTGCTGACAAGAGAAACGAGTGAAGAGTAGGAATAACAAGCTGATAAAGTCAGGGGGGGCTGGATAACACAATAGATTACCAAGAGGGTAGGTACAAAGGTAGGTACAGAAGGGTTGGCTTATTTTAATTGCCAATGCTCTGAAAACATTCTTTGGCCTGTCGCTGATTGGTGGACATCTCTAGGATGACACTAATGTATGTGGTAGATGTGTGGCCATTAGGGAGGTGGGGATCGGATGACAAAAAGCAGCGTGTTTAGAGTGTTGTAGAGGATGCACTGAGAAGTTTCCCTTTCCTCTTTAGCCAATAGCCATTGCCTATATCCAGCAGTATGCTGGCCCCTCTTCTAGTTAAATGTCCTCTTGAGCTTGGTGAGAGCCTATGGACACCATGTCAGTAAAGTGAAGTGATGCCCACAAGGAACTGATTGCACTTGCCATGCGTTTGTTACCTAAACATACTTATAGACCTCCTAAAAGCTTTGTTTGCTTTGCATTTGAATGTACTTACCTTATAGTCACTTTACAATCCAATTATACAAAATATTCCCTTGCTGTTTTTTTTCATAAATAGAATTTAATTTTAGTTCTAACAGAAGTAACCATACTGAAGGGATCATTTATAACAGAGAATGGATATTGCTATCTGTTCTTCATTATACTCAGCTTTGCTATGCGCACCTGCGGTATGTAGCTGCTGGGGCCTTATGTCATTCTCTCTACTTAATGGAGTTTAAGGAAACCTGGTCACCCCACCTATATGAGTTTGTTGGACATCCCATTCCAGAACAATGGCTATTTTATGCAGTTGCCCTCCTTTGCAGCTACAATAGCCTTAGCTGTTTTGGGAAGGGTTTCCACAAGATTTTGTAGTGGGTCTGTAGAAATGTGTGCCTATTTAGACAAATAACTTTTTTTGGGGTCAGGTACTGATGTTGGTTAAGAAGACCTGGCTCCCAATTGGCACTCTAATTCATCCCAAAGGCATTCCGTAGGGTTGAGGTCAAGCCTTTGTGGAGGTTACTCAAGTTCCACCACCTCAACATGATAAAAATATGTCTTTATGGAGCTGGCTTTGTGCACAGGGGTGCAGTAATGTTGGAAAATAAAAGGACCTTCTCAAAACTGTCCTTGATAGCTGTAGTATTAACAGTACCCTTCACTTGATACACCTGAACTCAATAATCTCCATCGGTTTTCACATAACATTGGCTATATTGGTGTATATTGCCAACAAAATCATGTTCATTACCTTTAACATCTCTCAAACCCAGTTGAGACAAAACCATCCTAAAAGGGGCCATTGAACATTACAACAATCCTTTCTGACCCACAAGGATAATCAGACAATTACCTAAATGTAAATATTCCAATAATAATATTAATTGCATATGCCTTATTTTGACAGAACCTTGCAATCTTTATTTTTGTTAATTCAACTAATGATTGTGCCATTACCTAATTATGTGGTATGGGCATTCCAACAGCTTAAAGTGACATTAAACTCAGGAGTTAAATATTAAAAATACATCTAGGTATCTTAACTATTAACAACAATGTATCTTATTTGCGTATCACTCGGCTGTAGATCCTCAGATCATCTCTGAATTGGTGCTGGCACTGCCCTTCCTTCTGGAGGGTGACTACTTCTGTTCCCCATGGTTAATAAAATCCTCTTTCTTCCAAAGACAGCCAATTTCCCTTAATCTTTCCAAAGCCACCCCCACCCCCCACCCCCCCTTCCATGGATAAAATGTTCACCTGGCATATCTAAATATTCACCTTGAACATATTAAGATAGATTATTTAAATTTACTCTAAGGTGCCTTTGGAAACTAAAGCCGAGTTTTTTCTAACGTTTCATCATCAGATGTTTTTTAACTTTACATGTGATGAATGGATTTCATCTTTGAAACAAACAAAGTTGCAAAACTACAACTGTTATGTTGAGATCTGAGGTCATAAAAGGTAGACCATTGACTCAAAATGCTGGATAGCCCTTTCATGACCCAAAGCCTTTGATGCCTAGATGTCAAGGCCAAATTTATGATCATTTGCCTACCTAAATAATTTTAAAACATGTTAAGGACTTAAAGGGCTTTTATTTAGTACACTGTTATTATATTTAAAAAACATTTTTTAAGCTGCTAGATTCTATCAAAAAAAGTAAACTAAATCTTTTTCCCCTTTTAAAAATTAATTTATTATTATTTATGCTATAATTGTCACACTTACCTCAACCCCGATCAGTTGCTGGATCTTCTTATTGGTATGTCACTGGTGGCTTTGGGTTCCAAGGCCACAGCCAATCAACTCACAGGTGCCAATTTAAAGGCTAGGCTATGCATTGCTTGGTGTTCAAGCAAAGACTCACTATGCCTAGCCATGCTTGCAATGACTGTTACCCCTGTGCACTCCAGTGACCCCTACACTCCTGCACCTCCAGCAACCCCTGCACACTTCTGACTTCATATACCTCTGCACATCTGTGCTTCCAACAGCCCCTGCACATCTTTGACTCCAGCAACCTCTACACTTCAGTGCCTCCAGGCCAATTCACTCCTGTGCCTTTAGAGTCTCTGTGACCACTGTACACCCATGTGACCCCTGAGATTCTAGTGACCCCTGTGTCTTCAGTGACTTCTGTGTCTCCAGTAACCCCTGTTCACTTGTGTCTCCAATGACCCCTCTATGCTCCTGAGGGTTACTCCTGTGTTTTCTGTGACTCCTGTATCTCCAGTGTCCCCTGCGACTCCTATGTATTCTATGTCACCCAGTGACCCCAGCGTATCCTTTATCATCCAGTGTCTCCACACTACCTCACATGTGCTCCCAGATTTCCTGATCTGTCTCTTTACCTGTGGATACCAATCTCTGTCCATGACATTAATTGTACCTGACAATTACAATGCCAAACCGATGCACACTGCCTTCTGCAGGCTGAAGGCTCATTTTGTCAGTACAGCCTCCAGCCTGCATATGATCACTATGCCAAAGCTGGTGATCACATTATCAGGAAGCAATCTGATTGGTCCTAGTTCTTTAGTAGGGACCTAAGTTGTCATTGACAGCCAGATTTAAAGAGGAACTTCAGTAATTGTAAAAGCTAAAATAAAGAAGATATTCAACCACCAGAGCAGAGGGGGAGAGAGATGAGCGCTGACCACTGCAGGACTCAGCAGTTAACCCTTGCAGTGCGGGGTAGCCCCACTGAAAAAGGTTAGCTTTTACAATTCCTGGTGTTCCTCTTTAAGAGCCACCAGCAGTATGAGATGTCTGCTACTGGCTGTCAAAAGGGGGATCTTTATAAATGTATCCCCAGCATGGGACATCATGCTGAGGATCCTTATAATAGAGATTAATGGTGTTCATGCATGTTTAAAGCTTTTGAATTAAGGTTTTGCAGGAAAGGAAAGTGCATTGCACATATATACAGCTGTTGCAATGTATAACAAGTAAGTGTTAGTTTCTTGAAATGATACCATGGAGGATTTATGGTTAGCCCTGTGACCTTAAAGGTGCTGGGGTCCTGGGTGCAGGTTTGAGCACTTTATTTGCATTTATCTGGATCTACCCTAGGAGCCCCACTATCGTCTTACAATCCAGAAACATTCTGTTCCATTTAACAAATTCTACAATTTCCCCTCAACAAATTAACATGTTTTACAATTCTAAGCCTCAGTTCAGCATCAATATTCTCTTTCTTTCAGTTGTAGTCTTCACCAACATATCATGTCCCAAATGGTGCCAGTCACTGGGGCAGAAAGAGGGAAAACAGTGGGGTTGCAAAGGAAAGCAGAGTGTGTGCTGCTCAGGAAGGGGTTATTAAAGTGAACCTGTTGGCCTGGCCATGGCAAATTACAAACTCACTTTAAGGGCTATGATCAGGACATGTGTTCATGATGATGATGATGTTTTGGGTTGTTTTGTGTCACTTGTTCCCAACTATAAAAAACCCTATACCATAAACAGGCAATGCTGAAATTCAGACACTGAAAGATAATTATAGCTAAACTTTAATCTGGTTATATTTTGCCTTCCATTGTGCCTCATCCCTCCCCCATCAACATAATAATTGACATTTTAAAATTAAATCTTTTGATTTTCAACACATAGGGGGTGATTTACTAACCTAAACACACGCACGCACCAGGTGCGTGTGATTTTCACACAGCAAAACGTATTTATCAACCAAAAAGTCTCTAAAAGCATATTTCCACTAATGCCATATATGGAAAAATCATGCACATGATGCATATATAATGCTGCTTCACAGTTTAGACAAAAATAGTTAGCTCACGCATTTACATTCCTGCATTCATTAACACAAGCAACACAACATAGAGCTAATTTACACAACATCACCTTGCAATTCATGCAAGGCTTTGCACAACACACCTGCTGGGTGTGTACACACTACAAAAGGTGTTTAGATTCCACCCATAGATCATGCTGGGAGGGAACACACTACAGAGGTGTATACATGTTCGTGGCGTGTTTATAAGGTTAGTAAATCAACCCCATAGACTCAGTGATGTCATCATTATGTCTCTATGCTTCTCTATTCAATGCAGGCAGACCATGGCTGGTGGTAGGGGCCAGCAGGATGCAGCACAAAGCTTCCAGGAAACATCACAGCCCCTGTACTCCTTTCAAGAGCCCTCAGCACTCATGCAAATGGTGGGCTAGCTCTTGGGAGGAGTTGTTCAAATAGCAAAGCACCTTTATGGTTTGGTGTCAGTCTTAGGCACGGTGCAGACCTGAGCGATCCGGGATCGCGCATGTGACGGACCGCATGGTACCCCGACTGGGTACCTCCATCAGAAAACAGCTTCCTCCCCCTGCTGGAACCCAAATTCCAGTGTCCTCAGCCCAAACCTGCCTAATTATTGGACAGAACCAATATATTAGGACAGAACGCTAAACCACTCAATCATTAGACAACACCAATGTTGGAGGTGGAAACCAAGATCTGCTTTATTGAAGACCAGCTCAGTATATATACAGTTCAAGAAGTCTAAACACATAACGTAATCAAACATGAACAGCATGCAAACAGACACCCCCTCCTCGATGCCTTAATGAATGAATAGGGAGGGAGGAGACACATGTGATGGGATTATCTCCTGAGTGTATCATAGGGTGATCTACTCATCTACACCCGGAGTCAGCTACTCCTAGAATCAGCTATCCTAAACCCATCATCAACACAATATAACAAAGGGACCAATAAACTGTAACAGTTCAATATCTCGAATTATCCCCCTTCAGTGCTGCTGGATTCACAACCTGTACCTATAATAAACACAGGGTCATCCAAATGAAATGCCAGGGAAAATGTGCAGTACATCCCTCCACACATAAACCTGGTAGAATGGTTAATGTTAACCCCAAGAGGTCCGAAGGGGGTTTCCATAGTTCTGGGTCCATAGTCAGTAGGAAGGAGGCTAGCCCCCAGGCTCCTCCAACAGCACCAGTGACGGTTCAGTCCGTCACAGTGCAGTCCTGCACAATTGCAAACAGCGCCATTAATTTAAGAAGGGTTACATCCGTGCGGCAATCGCAGAAAAAAGGTTCATGTACCTTTTTTTGCGATACACAGTGCACGGCTGTTTTTGGCCCGTGCATCGTGTGCGGATGCATGGGTAGAATTGCGGCGGGAAACCACGTGATCCACCCAGCGTGTCTGGCGTGCCATTAGAAACTAAGAAACTAAGAAATTAGAAACTAATGGCACCCACAACGCGATCGCCTATGATGGGCGACTCCGTGAATGCGTGGCCATCCACGCGTTATCGTGCACAGTTGACGCACGGTCACCGATCATCTAGGTATACATCGTTTGTGAAGGAGTGAACATTCCCAGACAGGCTGCATTGCATGCAGACTACCAAAGGTAACACTCACATGTGATTCTGAGCTTCTATATTTGAAAGAATTGAAATCCAATTATTGAAAGGGGCGGGCCAGGAACAGTCAAGCTGCAGACGATAGAGCTAGATGATTAGGGACGTCCTTCAGATAAAACATGAGGCATGGTTTATCTGACTTGCTACAGCTTCTATTGCATACTGTGAGTAGCTCACATTTCACTATATTCTATATTCTATTGAAAGCAATGCGTAGTTGTACTATGGATCATTTAAAGTCACCTGTCCCTTTAAGAAAAAGTATCGGTAATTGGTATCGGCAAGTACATGAGGGGATGTGAAAAAGTGGCATCGGGACATCCCTAATACAATGTATAAAAATCATTTGCATCAATGGATGAAAATAATCATTTACATTTAGATTGATTTATCTTGACATGGCTAAGTTGCAGAAATTGCTATAATGACGCTAACACAGGAGTTTTTGTATCTCACCAATCAAATCAAAGTGACATATTTCCTCAAATGACTTTTTATGAAGTCTAAAATCAATGCAAATGGGTCTTCGGAGATGTTTCCATCGATTCTCTGTCTCAACCAATATGCATTAAAGCCCAACTAGAACCAGGAGTACATCCTGCTACTACAAAACACAAGCTCAGTATATGGTGTGGACTGACTCCTCTACCTAATCCCACCCTATGAATAAAATATGTCCCAGTCCTGTTCCTCAGACTAATTGGAAAAAAAAATGTAACCAAACCTAAGAACTTAATATTCCCATTCCATTATACTATTCCTTAACTGATTCTTAAAAGCTTCAAAATGAGATCTTAGAGAAGCCCCGAGATCACATGTCAGTTAATATTCCAAGTCTGTGTAATGAAATTCACTAACAATGTTCACAAACCAATGCTGACTGATTAGCTTTACTTCATAAAATGTCAAACTGGTAAAAATAATTGTTTGATGTGAACTTGTAAAAAAAATATACGTTGTAAAGGTCTGATTCAACAGATTTAGGGGTATATTTATGAAGGACAAAATCTGCTTCACTGCATGTGAATCTTTCTGGGCCATATAATATAAATGACAGTAATTTATTCCCCACCAGCAAATGTTTGTGTTATAGTTTTGGCTCTAACATCTTCACATGCATGTTTAAGGAATTCCTCAAATATGTTAAATAAAGAAACTGAGATGTTTGCCACATTAAAGACCCGCTCCCTGCTTAACCGTATTCCCCCTATGGCAGTGCCCAGTTACCCAACAAAACACTTGCAAATTGGCCTTAAAAGGGGCCAGAAAACATTAACAAACTTGAGTGCTTAAAGAATTCAATGGAATTCAGGATCTGTGTTCTGGGTTTGCAGATTTCCCACTGGGTTAAGCGAGCAAGCTCTGTTTGCTCATCACTACCCTGAAACTGAAGTGAAACTGAGGGATATACTGGGAGTGGTAAATCATCTTCAACAAGTCAAACTGAATGTGAATGTGACTAAATTCTAAACTGAATGTAGCTAATGACTACTAGTTTTTCCATGACTTGCTAAAATGAGAAACTTCACAAACTTGTCATAAGACTCTGTGCCCTTTTTAGTTCCCAGTTATCGTTGGTGGAAGCTCGTGTGGGCCTTCTATGTCCCCATTTTGTGCCTTCTTGTCTTTTCCAACTGCAATCGGGTAAGGTTATACATTTACACACAACCCCTTTATAAAGGCATCACAAAAGCAAAGAGGCCACCAAAGAAAGCTGGAGGTGGAGGCTTCCTCTGTGCCAACATTTATAACTGAAGATCATTCAGTGCCATAATGACATCATCATTATCGTCACAGAGCAATTTCTAATTTGCACTGTTCATGTTCAACAATTACAAATTCTCACGCAACGGTTTATTAACTACAGAATGATGATGTTAAGTATTGCTACAGTGTTAATACACTGACCATTTAATATATACTTGTTTTATAAGGTTAGGGTTAAGGTTTTTTTACTTATTCAGAGCATACCCCAACTATCTCCTGATCTACACTGAATGATCTCCTGATCTCGTGTCTGAATGATTGTGTAGCGCTCACCCCCGAAGGAGCCGCTGAATGAGCGGGTCTTCCAATAGCCTGTCTAGGGATTATTAAAACACATGGCTGCCCCACTTACAGTGGTTACCGACAGATTGAAGTCCAGACAATAGCTCCAAGATGATTCTCTTTTATTTCTGAACTCCAGGGAGAGAGGGAGAGGGCCAGGCACATCCAGGATGAGGTAGACTCCTGGTACTTGAAATAGAGCATAAATAACTGCTGCCAACACAGACTTGGACCTTTAAGCCGTACCGGCAATCTGTGTGGAGAACTTCTGGCAGCAGTACTGTCAATGTCCTTGTTCAGGTTCAACTTCAACATGAGTGGCTGACCACTGGGCCTCCAGGCTTAGGCCCCAGTGTCCAGGCCTAGGCCATTCTGTCTCTTCAGCAGCAGGCATCCTACCCCCAGGAGGCCCTGGGGGGAAGGGAAGAGACTGTTGCATCAGCCACACTCAGCATTTATCTCCTCTCCCAGCATGCACCACTGCTACTGTCCTATAGTGATTGGCTGGGAGACATAAATGCCCAAAGCAATCCTCATTGGCTGTTCTGTCCTGTGTGGTACCACACCCATCAACAGGAAGACACCGCTTCACAGATTGCTCTGTCACAGTTGAACTGAACATAGACTATAGATATATTTTAGCACTCCTAACAGTAGGGTGCTACAATTGTATGGAATATCTGGTGATGCTGCGATCTAGAAGATACAAATGTGTCTACTGTCCCAAAGACCAGTGCAGCGACCCTTTAAAATGAGCCTGAAGGTTTGAAGGTCTCACAGACACCTTTATACAATTGATCGCCGACCAAAATTGTCCCAAGCCCCACATTGACTTTCTGATGCAATGCTCATTTGAACATTGAGTCATATTTGGCTTTTTAGGGGGCAACTTTTAGCCATTTATGATTAGAGATTTTTCTAGTCTTTGGAAAACATGTGTGATGAAGCCACGAGGAAATGGGAAGGAAGTATTTCACTCTGCGGGCAGCATCTGCTGAGTTGAATTGCATCAGAGGTTTGGTCTTGGCAAGGCATCTGGCAACCTATTGCCAGTCTTAAAGAGATTCTGTTACTTTGACATAAACCCTTTACTAAGCTTTGCCATGACCCACTTATTCTCACCCACTTAGGGCCCATTCACACCAGAATTTAGTTTGCATAGTTTTTTTGTGGGGAATTGCTGCATGTTGCTTTAGGCAGCCCACTTCAAATTTCCTGCAATGGTCCTTGATGTTAGAAAATTATTTATTTTTGGTATTTATAAAAAGGTGTTGACAATTTTATGCAGTGCTTTACACAGTGCACATTCACATTAGTCCCTGTCCTCAAGGAGCTTACAATCTAAGGTTCCTATGTCCCATATGAGAGCCAATTTAGACAGGAGCCAGTTAACCTACCAGCATGTCTTTGGAATGTGGAAGGAAACCCACGCAAGCACTGGGTTTCAGGAGTATGCAAAATGCATACTCCTTGTAGATAGTGACCTGGCTGGGATTTTGAACTTGTGACCCCCAGTGCTGCAAGGCAGAAGCACTACCCCTATGCCACTGTGATTCCCTTAATTAGGCCATGCTGCAGTTTTTGTGGCACATTGCAATGAACATGGTGCATTCTGGACCTGCATTGGGTTACCATTCAAATTAAATGGCATAGTGACACACTATTGTGTGAATGGTGCACTACCACATGTTATGTTAACACTGCGTTTTCCTGCAAGCTACCGCATTGTGGTAGCGTAAGTACGCCCTTACATTTACCCCTGTGCTCCCCCTGCCACTTCGTTCCAAAACACCCAGTGCTTCTAGGTACAGTATAGAGGAGCATATGACCTCTTCCCATGAAGCATTGCTCTGGACTGAGCGGGCAATAGCCAGGCTCGAACACTGTGACGTGAGGGAGTCGTTGACATTGTAAACCTGGGTAAATTACATGTTCAAATGGTATCAGAGCTTACACAGGGTTAAGACTATGAAGGAACGGAGTAGTGTGGGGGCACAGAGAAGTTATGCATAGGTAGATTTGTATTATTTCTAACATTTTTAATTTACATTTTTTTTTTAATAAGAATGCACAATGGCAGTGAATGAGAAGATCACAAGGGAAAATGGACTCAAAATTTCCATTAGATCTGCCTGGAGGCATAAGGGCGACCTGAGTCTGGGTCTTTTCAAAGAGAAATATAGTGATTTCCACTTATTACTTTCATTTATATGCATTTTTAATCTTACAAGCACATGTTTTATTCTTTTTTTTTTCTTTAATATTCGTATAAAATCTTCTTTTTTTTTTTTAGAAAAAATCTTTAAAATAGAATGCATTGACACCTATCAATAGGATAGTGACTTTGATGTTTCAGCGTGCCCTTTCTCCTTATCTCCTTTTAAATGTTTCAGCGCACACCCTTATCTACTTTAAAATTTCAGCGCCAGCCATCCTTAAGTCTGCAATGATTTGGTAACCTTTTGCAGAAGTCGTCAGAAAACACTTGCAGCTACAAAAGCTAAAGAACACATAAGGTGAAGAGGATCCACGCACAGCCCTGTGAAAATCAGCGGTGTGAATGTGTGTGTCAAAACGGAGGCCGCAAAACAGCTTGACCTCCCATAACTGGCCACTAGAGATTTGCCATGAAGCATCAGGTCAACCGTGGCTTTTAGAAACACGGCATGTCTGCAGAGAATGTTCAACATATAACTGATCTGTGCTCCTCAATGCGTCTCATTTGTGCCTTTCTTGCAGGTTCAGCACCCTCGTTTGCTGAAACTCTCCTGTTTTTGCTGTTTAGATTGTAGCATGAAGATGGTAAACTTGAGTTTATGAGCAGATGTCAACTGTTTTAAGAATCTATAGTCTAATAATGTTTTTTCTTTGTATATCTGCAAGTTAAAAGCATATCTAAATGCAAGAGCAAAAATCTGATGAGAGTGTCTGCTCTGACAGGGAGAGAATACAGTTAAAGTGACACTAAAATCGTTAAATCCTAAAAATACATTCAAGTACCTTAACTATTAACAAAAATGTATCTTATGGGGGGGCGTGGCTTACCAATGGCGACGTGAAGACGTGTCTCCTTGGAGCTCTGCACATCCCGGAACCGGTGGGGGGGGACTGGAGAGAGATTCTCCCGCGCCTCACTACAAAGGGAGACCTGGAGGACATGGCAGCGTGCATTGTGGCGGCCCTCAGGCAGGAGGTACAAGACATTGGGCAGAGGGTGACTTCCCTAGATGGCCGCATATCGACTGTAGAGGAGTCTACCACCTCTCTGACCCAGCGGGTGGCGGCCCTGGAAACAGCACACTCGGGCATGGGCGCCCAGATCACCACAGCCTTTCTCAGACTAGATGACGGTGAAAACCGTAATCGGCGCAATATTCTGCGGGTGAGGGGTATCCCTGAAGCTACAGCAGGACGAGATTTACGTTCCACAGTTCTGGCGATTCTAAATCAATACCTGGATAAGCCCCCGGCGATGGGATTGGAGCTGGATAGGGTGCATAGAGTTAGGGGTGCCCGACCTGCGGCCTTGGCTGATTCCCCGCCCAGGGATGTGTTGTGCAGAGTACACTTTTATTCCATCAAGGAGGAGATCCTGCGGCAGGCCTGGCACAAGGTACCCATAGACTTTGATGGAGCACATATACAAATTATGCCAGATCTCTCCAGGCATACCCTCCGTATGCGAAGATCTCTGAGACCCCTATTGGAGATTGTGCGCTCAGCTGATGCTTCTTACAGGTGGGGCCACCCGTTCCATCTAATTGTGAGGCGAGGAGACCAATCCTTTTTTCTACATCGTCCCCAACAACTGCCAGAATTGTTTGCTTTCCTGGGCTCCGAGGCGATCCCGATCCCGAACTGGTTGGACTTTTCAGAGGACCGCTCATCCTTGGCCCCACTCCCGGCTGGGCCGTCCAGGAGGGGGAGATCCCGTAACCGAGCCAGTCAGCGGATGGTCCCTGGCCGTTCACATGCACGAAGTGAAGCCTGATGAACACTCTTGAGGGAATCCGACTCGCTATCCCAGGTTCAGCCGTGATCTTACACACCCCAGTGGCAGCTAGAGCTATCTAGGAGGGTTACGTTAAGTTATGTTATGTTACTGGGTTACATTAGTCATAGAGGGGTTCCTATCCTACTGCCCGGACGAGTCTGAGGGGAGTCCCCCCTCGCCCTTTATAGGAGGTCTCGTCGGGGCCCTAGGAAGGGACCTCTATGGATGCGCAGGTACACTGGGTAGAGGGAAATACGGGATACATGCAGGGTGTGTCCAAGGTCAGGTTCACCTTTTTCTCCTTAGGTGTGGTATTTGGAGTGAGGGGTAGCGGGACTTTAGTGGGGGGAGAGAGGGCTGCGACCTGGAGGCCCCTCCGGTGGGTGCCGGGGGGCGGCGCTCTCTTGCCCCACGACGGTACGAGCTTCATTGTACGGGGAATGTTATTTTATGCCATTACTATGCATTTGTTTGCCATGTTCACCTGAGTTGCCGAGTTGATGCATCTTCTTCTTGCCATTGTTTTTTGACCACTGTTTTGTGCCAACTTTACCCCCATAGGATACACGCCCACACCCTAACGGTGCAGGGGTGGGCGTACCGAAAAATTATTGGCTGACCTGTAGTCAATGTCAGCTATCTTCTCTTTACTCTTTTCTCTCTTTACTCACTGCACCTCCCTTCTCTTCACTTGCCTTAACCTCACCCGTTCATCTGGTATTCTGCCCCCTCCCCATCCTCTACTCCTACCCTCCTTCCCCTCTTACCTGCCCTCAGACCCTCCTCTAACTGTTCAGGGAGCATGGCCTCTCTTTCGCTATATTCCCTGAACGCTAGGGGGCTTAATATCCCCGAAAAAAGATCCAGGTTGCTCGCTGATTTGCGACACGCAGGAGCTCAGGTGGCCTTCATACAGGAAACTCACTTCACACGGGAAGCGGTTCCCACACTGCGGAATCGGGATTACCCCGTGGTATATCATGCTGCGACGCCGCTCTCCAGGTCTAAGGGAGTGAGCATTCTCATCTCTAAATCGGTGGCATGGACGTTGGTCGACCAGCTGGTGGATGAGCTAGGGCGGTTCTTGATAGTGAAGGGTCGTGTAGGAGTGACCATGGTGACGCTGGCTAATGTGAACCTTCCTAATTCGGAACAGTTGCAATTCCTGCGATCCTTTCTTACCCGCCTGGAGGAATTCCAGGAGGGAACTCTGATATTGGGGGGGGATTTCAATGTGGCTTTGAATCCCACTATAGACACCTCTAGAGGTGCCTCCCATCTCTCATTCTCCTACCTTCGTAGGCTGAAGTTGGCGCTCCAGCAGTTCCACCTAATGGACGTGTGGCGTGCCCAGTGGGTCGGGACTTTACTTATTACTCGACGGTTCATCAATCCTACTCGAGAATTGACTACTTTTTCACCAGACATGGCGACTTACCTAGAGTACTAGCAGCCTCTATTGGATCTCCTGTACTCTCTGATCATGCTCCCATTCAGTTGAGTATGGACCTGTTGGCCCCCACTTCGAGATGCTCCTCCTGGAGACTCAACGAGTCGCTCCTACAGGACCCAGTGATCTCTGCGGACTTAGCGGCTTCCCTGATGGCCTACTTCCGCACGAATGTCACTGACCAGGCCGACCCCCTGTCAGTGTGGGAGGCACACAAATGTCTCCTGCGGGGTGTGCTCATTCAGCATGGCGCAAGACGAAAAAGAGAGCGGAACTCTCAAATTGAGGTCCTGCTGGACCGCCTCCATAGACTGGAGGCATCCCACAAACGCTCTCTAGCGGGGGCGGCCTACAGGGAACTCGTTCAGGTTTGTGAGGAGCTCAATGCTCTCCTGTTTGTGAGGGTGAAGAGGAGGGCCTTGTGGGGGAGGAGGAGCCTGTACGAGTTTGCGAACAAACCAGGGAAACTGTTGGCGGGGGCGCTTCGTGGTCCCAGAGGTAAACCCTTTATATCCCACCTGATGTCTAGGCAGGGAACCCGCCTTACATTGTCGAAAGACATGGCAGAGGAATTCGCTGACTTTTATCGTCGACTATACAATCTGCAGCCAGACCCATTGATTCGGGAAGCCCCGGCCCGAGCAGCGGAGATGGATTCGTACATCCAGAGCTCTGGCCTCCCGTCACTCTCCCCGGAGGACAGGGAGTGTTTGGAGCTACGGCTATTAAGCACGCCAAGCCTGGCAAGGCGCCGGGCCCAGATGGCTACACGATTCCATACTATCGGAAATTCATAGACATGTTGACCCCCCATTTTCTGGCGGCCTTTAACTCCATACTCTACAGCCGCCCATTGCCAGTGGATTCTCTGAGGGCGCATGTCGCCGTGCTCCCCAAGGAGGGGAAGGACCCAGCACAATGTGGCAGTTACCGCCCTATAGCCCTCCTGAACGTAGACCTAAAACTGTTTGCGAAAATCCTAGCGACTAGGCTCTCGCCGTGTATTCCAACTCTAGTGAAAGATGATCAGGTGGGATTTGTTTTGGCTAGGGAGGCTCGAGATAGCACCACTAGGGTACTCAACATCATTCATGAGGCGCGCTCCAAATCATCCCTGTTGATGGTCCTCTCAACTGACGCTGAGAAGGCGTTCGACAGGGTGGACTGGCAGTTCTTAGGATCCACCCTCCGCCACATCGGACTGGGCCCGCATATGATTTCATGGCTGTCCGCTCTGTACTCTCGCCCCTCGGCGGCCATCAAGGTCAATGAAACTAGGTCCCAGTATTTTAATCTTACAAATGGTACGCGCCAGGGATGTCCCCTCTCCCCGTTGATGTACATCTTAGCTCTGGAACCCTTTCTAGGTCATGTTCGGTCGAATGTGCAAATTTCTGGATTCAAGAGTCACTCTATGGAACATAAGGTCACAGCTTATGCGGACGACCTCTTGTTTTTCGTCTCTCAACCTCAGACCTCCCTCACCGAGCTCATGCGGGAACTTAGGGTTTATGGTGCTCTATCCAACCTAGCCATCAATTGGACTAAATCGGCAGCATTGAATATCACCTTGCCTCTGATAGAACAGAACTCGATCCAGGCCACCTTCCCCTTCAGGTGGGAGGCCCATTCCCTGCCATACTTGGGTACCCACATCACATCTGGGAGCACTATATGAGGCCAATTTCCCTCCCCTCTTGACACGGATCAGGCAGGATCTACGAGCTTGGCAGGCCCTCACAGTGACCTGGTTTGGTCGCTGTAATGCTCTTAAAATGACTATACTCCCCAGGATCCTATTCCTGATGCAAGCGCTGCCCATTCGTCTGCCTCTTACATTCTTCTCTCGCCTTCGTCGCATGTTCCTGCAGTACGTGTGGGCGAATGGGGCCCCCAGGATAGGCAGGCCCCTTCTTGTCATGCCTAAATCAGCAGGGGGGATTGGTTCTATCTTTTATTTATTTTTTTGATTGATGTTGAATAGCGGGCTGCCTGCGTGCAGACCTTCACGATCACTTTATATGTCAGCATTTACTTTTGTTCAATAAAACGTAAGATTTAAAAAAAAAAAAATGTATCTTATTTGCGTATCACTCAGCTTTGTGTATCACTCGGCAGGGTGGCTACTTTTGTTCCCTATGGTCCCTATGTGTGTTGCAAATTAGCCACCACTCCAAGCTCGCTACCGAGATGGACTACAATATCATGTTTGGTTTACTAAACTGTATTGAGATTGTAGTCCATTACGGGAGCGAGCTTGGAGCGGTGGCTACTTTGCAACACACACAGGGACCATGGGGAACAAAAGTAGCCCCCCTCCAGAAGGAAGGACAGTGTCAGCACCAATTCAGAGATGATTGGAGGATCTACAGCCAAGTACAATTATAATGAGACATATCTGCTCTGACCGGGATATAATAAATCTAAGTAATAGCCAAATAAATACTTTCTTTAAACAAAATTTTTTTTTTTTTTAAAGTCTATCTTAACCCTAGAAAAAAAATAATATTCTGCAGCCTATTAGTGTTTTCCCCTTTATTTATGTTTTTATTGAATTTTCATACAAATAATGTAAGGTTTACAGTATACAGTCATTTGCGTCAAGTGGACAATAACAAGAAATTCACAATAAATTCACAGAGAGGGTATAAAAAGATTGAGTGAGGCCTATCCTCTTAGTAGCAGTCTCATTTGAAAAGATCAGTTAAACATAGAGACGGATAATAAGTATGCGTAATTACGATCCCTTCCAGGTCCTAAATTTCAATAAGTATATCCCGTGGGATAAGCCATTGTGCGTTCCCCTTCTGTATACAGATACACATGTCCTGAGTGTACATTGCAAAAATCAAGCACATCTTAGTATTTGAACTTATTGTGGATACATGTCTTTCAAATGAAATCATGAACATACCTAGTAGCGGATTTAAACGTAAATATACTCAATCTTAAACCCATAGCAACTTAAAACTGAAGAAGTGCCTAACTGCACTTCATAAATGATTAACAAACTACCTTATCCTCGCTTCACCATTAGCAGTCCCCGCTCTCCCACACATCCTTCTCCTGGATCTCAGTCCAGCTCAGGGCAATCCTGTTGCCGTTCCGCTGATATCAGGCCCCAACCCACGGGACACATGACTCCCCTGGATCTCACTCCCTGTCTGCAATAGTCGATTTTCCATATAGTCCCAAGCTACCCACACCTTCTTATAAATATGTAGAGTATTATTCAGTCTAGCCGTTAGATGTTCCATCTCCTGCACCTCTTTGATGCGTTGGTAAAAGTCCACCTCAGATGGGGGGGCTTAGCGTTTCCAATGGAGGGCAATGAGGCAACAAGCTACCGTCAAGATATGGGAAGCCAATTTCTGCCCGTACGAACGGAAGTCCCAGCAGGTAGTGGATGGGTTCTAACGGTAGCTTTGATTGCAGCAGGTTCTCCAATGTAGTTTGGACCATCTTCCAGAACACCTGCAGTTGTGGGCAGGACCAGTATATATGATATAGAGAACCTGTGTGGCCATCATTTCGCCAGCATACTGATGGTACAGTCGGGAAAATAGTACCACCGATATAGTATTTTAGTATTGGTTTTCCTTATAAGTCGAGCATATGGACGATTTTGCTGCCGCCCTCCATATCAGCTCCCATTGATCCCTCATAATAGGAAACCCCAGATCCTTTTCCCATTGAACCATATAATTCCCCTTTATTTTAACTGGTAATTCTGTCAGTAACACATTTCATGCCCTAGGATGACAAGACTTTCTCACTTTACTGTATCCATGATGGAGTAGTGTTGTCAATCTAGGACAGAACTACAGAACACTTCCCATTTTCCTCACCTCCATAGCATTGGGGGGTATTCTGTAGTTTGGATTGGAGTCCTGGGTATGGCTAATAACACGGCAGTGTGCTCAGGATGCAGGACATCACTGGACTTTTGGCAGCATCAACATTTTTTTTGGCACTTATGAAGCAGATACAATAAAATCCTTTCAGTGGTATATTTAGTAGACCCAAAGAGAGCAAATAAGAAAAGTTAATTGTTAGTGTGTACATAAACTGACCAGCCATAACATTATGACACCTGCCTAATATTGAGTAGATCCCCCTTTTGCCGCCAGAACAGCCCTGACCCATCCAGGCATGGACTGCGCTAGACCTCTGAAGGTATGCTGTGGTATCTGGCACCAAGCCGTCAGTAGCAAATCCTTAAGGTCCTGTAAGTTGCAAGGGGGGCATCCTTCGCTCCCCATGTGAATCAATGAGCCTTGGCCACCCATGACCCTGTTGCCGGTTCGCTGGTTTTCCTTCTTTGGACCACTCTTGGTGGGTCCCGAACCACTACAAACCAGGAACATCCCACAAGAGCTGCAGTTTTGGAGTTGCTCTGGCCCAGTGGTCTAGCCATCACATTTTGGCTCTGTCAGTGGTCAGAATGTTATAGCTGATTGGTGTATACCCTAAATATTTGGTTATTACTCATCTTCTTATCTCAGTACAAGACTATGTCATATGTCAGTTCAGCCCTCTGATGATCTAGTGAACACAGCAGCATCCCAGCAAGTGTTATCATACTATGGGAAGTCCACCACAATACACATACATGGCAGCAAACAACAACCGTGCCAAGTCAGAGCCGGTAAAATGTCAAAAATGGCCACTGAACTTTCAAGTCTATCGTCTGCTAGCAGAAATAAGAATTTATTTACACATTTGAGCCAGAATCCATTGTAAGTGAAGGCTGGAAGGCACACTTTGATATAAGAAGGAACACATAAGGATTGACTACAGAAGAATGTTTTATTTTCTATGTAGGGAGGCCCCCCATCCACAGGCAAACATACACAAGGCCCAAGGCAACTTTCTAAAATGCTTCACAGGTAGTTAAGGTCTTAGGACCCATATACACTTGTGTGTTGTGGCAATGTTTGTACAGTAGAGCCCAAAATACTGCAGCACACCAGGACATTACGTGTATGTATACAGGAATACAGCATTATGAGAGAAAACATATATACAGATAGAACTTCCTGTGTATCACGGATATGTATTACATAAATATAGAGCCCAACACTGCACCACAGAGCCACCTACAGCTCAAAAGACAATATTACATCTCTGAATGTCAGTAATATAATCATTATGCTATTGCATTTCCAACAGCAAAGACTCAACTATTGAGCAGTCATCATTCTGTTGGTGTCACAATACCATGCACGGGTGTCCCCACAACACGTGCAGGTATCTATACAAGAGAGCCAATTACGTGACCACACCAAACAATTCTTATGAACTATAATTTATTAGCTACTTCAAAACACCACAACCATAAACACCCCCACCACCACCACCCGCAAGTAATAAATAAAAGCCTACCTAACACAAATGACAAAATACACACCAGAGACAACAGGGCAAACCCTGGGGAGCAGGACAACAAGAGGGGAGCCACTGATCAGGAGACCTCAGGGGTAAGGGTCAGGAGTCAGGATTCAAGGCAGGACCAGGAACAGGCTGCAGGCTACAGGACATGACAACAATACTGAGGCACAGGCTCAACAGCAAGGAGAGGCCAAATACCCTCCCAGATCAGCACCAAATAGTGCTGGGAGACACCAGCAGGTGAGCACTGGAACTGCAGGATCAGGTTCCAGCTCCAGAGTACCACCTGGAGGTGCTCTGGTCCCTGACAGTTGGAGATTTCAGATCGTCCCCGTGAAGCTCTGACCGGTATCCCGCCCAGTTCACGGATGTCAGTGGTTGCCAGGAGCTGAGTTGGATGTTGGCCAGAGTTTCACATCCTTAGAAACCTGGGATGCTCTGGTCAGAAAGGGAGGCACACCTGGCCCCCTACACGTGACCCAATGAGATGCTGTCTGAGGCAACCGCCTCTTTATAGGGATGGCTCTGATGGCAAAGACTCAATGATTGTGCAGGAATCATTCTAATGCAATGGGCGTTTCAATAAGCATTCACCCTAAACTAAAAAAATAAAAAAAGATTTCGGGTGTTGTTAATACATTAGATAATGATGATCAAGAACCATGTGGCATTATTATCTGCACCCCGGTTGCTTACGCCTACCTAATCCCTAAACACTTTTCACCCTTCCTGTCATTCCAGGATGTTAGAAAAAGCAAGGGAACAGTCCTTTGACCCCACGAATAACAATTTATTTCAAAATATACTTAAGATGCAGAGGGCTGTTTCAGAGCAGACATGATGAATATACCGTCATGAATATGAATTGCGCTAAAGGCCAATGTGTGAAGCATGACACAAGAATTTAAACAGCCGTTTCATGATAGCTGTTTAATATTTCAGCTTTGTCTTTTCTTATCACCCTTAGCTTCATTGACTTTATTACTCATTTTTTCCAGCAACCTCTTCCCGTTTTAAATATCAGTGGAAGTTTTAAGCCGTTAATATAATGGAGAAAAGTCCTGTAATGGGTCTAGCTAGAGGCTGAGCTTTAACTAAGAAAAAGGTTAATTTGAGTAGATTAGGATACGGGATATAGAGGTTAATTGAATAGCATTTCCACAGAAGCGCGATTCCACAGAAGCGCGAGCACAAACTGTATAATGTCTGCATCTTTCCAGACATGCCATGTGTTTATCTCTTTATTTACTTTGTGTGTGTGAGATTTTGCAACAGATTTTGTGTGGTTGTTTTTTTTTCTGTTGCTTTATTTATGTGTTTATATGTTAACTTGAGAGTTTATTGTGCAGATATCAAAGAAAAAGTGCATTGCATGAATTAGAAAATGATTTTTTTTCAAGTTGGGTGCTGTTTTGAGTTCTATCTGCTCCATGTCAGCAATTCTTGGCCACCCCCGACCCCTTTACTCTGTCGGTTACATACTCCTGACTCCTGCACTCTATGCTTTACCCGCCCATTACCCCTGCTCTCTGCAAATTACATACTCCTGACCTCCACACTCTGTATTTTACATACACCTGTACTCTATACTTTACCCACTGCTGGCCTCTGCACTCTGTAAATCACATACTCCTGACCCCTCAACTCTGTACAATGCTAACTCCTGATCGCTGTATCCTGTATGTTACAAACTCCTGACCCCTGCCCAATGTACATTGGCTTTTGCTGAATCCTGCACCTTGTGTGTTATGCACTCATGACCCCTGCCCTGTATACATTACATACTCCTGACCCCTGATCTCTGTAAGCTACCCACTACTGGCTCATGCCCTTTTTACATTATTTATCCCTTACTTCTACCCTATGTGTGCATTACACACTCCTGAGCCATGAACTCTGCATGTAACCCACTGCTGATCTCTGCCCCCTGCATGTTACCCACTCCTAACCCCTGTACTCTGTACTATACTCACTCTTGATAACTGTACTTTGTATGTTACACACGCTTGACCCCTGCCTTCTGTACATTAGCCATTATTGACTCCTGCATCCTGTATGCTACCCACTCATGACCCCTGCCCTGTGTACATTGCATACTCCACTCTGTTGGCTACCTACTCCTGACCCCTGCACTCTGTACATTACACACTCCTGAGCCATGAACTCAGTATGCTACCTGCTGCGTCCCCCTGTATGTTACACGCTTTTAACCACTGCACTTTATAGGTTACTCATTTCCAACCCCTGCCATCTGTATGCTACCCTCCCCTGAATCCCTGCAATCTGTATGTTACACACTCCTGACCCCTGCACTCTACACTTTACACGCTCCTAACCCATGCACTCTATACATTACACACTGCTGACCCCTGCACTGTGTATGTTACACACTCCTGACCCCTACACTCTATATGTTGCACCACAGTGGTGGAGGGTGCAGTTGTGCATCTTTATCCTGGGCACTGGATGTCCTTGTCCTGGCACTGATAGTGGGAAATCAATTTTTTTCCACCCTTGACCCCTGCACTATGTACATTACACACTCTTGACCCCTGCACTCAGTATGTAACATACTCCTCACCCCTACACTATAGTACAACTGCAAAAGATGATTGGGCACGCACATCACAGTGGAGGGAGGCTCAGTTTGGCATTTTCATCCTGAGCACTGAATGTCTTTGTCCTGGCACTGACAATGGGAAATCAAAAGTTGTTTCCGAGTCTACTATAAGCAGTGAGTGAGCCAGTCCAAGATGTAGAAATCAAGGTATTACAAGAGATGATGGAGATAGTAGTGTTAACAGGAATGTTGGGCAAATAAAAAAAAGGGGGGAGGGTAAGGCTGGAAGTGGGAAGGTCTAGGACCATAATAAACCTCAGTGTTTATCTGGCAGGTACCCAGATGGTGGTGTTAGTAAGCCTTGGTCTAAATCTAATGAAAACCCCCAGTTTTTACTGCAGATTTTTAAGGCAGTTTTTTTTCAGCATGTAAATTTTTTATTGAAAAATAATTGTCAACAGTAACATAGCAGGATGTACACAATACGTGACAAATCCAGTACATTTAGTTACAAGGGCAGTTTTATCAACATTTGTTACATATGCCGGGGGGCTTTTTATTATATATCTTAGAAACCATATAATACGATACAATGAAATAGATAAATACATAAATAAATAAAAATTCCAATGTCCTTGAGCTTCTGCTGAAACCTGATGTACGTTAATTTTAGTAACATCGTACTAAGAGATTCGCTAGTTCCATAATGCACAAAACACAGTAAGGGTTAAAATCCATATGAATGCCTGATCCCACTGAAAAATTCATGCAGAGGATTAATGTCAGGGCCTGTGTGAGGGGCAGAGAAGGATAACTGACTTGATATTTTATGCTGTTCCCCAGCCACATGTACCAACACGGGGTCACTGCTCGAGGTGGTGACCCAACGATTGATCCAACTCCAGATTGAAAATATTTGAATTGGGGAATTTTGCTGATGTTGCACAATTTTGAACCAAAGTGCGAATGAAAATATTTTAATATAAATTGCAGTCATGTGTTTAATATTTTCACCCCCTGCAAAAAGTCTTTTAAATCCTTAGAGAAAGAATTAAAATCAGTTTTGAAGGTATCGTGGCCTATTTTAAAAAATAATGTAAATTATAAAGTGTGTGTGTGTAAAAATATGAACAAGATATGATGAAATGTGCTCTTCAAAATGGAAGACTAATCATATTTTAAAAACTCTGTGCAGGAACATTAGATATAGAAGTGGGATGATAATATGTTCAGAACATAAGCATGCGCAGACTATTGCATTAAATTGTGCACACAAAAGTACAAACACACACAGTAGAACCGAAGGGCTGCAGCTCCCGAACGTGGCGGAGCGGCTCTTCAGTGCAACCCCAACCCTCTCTCTTAGTTACTGCTAATGTGCAAATAAATGCTTAAAAGACCCTACGACTCAAGCCTGTTCTGTTCTGGAGTGTCAGTGTTGCTGGAGCTGAGAAAAGGGCAGGTGGCTGGCAAAACAGGTAGGAGAGCTCTAGCTCATATTCAGCGGCTCCTTCAGGGGTGAGCGCTACACCAGTCCATGACACCCGTCTAAACCATAATACAAGATTGTAGTTACCTTAGAAAAAGTAATGTTGCTCATTTTATTTTTTTAGATGTTAATAATCCTGAATAATAATGCACTACAATGTTGTCGTTATATAAACCACGCTCGAAACAAAAAATTGCAAACACTTCTGAACAACAGCCAAACATTAATAATGTCTATTGACTTACAGTACCAAATTCACAACAAAAGGTTTTCCAAGACAAAATGTTCCTGGGAGTTGCAAACTGCCAATCACACATCTACAAAAGAAATCCCTCTGGGTTATATTCACTGTGATTGAATTACGATGAACATGAGCATGGAAACTGCCCCAGAAATGCTTCATAGACAAGCAAAACTGTTGGAAATGAAACCTGCTATGAATAGAAACAGCTCAACATATATGTATTTTAATAATAACAAATGGGGAAAGTAGAAGCCTATGTTGTTACATTATCATTACCTGTTTGATTATTATAGACAGCTCCTATTTTGGGATTCCGTATTTTCGGGGAACTTTGCTTATTATATATGTATTTTACCATTATGTATTAAAACATTTCCTTTGTTTTCAAAGATACATTTATGCAGTTATGATGACTTGATTATATGGCATGACCGTAGTATGGTTAGCAAGTCAAGGAGAACCCCTGGTGGGAGTCCAGATCCTGCAAAAGGAAGTGTGCCTTAGCTTTCATGTCTCTGACATAATAACACAAGGGATTTGAAAGTATTTCCTACACTGCATCATGTTGATTAAGACAATTCTCACAGCATCATGCATCAGGCCGATCATGAAGGTTTTAGTTAATTTTGGAAGTAAACTTGTTAGCCACGCTAATCATCTAAAACTGATAGTCCTGCAGGATTACAAGGTGACGGCTATTAGCCCTGGTTCACACCTAGGCGTATTGCATATGCGCGTCTGTCGCGCATTTTTTTTACCGCGATTCGCGGTAAAAAAATTGTGCGACAAACACGCGTTTCCGAGGGCTACTTGGCTGTATGCCAATGGAAATGCGCAACAAAAACGGCCCAAAGTAGTACATGTACCTTTTCAGGCATGGGCCGTGTTGTAGCGAGTTAGGGACGGGCTGAAATACGCCAAGGTGTGAACCAGACCCATTGAATACAATGGGATTTAGATGTTTGAGCGTTTTGTAGAGCGTTCGTCGAGCGTAGAGCGCGCTACAAAACATTCAGGTGTGAACGAGGGCTTACTGTTATGAGCCAAAAACGTATTAAACTAGTTTCAGTCTGTTAAAGTGGCCTGACTTCATTGATTCTGGCCAGGGCTGTCCCTAGATAAATCGACACCTCTTAGGGTGCAGTTCCAGGGGGAACGGTGTTCATGGCACCTCTGTCTGGTGTTCCGCCGAGGTCACTGATGTTACTGGTTGCCAGGAGCTAGGCGGGGCGCAAGCCAGAGTGTCACCGCTTAGCTCCTGGTACCTGGTGACATCAAAGAGCTGGATGACGCTGCAGGTTTCTAAGAGCTCTTATCAATTCGGGACACTGTGACCGCCCCCCTGCCACAAGCCCCACCACCACCTGGCCTCTCCACAATTAGATGCTGCCTGACTGAGGGGCTAAACTTTCCCCTGTCCAATGAGAGGGCCTCAATGGGCAATACGGGCACTTTTACAGTTAGGAGTTGAAAATGAAAGAGAGAAGCTGATTGGTTGCCGTGCACAGCTGCTCCAGATTTTGTCTGCTCCAGTTTTGATAAATTCCCCCCACTGTATTTTCGGCTGGTTTTTAACATGACCGAGAGATAACAGCTGAACGGGCTGGTGTGCGCGCACGCACACTGCTCGTTCAGCATTGCAGTCATCGGAAGCCGGGCTTGCAATGATCGCAAGTACGATCTGCCTGTCCAAGATGGGCAGATCGTACTTTTTAAAAGTACTTTATAACCCTTTTAAAAGGGTTGTAAAGTGTATGGCCACCTTAACACATCTCCCCACCCAGCTTTTAGCAACCTAGGACACTCTGGCCGCAAATGGGGTGCCAGGCACACTGCAAACACTGTGCAGCAAAGCAGCCATTGCACTCCCCCACATGACCCAAAGAGATGCCGTCGGAGACAACAGGCTAAGGCTGCCTCTTGATAGGGATGGCCCTGCATTAACAGCTGTGGCTCTACAAGTTTGCTGTTACAGCCAAACAACAGCACTGCCCCCCATTTAAAATCCTTTTAATTCTCCCTGTTATGTCTATGTGATTTGTGACACCTTCAAGAAACAGTTATGCATTATATAATCATTACATTTTAATGACCCCAAATGAAAAACAAATCGCCATGTTTTCCTGCAATAATTACCGTGATCTTTGCTGAATGCAGCTTCCAGATCAATGCATAAAATCTGCCCGGGAATGAAACAAAACCCTTGGGGGTCACAAGAGTTCAGCGACCTCCTATCCTTGCTTGGCAATGTGCGATATAATGGCCCATTGGGTAATTACCTATTGACCCTCCGGGATATTGCATATACAAACAATGCACTCTGACCGAGGCAGCAAAATAAGACTGATGTGTCGTTTGATTTTCAACGGCATGAACGGACAATAAGTCACGTTTATAGGTCATGAATGTTTATGTCGTGAACGCTGATCAATCTTCGGTCTTAAATATGTACATTTATTGGTGTGATAACCCTTCACTGAGTAAAAATAACAACCTCATTATCACAAGGTAAGATATAAGATATTCAAAGTGCTACTTTCAGATATGATAATAGCACTCTTCAGTAATCACATGCAAGTGTCTTTGCCAGGTGTTGACGACTGAGACGCCTCAAGACTGATGAAAATCCCATTTGTCTGTGTTGGCGGGGAGCAAATTTTATTTCAAGGGAATGTATAGACATTGGTTGCTTATTGCAAGCTATCTTTCTGCAGGATCTGATGACAGTGTGTGGGGTGCGTTGAGGTTTGACAGACATAAAAAGGAATACAAGATTTTTTTGCATCATGTTCAGAGAAAAAAAATTAAATTTGTATATTCATTCAGATGACTCCGCTCGGAGTGCCGCCCACCGGAGCAGCAGTGACGCGGCGAGGTAAGTAAGAAGAAACCTGACCAGCTCGAGACACTGACTCGAGTATAAGCCGAGGGGGGGGGACTTTTCAGCAAAAATAATGGGCTGAAAAACTCGGCTTATACTCGAGTATATACGGTAATTATTGTGTACAGCGTTCACAACACATGCACAGCTGTGGCTCTAAAAGCTTGCAGTTACAGCCAAACAACAGGCCATTGTGATAGCCAAAGCTCAAGCACTTCCAAGTAATGTCAGAACATTACTCTGACCCCTACATGTTCCTATTGGTTACCCCCACATGTTCCTATTGGCCACTTTTACATGTTCCTATGGGCCATCCCCACACGTTCCCTAGGGTCCCCCCCCACACAATTGTTTTGGCCACACCTACATGTTCCTATGGGCCACCCCCACACAATCGTTTTGGCTACCCTCACACATTCCTATTGGCCACCTCCACACG
>NW_017306653.1:223368-235015 GCF_000935625.1 Nanorana parkeri | reverse complement strand
TTTCTTCTTACTTACCTCGCCGAGCGTCGACGAGCGTCACTGCTGCTCCGGTGGGCGGCGCTCCGAGTGGGGTCATCTTGCATCTAAATTAGGACCCAGAGACTGCCAGATGACTCCGCTCGGAGTGCCGCCCACCGGAGCAGCAGTGACGCGGCGAGGTAAGTAAGAAGAAACCTGACCAGCTCGAGACACTGACTCGAGTATAAGCCGAGGGGGGGGGACTTTTCAGCAAAAATAATGGGCTGAAAAACTCGGCTTATACTCGAGTATATACGGTAATTATTGTGTACAGCGTTCACAACACATGCACAGCTGTGGCTCTAAAAGCTTGCAGTTACAGCCAAACAACAGGCCATTGTGATAGCCAAAGCTCAAGCACTTCCAAGTAATGTCAGAACATTACTCTGACCCCTACATGTTCCTATTGGTTACCCCCACATGTTCCTATTGGCCACTTTTACATGTTCCTATGGGCCATCCCCACACGTTCCCTAGGGTCCCCCTCCTATTGGCTGCCCCTACGCATTTATTTTGACCACCCCCACATGTTCCTATTGGCCACTTCTACATGTTCCTATGAGCCACCCCCACACGTTACTTTTTGCCACCCCCACACGTTTCTATTGGTCACCCCCACTTGTTCCTACTGGCCACCCAAACATACTCCTATTGGCCACCCCTACATGTTCCTATAAGCCGCCCCCCGACATTCCTATTGGCCACCCCACTCATGTTCCTATTGGCCACCCCTACACAATCCTATTGGCCATTCACACATTCCTATTGGCCACCCCCACACTTTCCTATTGGCCACCCCCACACATTCCAATTGGCCAATCAACATTGCGGGCTGGCTTACTGACCAACAGACGTCACAGCTGGCAGGAAGGGGCGGTTAGACTTTATGCCTGCAATAGTTTTTCTCTCCTCTGGCAAATTACCTATAAATATATAGTAAGTGCAGGAAAGGCATGGAATTATTTTGTGGTTTATGTTTTTTTTTTTTTTTTATTCAGAATATTGTATGTTGGAAACATAATAAAGCTGTTTGCTGCTCATTAAAACTTAAAGTACATCTAAACCCTAACAATTAACTTGTATTTGTTCATTTTTGGTTATGCAAACACTAAAAAAATAAAATAAATACCTTTTGATCCTCTCCAGAAATGCAGCGAGCTGACAACTTCCTGTGCAATCTGCAGCATTTTCTCAAGCTGTTTTATCAGTCATGCCCAGGTCAACCCTGTGGAGTAAAGAACACCTCCCACTTTGTTATGGAGGTAGGCAGAGTAGAAAGCATTCTGTAGTCCTAACACACTTCTTGTTCTAGGGTGACATTGCTGCTCCTCCATAGATAAAGTACAATAAGTGAGCATTGCCACCCAGTGGCGTAACAACCGGGGGGGCAGGGGGGTCACTTGCCCCGGGCGCAGGACTGAGGGGGGGCGAAAAAAATGTTCTGCCCCGGGCGCCCATAACTCTGGTTACGCCACTGTTGCCACCTTAGGACAGGAAGTGTGTCACTGGCAGGATTACCAGCAAGTAGAAATGCCTGAGGCTAGGTTCACACCTGGTGATCTGTGACCATGCAGCTATCGTGCACAAAACCACGCGGATGGCCGCACGGTCACGGAGTCGCCCATCACTGCCGATCGCAGTTTATTTTCTAATGGCACCCTTGTCACGCCGGGCAGATCCTGCGGTTTCCCGCCGCGATACCACTCATGCAATTGAAAACAATCACGGCTAAAAAAGCAGCACATCGTGTGTCGCAAAAAGTTACTTGTACCTTATTTTAGCGATTGCAGCGTGGATGTAACCCCATTAATTTCATAAGAAATTAATGGGGCCGCACGGCAATCGCTGTCTACAATTGTGCATGATCGCGCTGTCCCGGGATGCGCGCCCTGGGAACGCTTGGATCTGAACCTAGCCAGAAAGAAAGACAACGTAAACAGTCACCACATGTAAGGAGGGGTTACCAGCACATATGGAAATTTTTTTTGAGTTTAAATGCTCTTTAAACCACTGAGTTGACTCTTGCTGCTTATACAATCACCCCCTAGTTGAGGTTATGTTACTGAAGTAACAGTAGAAGCAAACCTGCTATGATTACATTGGGTGAAGAACACAGGTATTTATTAAAACCTGCAGCAAAAAAATACATTATTGAAAATGTTAGGGGTCAGACACCTGTTAAGAGCAATGCTCAAAGTTTTGGTGTCATCAAATCCAAGATTTTCACCAAGAGGCTACCAGAATTCAACAGGAAGGAGCAGAGTTCAGCGTCAGGATTTGGAAGTTTTGAAGGACACTGCATGACATCTGGTAGCCATCTGCCCCAGTCGACACTACTATCACTGTTTTCGGTGTGACCCAGTTTTTGCAAATATGGACTCTAAGTGATGATGTGGAGCCCAACCCGGCCAGTTTTGAAAGGCCTGCAGAGCGAGAGTTCTGGTTTAAGGAGCAGTAGGCTAGGTTTTTGTCTCCCTTTCTATTTGGGAAGTCCCAGAATGAATAGTGTAACCTTGTCTCCTAGTATGCTCAGAAATATGACAAACCCAAAGCCAACCTCCTTGCCTGTTCAGAGGTTGCTCTCACAGTCAATGCCCAGTGTGTTTTCTGTTATAAGGTCAACCAGCCTCCATATGTTTAGATGTAAGACCTTCCATTTAACTAACTGTGGCTGCAACCCAGGACTTTGGGCGAAACTTTACATCATGGAGAGAAGTACTGGCAAAAGGTGTTTTGTGGTCCTGATAAGTTTTTCTAATCAGCTTCATTATGTCACCGTTGTGCTTACTCTTTATAGGGCAAGCAACAGTCTGCATAATTGGTCTCTCGGAAAAAAACTTGGAAATTGAGGTGGAGAAAGACAAGGGACTGGTGGTCTGTATGTCAAAACATTTTCAAGGGAGGAATATGAGGTTAAATTCCTTTACAGAGGGGAATTAAAGAAGTTCTAAAACATTAATATACTGCAGCTTACCAGTCCTTCGATGCTGTGGCTGCATTCATTCTATTTTTCTGGCTAACATTTTCAGCACGTTCAGAAAGTTCCAGAAATGCTGTATCATCCTTGTCACTTCTTGTGAGCTAAACTGAACACAGAAATGGTGTTATCTTCTTTCTGTAAATGTCATGCAGGTAGTGGACCTTCTTTATTGCTGGGGGAATGTAGCTCCTAAAGTGGGCTGAGGTGCAAGGTTTAAGGAACTGTCTGGTGTTCACCAGAGCACCTTGCATGGGATGATGGGCTTTGCTGTGGATGACTCCCAGGTTGAGGCTGTCGGTTACAGACAGAGTGGCAACAGCTGATAGCAGACCAGACGGAAATGAAGCATGGTATACAACGGGCAGGCAAGGTCTTGGTCAAGGGAAGGCAGAAAGCAAAGAATCAAGAAAAAGGCAAAGGTATCAGGAAAAGAGATTATAGGTACAGCAGCCTGGAAACAGATACTCAGAAAGGATCTCTGCTTAGGTAACTCCCAGAATGAAGCACTTTTACTTACCGGATCCCTGTTCTCTTGGTGGTCTACTCTCACCTCTCTCCCCTCCACTCCAGCTGGTGGGATGTCCCTCCACGTCCTCATGTCTAATGCAGGTCTGTGGAATCTGCATTCGATGTAATGACATCAGCAGTCCTTAGACCACCGGTGCGAAAGGGAAGAGCCTGTGGGGACTAGTCTAACACCCCTGAGGAAGCCAGCAGGGCATCAAGTAGGTATAAAAGTGTTTTCCCTCGGTATAAGGTCCAGCCTGGGTGACAACCATAGATCCCTCCATAGAGTATATTGAGTGAGTATACCCCTTTGGGGCAGGAAATATGTTACTGGCAGGATCACCAGGTGAAAATAAAGGAAACAAAGACTGAAGAGAAAACTAATGCAGCCACCACATCTAATGACTACTAAAATGCAATATATCACGTTTCATTTTTTGGGTTTTGGAAATGCTTCAAGAACAACCAAACTCTCCCAAATAAATCCTACATTTTGTATATTACCGTAAGCAAAACATGTATTTCCATATACATTTTAATTTTAATAAAATGCTATTTTCCCCTTATTTTATCAAAAAAAGCTTTCTCTCCCTGTACTGTGCAAATCCTATATTTACTTTGTAAACAAATGTGTGCTCCAGCAGCGGATGTTACACTTTTACTGCTGTGACTATGGTGGAACGTGCATTAGAGCGAGCGTTATCACCCTAGGAAGTTCCTGTGGCTATATCCCGCAGGTAGGATCACCAGCAAAGATTAAAGTGAAAGCAGGAAAATATAAAAAAGAATTAATATTTATGACATTACAGAAATATATGCAACAATATATTTGTTTTGAGTGTTTGGTTTTAGATATGGTTTGAATATAAATATCTAAAATATAAATTGTATTTACATTTAAATAAATATTATAAATATGATTACATTTAACATTACATTGAAATACATTTAATATTAAATATAAATAAATATATTGTATTATTTTATACATATAACCCCAATTCCAAAAAAGGTGAGGCGCTGTGTAAAATCTACATAAAAACAGAATGCAATGATTTGCAAATCTCATAAACTCATATTTTATTCACAACAGAAAATAGAAAATAAATCAAATTGTTTAAACTGAGAAAATGGACCATTTAAAGAAAAAAGTACGGTAATTTTGAAATTGATGGCAGCAACACGTCTCAAAAAAGTTTGGACAGGGACCATGTTTATTGTCACAGTTCAGCTGCAGACTTGACTCTGAGCTGTTACTTGTAGTTCAAGTATATACAGATCTCGTACCCCTGGTTCTGCAGGTATGCAGGGCTGTGCTGGGGGTTGTAGTCCTCCAGGCATGTGCTCTGAACCTGACTCACACTTGCACCTGTCTGCAAGCTTTAGGCGTCGGCCGACCTCTCCTGCTGTTTCTTATGCAGCTTCTCGGCCAATCAGTGCAGTCCGCTTGTGGCCAATCCTGTGGATCCTCCCTCTTCCTGTCTCTATTTAAACCCAGGGAAGCGAACGGCACGCTGCCCGAGCAACGCTTTCCTAATCTAGTTGCTGAGTCCCCCATTTGTGATTTACCTTGAATTACTGGAAGTTTTCCCGTGTACCAAACCTTTGGCTTGTCCTTGAAAATCCCTGCCTACCGGCTGCCCTCTGCTTCCCTTTTGTCCTTGAAAATCCCTGTCTACAGTCTACGCTGTACTTCGCTTGGTCCCTGGAAGTATTCAGCCTGTCCCTAACCTTTGATTTGTACCCTGTACCTGTTAGGTGAGTTGGGTGGACCTAGGGATTGTGACCTGGGGTCAGCAGGCAGCCAAGCCCATCTCCACCATCAGGAGCTCTGGCGAATTCCGGCTGGCTCTTAGATTGCACATCCTGGGGAACCCCTGCCACCTACTCAGCATACCATGCAACCTACTCCGCATTGCAGCACCCTACCTTGTATTTGAACTTACAGCTTTAGCTGACTTCCACTGCCTCATTCAGTTCCCCTGCTTGTACTCCAGCTCTGGGAGTCGTCAGCCTACACTGCTTGGACCCTTTTTCTCTGAGGGTCCCTGTCAGTGTAGTGGAAAGGGTCCACATACCGGACTCCAGTTCATACCTGTGAGTCCCAATCCATGACATTTATCATGGTGTAGCCTCCCCTCTTCTTTTATCAACATTCTGTAAACATCTGGGAACTGAGGAGACCGGTTGCTGGAGTTTTGGCAGAGGAATGTTGTCCCATTCTTGCCTCATATGGGATTCTAACTGCTCAACAGTCTTGGGACTTTTTTGTCGTATTTTTCATTTCCAGATGCACCAAATATTTTCAGTTGATGAAAGGTTTGGACTGCAGGCAGGCAAGTTAAGCACCTGGACTCCTCTACTATGAAGCTATGCTGTTGTCATAGATGCAGTATGCAGTTTAGCACCATCCTGCTGAAATTTGCAAGGCCTTCCCTAAAAAAAAACGTTGTCTGGATGGGAGCGTATGCTGCTCTAAAACCTGGATATATCTTTCAGCGTTGATGGTGCCTTTCCAGATGTGCAAGCAGCCCATTCCATAGACACTACTGCACCTCCATACCATCAGGCTTTTGAACTGAGCGCTGATAACAAGCCGAAAAGGTCCCTCTCCTCTTTAGTCCTGAGAATGCGACGCCTATGGTTGCCAAAAAGAATGTCAAATATGAATTCGTCTGACCACAAAACAGTTTTCCACATTTTAAATGGGCTTTGGCCCAGAGAAGACGGCAGTGTTTCTGGTTCATGTTTGGTTATGGCTATTTCTTTGCATGATAGAGCTGTAACTTGCATTTTTGGATGGCATGGCAAGCTGAGTTCACAAACAGTAATTTTTGGAAGTATTCCTGAGCTCATGAAGTGATGTCCATCACAGAATCATGACTGTTTTTTAATGTAGTGCCATCTGAGGGCCCGAAGTTCGAGGGCGTTCAGTATTGCATTTAAGCCTTGTCCCTTGCGCACAGAGATTTCTCCAGATTCTCTTAATCTTTTGATGATATTATGTACTGTAGGTGATGAGATATTTAAAGTCTTTGCAATTTTACATTAAGAACATTATTCTGAAATTGTTAGACTTGGCTTTTCACAGATTGGTGACCGTCTGCCCATCAGTACTTTTGACTCCGACTCTCTGAGATGCTCTTTTTATACCTAATAGACGTGCGCATTCAGAATTGGACGGACCTGCAAATCAACGTAGATCAGTTGATTCGGCGGTTTGTCTGAATCTGAAATAACGAATTTAATATATGCCGGAATATACTAAAACGGCATTTGGACTTACCCAAATTCGTTCTCAGAACACGCCGGCGGCCATATTGGCTGCCGGCATGCTCTGTGCATGCCCGCCTCCATCTTGGAGGCAGAGCGTATGACGTCACATGGCGGTGACGTCACGCGCTGAACGAGCGGTGGCTCGGCATACGTGCCACCATTTTGGAGTAGATCTTGGTGTACACTAGACATGTGTACCAGCAAAAAAATGTTTTCGTTTTGATTCAGATTTTGCGTTATTTTAATTTTTGGGATTCGGGTCCGAAAATAAATATGTTTCAGGATTCGGACCAAATTTGTTTGCGGTAGTCTGTACGAATGTTTGTCGCGTTTTCGTTGCGTTCATTCTTTCATTCGTTCGGTCGTTGCAGCAAAGTGACATTTGAGGAAGAATGCCCTCCCCCCAATGTCATTTTGCTGCAACCAAATTTCGTCCAACAAACAAAATTTCATACAGACTACCGCTAACGAATCTCGGAATCGTAAATTCGTATTCATTTGCATTCGTTATATCTGTAATTCGGAATTCGGATACATCCAAATCTCTGAATTGCCGAAATTTCGTCCAGGTTTCGTTTCGGAATGAAACGAATCGCACATGTCTAATGTACACCAAGATGACGGGCTCAAACATGTGGGCGCCGCCATTTTGGTGTATACCAAGATCTACTCCAAAATGGCGGCGCACATGTGAAGAACACGCCGCCAGCCTATAGGGCTGCCACTCGTTCTGTGGTTTCAGTGTGCGGTGTGACATGTGCACAACATAAAAATTTGTTTCCTTTAACCAAATGAATGAAAATGTTTTTCATTTTCATTTGTTGGAAACAATTTTTTGTTGTTGTGCACATGTCTAATACCCAATCATGTAACTGACCTGTTGCCAAGTAACCTAATTCGTTGCAAAATTTTCTTCCAGCTCGTCCTTGTTAGTACCGCCTAGTTTTCCAGCTTTTGTTGCCATGTCCCAACTTTTTTGACACGTGTTGCTGCCATCAATTTCAAAATTACCTTTTTTTGTTTTTTTAACTGGTATATTTTCACAGTTTAAACATTTAATATAATTTCCATTTTCTATTGTGAATAAAATACAGGTTGATGAGATGTTACAGATCATTGCATTCTGTTTTTATGTAGATTTCACAACTTTGTATATATATATATATATATCGATATATTCATGGTAACAAGTATAATACCATATAACTAACTCCAACAGCCTGCATTTCATATGTATCCATTTATTTTTCTATTAGTAGTAAACAGTGTGGAACTATTTAGAATACAGGTCAGGGTAAATGATTGACAATCCTGGGATCTCTGAGCCGAGAGCCTCCTTTTTATGTGCTGAATTTGCATTGCTAATCCTTAATAAACAGATAACTAAAACCTACAGCACTTTCCGATTACGGTGGAGAAAAACATATAGAGTCAAGCGTGTGATTGATTGAGCACTTGCCAGGCCGTGGATATGCAATTGACCTGAGCTCAAGGTTGCATACAATTCTTCTTTTTTTGCCTTCCATTTCAAGACCTGTCAGCGGGTGATCTAATTTATGACGGATTATGAATTAAGAAGGAGAGTTTCCTAGAAAAGTCAAAGGAAAATGAGAGCTAATACCTTATGAAAAGCACACTCATAACAACGAGAGCCCTGTGTTGCCAAGGATGAATTTACAGTTTCAAGTCGGTTGCAAGAACTTTGAAAAGTTAAAGCATACCTTTGACATTTCTAAAATGATGAAGAGAGACACCTTTCAGGATCATAATTTTTAGGTAAAAGATGTCTGGTTATATATACAGGTGAAACTCGAATAATTAGAATATCGTGCAAAGTTGATTTATTTCACTAATGCAACTTAAAAAGGTGAAACTAATATATGAGATAGACTCATTACATGCAAAGCAAGATAGTTCAAGCCGTGATTTATCATAATTGTGATGATTATGGCTTACAGCTCATGAAAACCCCAAGAACCCCAAATCCACAATCTCAAAAAATGAGAATATTACATGCAAGCAATAAAACAAGGATTGTACATAGAACAATATCGGACCTCTGAAAAGTACAAGCATGCATATGTACTCAGTACTTGGTTTGGGCCCCTTTTGCAGCAATTACTGCAATTACTTTTGCACGATTGCAAGACTGGTACAAGACAACAGAAGGGCAACAGTGCAGTGTCAGATTCCTGGCATCACCTTTCAACATCTCGTGGAGTCACGAGGCGGCCCAACAAAGTCATCTCGTAGAGTCATCTCGTGGCCCAACGAGGAACTGATGGGGTGGTCATAATAATCTGGCCACTCAGTGTATACTGTATGGAAAATATTCCTATAGCAAAACATAGTCTTTAAGTGCATTAGTTCCCCCTTGAGGCTGCCATTACAAAAGTACATACCTCTGTCCTGGAGTCTTAGTGGAAGCCACATCTCCTTGTTTTCCATGTTAGCTACAGTGAAAGGTTTGACGTTTCTGATTCGCTGTGCAAGAAGAGGAAATCAATCAGCTCCTCTACTCCATACAGAAGAGCAAGCAAAGGCAATTGCTGCTAGGACTCTGGGGAAACTCAGATTAGAATTCTGAGGGAGGAAAACAGTACAGTACATTTTGTTTGTACATAACAGAGGTGCCACAGAACATTACAAATGTTCCTGTGGAAAGAGAACATAGAAGAAGCTGCTTCCCTTCAGACTCTCTTTCTCTATCTGAATCTCCATTGTCTATATTGAGCTGGTTGGTGGGGAATCACTCTTTTAATTCCTTAAACTGACCCTGCCTGCAACTAGTCATCTATATGTTACATCCTCACTGAGTCTCTATGCTTCTCTGTGCAATTGTCAGGGACCAGAACACCTCCAGGTGCCACTGTGGCGCTGGAACCAGATCCTGCAGTTGCAGTGCCCACCTGTAGGTGTCTCCAGACAGCCAGTGACTGTCAGGGACCTGAGCACCTCCAGGTGGCACTGTGACGCTTCACCTGCGGGTGTCTCAGCAATTACTCACCACCTGGTGCTGATCTGGGAGAGTATTTACCCTCTCCCTGCAGTGAGGCCTGTACCTCAGTATTGTTGCCATATCCTGTTGCCATAGCCTGTATCCTGTTCCTGCTGCCTGTATCCTGTTCCTGCCTTATACCCTTACCTGGACCTGACCCTTACCCCTGAGGCCCCCTGATCTGTGTCTCCCGGTTCCCCTCTTGTTGCTCTGCTCTCCACGTTCTACACGGCCCTGTTCTCTGATATCTGATTTGTCATTGTATATTGTTTAGCTCTCTTATGTTACTTGCGGTTGGTGGTGGGGTTGCATGTGTTTGTGGTGTTTATCTAATAAACTATAGTTCACAGGAATTGTTTGGTATCTGAAGTGTAGTCACACATTTGGTTCCCCTGTAGAGATACCTGTACAGTGTACACGGTATCGTGACACCAATGCAGGCAGATCATGGCTGGTGGTCAGGGCTGGAAGGGTGCTGTATATAGCTTCCTGACTCAGTATTTCTCTCAAGAGCCCTAAGAGCCCTCAACCCCGATGCAAGCAGTGGACTTGCTCTTGAGAGGACACCTCTGCAAAAATGCATCCCTAAAGGAACCCATAGATGGCTCAAATTTCGGCTAAATCCTGCTGAATCATCCAAAATTCAAGGTGATATGGAAGCACCAACTCGACCAAAGCCAATTTAAAAATTGACTGAGCCAGGTAGAACTTTTCGACTAAATAGTGACTGAATCCAGCGTAATGGCTGCCTACATTATCAGAGGCAGGGTGCCACAGCTGACTGAATGTAATAGCCGGAAGTGGGAATCTCTGTAAGGTGTTTGGGGGAATCAAGCCGTGTATGGCCACCTTAACTCCACTATATGAGAGCCCAAACTGGGATGGTTCTATAGTAATGAATAACCAATGCTACTGACCACAGTGTGTACCCAATATTAGTTATTAACAGATTTGGGCAGCTGCCATTTTGTGGTTTATTTGGGGCAGAGCAAAAAAAAAAAAAAAAAAAGCAACACATTTTCAGGCAGCAAAATGATCGAGAAAAAGCAGCGAATGGTCAGCAAATCAATCATCCCCTGCTTTATAAACGTGTCCCTAATTCTGCCAGAAACGTATATCCAGAATATGAATCCCGCATGCAAAAACACTCTAGCACAAAATGCTGCGTGTACTTGTAAATTGTCATCATCAGATTTTTGTCATGCAGGAAAAAAAAAAAAGATTTTTGTTTTGGTATTTATTTGCCTTCATCTGAATAAGCAGGCGTAAGACCTGGTTTTGTATTCATGGTGGGGTCTCAGTAAACAAACATAACTTGTATTTCCATAAACAGAATCAGAAGCATTGAATGTGAAATTTCATGTATAATGTTTGTAAAGTAGAAGGAACTGGCATGAATAGAGAAAATGGATTGTCTTCTTACCTCTCCCGATTGAGTTTAGGAATCCGGCTTCATTGTATGAGGCTCAGATCTTGTGTTATTTTGTTGTTTATGTGTGTAGATGTAAAACTTTTCAGAACTGTTACATTTTCTTTTAATTTCTACATATCCCAGTCTTTTGGTTCAAACAGACAGATCTATAACTTTCAAAAAGTAAAAGTTTACCTACAATGACCTTGTTACTTAAAATGAACCCTAACAATGAATGTCTACTATTTGCCCCCTTTTTAGTCTGTTAAACAGATCAGTGTTTCTCAACCTTTTTCAGTTGCGGCATCCTTAAAAAAGTGTGCAAGGGGGGCGTGGCCTGAACATGGTGCCGAGCAGATTTGTGTGAGGAGAGCTCCACAGAGAAATGGAGTTTTTTGCAGTTGATCTTCCCATCTGACGCCATTTCACCCTATGTCTAGAGGTACCAGAAAGTCGC
>NW_017306653.1:222306-223356 GCF_000935625.1 Nanorana parkeri | reverse complement strand
TATCCCAGCCGGTGCCGGGAGTCCGGGCCCGGTCCCGAGTCTCCCAATTGGAGGATTACATGCTGCAGCAGAAGGCCCAGACGATCCAACTCCAGCTGCGGATAGAGGATATAGAGAACCGTAACCGCTGTTACAACTTACGGTTGAGGGCCCAAGAGGACCCGATGCGAACAGGCCGAGGGACGTCCTATGCCGAGTGCACTTCTTCAATATAAAGGAGGAAATCCTCCGCAACGCGTGGAGACAAGGCACGGTGGACTTTGATGGGGCGGAGGTCCAGATCCTGCCTGATGTATGCCCTCAAAACCTATACCGTAGGCGCCTCCTCAATCCCCTTACAGATCAACTCCAGGCCATGGGAGTCCCTTATCGTTGGGGCTTTACGTTTTCTATGACAATCGGCAGAGGCGACCGGTCCTTCAGACTGTCTCACCCACGCCAACTACCGGACCTGGCGGGTTTTCTAGAATGTGAGCCCCTCTCACTGCCAGACTAGCTGGACACCTCTCCCGTGGACGGGGCGGCCCGCACCACTAATAGACCACCGAGGCCATAGAGGCCTAGGGGGACGCGCCAGCGATCCACCACCAGGCCCTCTAGACGAGAGCGCCCAGGAAACCCGGAAAGCTGATCTGTCTTGTGACTCTGTGCACATTGGCACCGGACCTAGGCACCATGAGTGCAGATAATGTGCCCTTGCTTAACCTGCCCGGCTTCTCCCTGTGGAGTTGCGGGTCGGGTCTGCTGTTTGGGGTTTGGAGGGTGACGGGAGTTGGGGGAGGCCAACCGTAGCGGGATTTCTTGTTTGCTATATGTGGTGCACCTACACAATTGGGTTGAACGCATGGCCCGCAGTTTGGAATACCCTGCTATTATGTTTTAGTTATCCTCTTAGTCGGTTTAGTAGGGGAATAGTGGGGCAGCTACTACTACTTGGACCCGTGTCATGCCACTTCTTGGGGGGGCATGCGAGGCTGGATATGTTAACAGCCCTATAATATAGGCTTAAGTTATGACATGTTGCTAATGTTGCTATGGTGGCGAGTTATG
>NW_017306653.1:216777-222229 GCF_000935625.1 Nanorana parkeri | reverse complement strand
TGTATGTGGGGTCCGGGGGGGGGGGGGTAGGGGGGGGGGATTTTAACCTAGTGCTGGACCCCTCACTAGACTCCACGAGTGAAATCTCACAGATTTCACACACCCAGAGGAAAAGAGTTAAGCGGTCGATGTTCGAACTCCAGCTAGTAGACCCCTGGCGCATTAATGATTATACACATTTCTCGGCCCCCCACCAATCCTATTCCCGCATAGATTTTTACCTGATGCAGCACGCAGCCCTGCCTCTTCTGACCAAAACATCCATAGGCACCTCTGCCCTATCAGATCACTCCCCCATACATCTCAGTGTGCTTGTGGGTGAATGTATTCGCTCGCCGTTTACGTGGCGGCTGAACGAATCCCTATTGCAATATGAAGCGGTCCTTGCAAACCTCAAAACAGATCTTGGGCATTACTTCAGAGACAATGCTTCCCCAGTACAGGACCCGCTCACTTTGTGGGAAGCACACAAGTGTGTAATACGAGGGGCTCTAATCAAAATAGGCGCGCAGCAGAAGAGGCAGCTGTACGCCCAGTTGCGAGACTTGGAGCTTTGCCACAGGGCGGCTTTAGATGGGGACACTTTGACCAATTTGACCAAGATGCGCAAGCTACAGGCCCATCTCTCTGCTAAATGCTGACCTGAAGATGTTTACACACATTCTTGCATCCCGCATTCTTCCCTTCTTAGATGACCTCATAGGGATGGACCAGGTGGAATTTGTCCCAGGCCGTGAGGCCAGGGACAACACCATAAGGACCCTAAATGTGATCCATCTAGCTCGAACACGCTCAAAACCGCTCCTCCTGCTATCTCTGGATGTGGAGAAAGCGTTTGACGGGGTGAGCTGGTCATTTCTGAGGGAGATGTTGGAGTACATCGGTCTGGGGCCAGGCATGAGGCAATGGATTGGGTCGCTGTACTCGAACCCTACCGTAGTGGTGCGCATTAATGAAACCCTGTCTGACCCTTTTACCATTTCGAACGAAACACGCCAGGGATGCCCACTGTCTCCCATTATCTTCATACTCACCCTTGAACCCCTCCTCAGGACGTTATGCGCATCTCCTGACATTAAGGGACTGGACTGTGGCACGAGGCAACATAAGGTCGCAGTCTACACCGATGACCTGCTGCTATATGTTACCCTCCCCGAGACCTCCCTGCCCAATGTCATGCAAGCGTTGCGGGTTTATGGTCAGCTGGCGAACTTCAAACTGAATTGGAGTAAGTCGGAAGCATTGAACATCTCCCTCCCGGAGGGACGTCTGACGAGACTGAAAGAATCTTTCAAGTTTATGTGGGCGGAAACATCTATCACATACCTGGGGGTTGCTATCCCTGCAGGTATCCGTAAAATGTTCTCTTTGAATTTTGTCCCACTCCAGAAACAAATTGCGTCGGACCTGGCCTCCTGGGATCGACCCACGTTCACGTGGTTAGGGCGCAGCAATATACTTAAAATGGTAGTTATGCCTAGGTTACTGTACCTCCTCCAGACGCTCCCGGTATCAGTCCCGATGGCGTTCCTTTGCCAACTGCTATCCAGCTTTCCGGCTTTCTTATGGATGAACAAGAGGGCACGACTGAGACATCAAATCCTTGTCTGAATCTAGGGGAACGGGTGGCCTGAGCTTTCCCGACCCAGTGTTGTACTATAAAGCAACTCACCTGTCAGTGGTGGTTGATTGGTGCTGCAACTCCAAACATAAGCTATGGGTAGCCCTTGAACAACTGGATTGTGACCCACCCCTACACAGTGCCCCCTGGATCTTTCCCAAACTGCCGCTCTCGTACTGGTCGAAGCCCTTAGTTCGGGCCACGATGAAGGCAATAAGCGGGACATGGCACAACCCCGGTCTCTCCCCTCAGCCCTCACCTCTAGTGCCGCTGATTGGGAATACACATTTCCCCCCTGGTCTGCATACCCCACTGGCAAGGTCCTTGACCGCATCGGTCCGTACTAGATTGTATCAGTTCCAAGAGTCAGACCAGTGGTTGTCTATGGCTCAGATTAGGGACTTGACTGACCCGCCCCTGAGATTATGGAGCGCCCTACAGATACACCACTACCTGGGCACATCGCGCGCTGTTGACCCCCCTCTAAGACAGCGAACAGACTTCGAGAGACTGTGTGAGAAGGCAGAACCAGTGCGACACATGCTGTCGCACCTTGTCGAACGTCTCCGTAGCCCCCCGGACCTCACTCCTCCTTACTTTGTCAGGCAATGGGCTGCAGACCTGGGACTGAAGTTTAGCCCTGAGCAGGTTGACCGTATGGTGCATTTTGCCCTTAAATCCTCCGTGTCGACTAAGTACCAGGAAGCTGGGTACAAATTGTTGACCAGATGGTATAGAGTCCCACAAGCTCTACACGCTATGTACCCGTCAGTACCAGCGACTTGTTGGCGATGTGAGGAGGAGGTAGGCTCCCTGCTGCACGTCTTCTGGGAGTGTCCCAGGGTTGCCACATTCTGGTCCCAGATCGCCACCCTAGCCCAGAAGATGACGGGCATCACCCTACCGTTTACTCCGTCGGTTTATCTCCTCCACCTGGCGCCGCTAGCGCGGAAAACATATAAACGCTCCCTGCTGATTCACCTACTAAATGTGGCGCGGGCTTGTATCCCGGCATTGTGGAGGCAATCCCGATCACCCTCGGTGGTGATGTGGACAAGGGGTGTGGAGGAGATCTAACTGATGGAGCACCTGACCTCATCAATACACGGGACCCAACACAAGTTTGTTGTCACCTGGGCGGCATGGTATCAGTTCCGGGACTCTTCGGAGTTCCCGCAGGTCAGCCAGGGGTGAGTCACAGGAGGCACTCGCGGATCGGGACATGGGCGATGTCTTCCCCTCCCCTGGATGTCTTGTTATCATTATATTGGTATTCTGTCTCTCTTTGTCTCACTATTCTCTATCCCTTGCTCTCTGTATGTATACTTGAAACTGTCCGCTCTAGTCGAGGGATAGCATCCTTAGTATTAGTCCTATACCAGTAAAACGGAAATTGTCATGGGAGTGCTGGTGCAGACAGATAGTTACATTATGGAGGATCGGTTATGAAGGGTCTGGCCAGGCCGGACATGATTGTATGTATATTGTTGTAGACATATGCAAATGTTTAAATATGCCTGGCCGTTAGACCCATATACTTTATGGTTCTGTACAGTACTCTTGTGCACGTATAAATAAAGAATTAAAAAAAAAAGTGTGCAAAACCTCAAAGAAAAACACAATCTAATATGTAAAACAAAATAATTTTAAAATGGAAACATTGAAGTGTGGCCCCTCCAAAGTCCTTACCAGACCCTTATCCAAGATAGGTGTCTGGTATGGATTTAAAGGGGGTACTCAAGGCAAATCTGTAAAAAATAAGTCAAGGCAACTGGACTTGCTGTATTTTTCTCAAAGACGTTTCACTGGTCATCCGACTAGCTTTCTCAATTCAGAATGACTTGTACAAAGATTCTCTGGGAATAAATATGGTGAATGTTGCTCCAACCCACATAATCTGTTAGTCGCAACCACGTGTTGAATGTCGCAACCAGGTGTTGAAGGTATATAAAGCAGATTAAATGCTAACAAGCTAGGACACAAAAAATGGTCAATATTACCAATATAATAATTTATTTATGTTTTTAAATTGGAAAAAAGTATTTCGAATTTTCCAACCCCGAACCGTGGAGCTCAGAGATTTCCGCGCCCGTACAGTTCTCACTGATTAGCAGAGTGGATGTTACCATGCTGCTTCTGTTCAATATTTCATTTCTGCCCGCTAAGTCGGTCTAAAGATAGCAAGATGATTCAATGCAAAAATATGCTAATTGCGGCTAATTATATGTATCTGGACCCGTAATTGGTTGCGTCAACAGGCATTAAACAAATAGAACGTCTGCCTTATATTTTATAACAAGAGCCTAATTGCCAGGCGCATTATAGGGAACATTTTTAATATTGTTTGGAGAGCTGGAGATTGCCAACTAAATGAGTAATTACTGACATGCTTAATAATGGGAAAGTGGAAAAAAACGATGACAAAAATAAAAGTCAACAAAAATATATATTTAATTACCGGTACATTGTCCACGGGGATAAAAAGAGAAGCATTAGAGCTGCTCCGACCCCAAACAAACAACTTAATACACATATCCAAGATATTCTTTATTTGCTAAAGAATTTGTAATTCTGTCCATCCATTCCTGATACATAAACACAGCACAGAGCAGGAGATTTGAGTTTTCTTTCAGGCACCAAGTGGTGTATCCTGGGTATGGCACATATGGCACATACCCTGGGAGCCACTTGAAGGGGGTAAGCAGAAACAGCTGACTTTTTTCTCTCTCCCCACCTTTCACCCATATACATCTCTCTGTCCAGCCCTTAGCAGCCAGAGCCGGCATCCCGCCCAGCTCCTGGCAACCAGTGGCATCACTGGTTGCCAGGAAGTGGGCGGGACTTGGCCAGAGCATCCCAGGTTGCTAAGAGCAGGGCAGGAGATGTGTATAGCCCTTAAGGCTGTGACACACTGCACGCAATGCAGCACAGAGCGGTGACGCGCTGCCTTCGCGAGCAGTGTGTCATGTAATTTTATCCCCGGCACGTCAGCTTGCGAGAGCTCGCATAGCTGAGCGTGCCGAGATGAAAAATTGAATCTTCAGCCAATCGGATCGCGCCTATAAACCATGCGCCAGGGTGCGACGTCTGGCCAGTTGTTACGCATAAGCCGATTGGCTGAACGTGCAGTCAATCATTTGCCTGCACTCAGCTCACACACTGCACGCAAAGCTCAGTGCCAGACAGCTTTGCTTCGCTCCGCACAAATTTGCGTGTCACAGGCTTCACGCATCTCTCCGTCTGGCTCTTAGCACCCAGGCACGCTGTGGCCGGCGCCCCACCCAGCATTCATCGTTCACCATAGAGATTAGAGCGAAAGCCTGCAGAGGTGTATCTACAAAAAACTGCACCCCTGGTGTCCCACCCACCCACTGGCAACCAATGATGTCACTCCTTGCCAGGAGCTGGATGGGATGCCAGGGGTGCAGTTTTTTGTAGATACGCCTCTGCAGACACCCACCCTAACCCTGTGACTGGACAATGCAAGGCTGAGCAGCAGAATGATGAGCTCATCTCTCTGTCGCTCTTCTTTCTCCTTCTATTAGCATGCTCCTGCACTGCAGCATGACCAACTGGTTGTTTTTATACCACACACACATACACACACACATTCCCCTCTAGATATCAGCCTTAACACGTTTTACTAAACAAACTGTACAGTAGATTGTGTTTAGGCTTATACCAGGTTCAGGCACTTATATTGCTTGCTTTTAAACAATACATTAAATGATGTATTTTTCATCACAGAGATGCAATAATGTGTGTCTTTCATTTCTGTCTGGAGTACAGCTATAAGTGCTAAGGTACTATAATTATATAATTACAGTGTGT
>NW_017306653.1:181083-216754 GCF_000935625.1 Nanorana parkeri | reverse complement strand
AAAGGTTGAAAGCAGAAATAACTAGTGCAAACAAATATTGGAATGACAGGCACATTCATGTGTGAATGTTTTGTTATTAATGATTTGTAGCCTTGGTGAAGAGTTGTATTATAAAACTTTCGTACAGTATATATGACATTTCAATGGCAATTCTGACAAATTTCGTTAAATTCTGAAATTCGTTGGCATCTGAATTTACGAATTCAAACTAATCTGAATTTTCATTACAAATTTTGTTAGAAACTACGAAAATGAAAGTACAAACTAAAATGACCAGTATGGACTAAAATGACCAGTATGAGGAATTTTAGAAATTAGTCAGAAATTATATATCTAGCATTACCAGAGATTATTCGACTGTTACTCCTGTGCAGAACATCGCCTCAGAGGAAGTCAATAGTGACGAAATGCATCAGGTGGGCTGATCTATGCTAGCATTACAAACATAGAGACAGGAGCTCCAGTGGACACAATCCATGTGCAATTGCCTTATTTTAATTGTAAGTGCATTTTAATTGTTTAAAATAAATGTATTCTGGCATACTACACTATGGGAAGCCTTTTTTTCCTCTCTCTGAGCACAAGAGAAAGTGGAAGATGGAGGAATGGTGTTATACGGTTTTAGAAAGATAAGCCAGAATTAGCAGGAATCTACCCCAATTTATTGTCGGATTAAAAACAAAAGGAGAGGATTTGGTTCTATATATATCAACAAAGCGCTAATTCTGGTCATCTGGTATGGTGAGCAATAGGAGTCGGTGAGTGCGGCCAGATCTTATCTTCGAGCACGGTGGAGACTGGAGAGCACTGATTCACTAATTGTTGATGCATTCACGGACGTGGTGTTGATTATAAAAGTTGGAAGATATATTCTCACATATTTCAAGGACTTTATTGTATCAAGAAGTAATGGACTTCACATATGGATATGTAGATTAATTGGAAGTTGTACATCCCTTGTGAGATTTAACATAGGATTTTCTATATGTACACAATGTATGAGATGTACTAGCACTATCCTTTTTTTTCCTATGTATATCATGGTTTATAGTGTCTAGACCAGGGGTGCCCATTAGGTAGATCGTGATCTACCAGTAGCTCTCAAAGCTGATGCTGGTAGATCAGGAAGGGTGTGAATGGCGGCCCCTTTTTTCCATTTTGGTATCTTTATTTAGCTGTGCACACATGATTACCTATTAGCCCGAGTCTGCTGAGCCAAGCTCCCTGACACCTTTCTGGTGGATTCTGGTGGTTGAAGTGCTATGTATTACATCAAAGAATATTAGTTTACACAGCCTGTTGCAAAATACAGCAAGGTGAGCCAGAAGAGAGAGCGGGGAGAGACAGCCAGGAGAGAGAGGAAAGACAGCCAGGAGAGAGAGGAAAGGCAGCCAGGGGAGAGAGAGCGAGGAGAGACAGCCAGTAGAGAGAGGAAAGGCAGCCAGGGGAGAGAGAGCAAGGAGAGACAGCCAGGAGAGAGGGGAAAGGCAGCCAGGGGAGAGAGAGCGAGGAAAGACAGCCAGGAGAGAGAGAGAACGAGGAAAGACAGCCAGGAGAGAGAGAGCGAGGGAGTTTTTTTTCGTTGGTAGATCTCATGACACATCTTAACACAAAAATTGTGGGCACCCCTGGTCTAGACCATTAGACCTAGAGTTTTTTCTGAAGTATCATTAGCACAGTCATTGTGCAACACAGGTGTTGTGGATAACGCATAATTGTTTTATCACTTTGTGACAATTTCAAAATTTTTACAATTGTTTTCACATTTTAGGAATATTTTTTGAGTTTGTGAAGCGCAGTGCCATTTTCTTTTTTACTCCCGCGGCATGCCTACTTCACCACACGCTGGAGACACAAATATTAAAACAATCCTTGAAATGTCACATGCGGGATGCAGCCAAACAATTCTTTCCCATCCACTGGAAATCTTCTTCTCCCCCATCTCTCAGAGAGTGGTTTAAAAAAATAATAAAATTGCTGATATGGAAGAATTGATTCATATAGCTCATGACAGAATATCTCAATACATGTTGACATGGGCTTGCTGGATCTATTTTAAAACCACCCAGGCTTATGACAGGATTATGTCAGACTTGCATTCTTGCATTCTGAGCAAATATAAACATAATGATGCTGTTTAAGGCCTTTCAAACTTAATAGTGACCCTTGCACAATTGATTACCCACCTTATTTCTTTTCACTTTTGCCCCCACCTGCCCCTCCCTTGCCCCCTTTTTCCTCTCTCCCTACTTTCTTTTTCTCTCTTTATCGTTCGCTCCCTTGTCTCTTTTCTTCCTTACATCACCCAATTTGGAGGTTCCCTTTGTTAGAAATTTGTTATTTGTATATTGTAATAAACTTAGTTCTATTTCTCCCCTTAACCATATCACCTGATTATTTGACTTTGTTACCTCACTTATATAACTGAAGTTTTTCTTTTTATTGCTATGTATTCCGTAAGATTTCTCTGGTGACAGTCACAGGAAATTGAGATTGCCTTTCATCCACTTCTATATGTTCTATTTTCAAAACGGACTGTTGAAGAATCATGATCGATCATGGACGTTTCTGTAGCAAGATAATATTTGCACTGAGGTGTATGTTTCTTATAGCAATACTAACACATGTGTTTTTTTCTATTGATATTCTTGTTACATTGTATTGCATCATCTCATGGATACTGATACTACTGATACTGTGTAGTTTAATTCACACAGCATGGCTTTCTCATTGTTATTTGTATATACAATAACTGATCACACAGATTCCAGCTGCTGCTTGACTAGATTGGAGTTGTGGCACGAGGTTTCACATTATTCAAGGTGTATAGAATAAGGCCAAGCGGAATAGGGAACATACAGCATGACATATAGAATGAGGTTCCATGGAATAGTGAATGTACAGCATGACATATACAGTAGAATGAGGTGGTGTGGAATAGGGAACGTACAGCATGATATATAGAATGAGGCAGTGTGGAATAGGGAATGTACAGCATGGCATATACATACCGTGTTTCCCCGAAAATAAGACCCTGTCTTATATTTTTTTTGGCTCAAAAAAAAACACACTCAGTCTTATTTTCGGGGTAGGTCTTATTTTTTTTTTTTATGTACAACAATCCACATGTATTCATGTACAACAGTCTACATGTATTCATGTACAAAAATATGGTGATCAGGGCAATCAGGGGCACCGTACCTTTCCAAGAGCAATTTGCTAACCAATCGCTGGCCAGAATGAGCGAAGCTTTCACTATGGATTCCTCACAGGCGGGTGCATTTGGTATCACTCCGCCTGTAACAGGAGGCGGGGCTATAGAGGAGGCATCGGCTTATGCGGCTCTGCTCCCTCCGGTGCCGCTTTGCTTCCTCTATCGCTGACTTTGTTGGCACCGCTGATTCTCTCCCGCCTCTCCTGCGGCTCTTCAAGTTCCCCCTTATGCCACCACCGGCCCTGGAAATGGTCACAACTAGGTCTTATTTTGGGGGTAGGTCTTATATTTTAGCAAGTCCCAAAAATAGTACTAGGTCTTATTTTCGGGGTAGGTTTTATTTTCAGGGAATCAGGATAGTTACATGGCTACATAGTTGTTAAGGTTGTATAAAGACACAGGTCCATCGAGTTCAACCTTTGGGGTGTGTGTGTGTCATATAGAATGAGGTGGTGTAGAATAGGGAACGTACAGCATGGCATATACACTGAGTGGCCAGATTATTATGACCACCCCATCAGCACTTCGTTGGGCCACGAGATGACTCCACGAGATGACTTCGTTGGGCCGCCTCGTGACTCCACGAGATGTTGAAAGGTGATAGGAAAATCTGACACTGCACTGTTGCCCTTCTGTTGTCTTGTACCAGTCTTGTCACTCTCCGTTCTGCCCTAACATTGACTAGTGGCTGACGGCCACAATTCGCACGTTCAGACCCAGATTTTTGGCTGACAGTCCGGTCTTTAAACACTTTAACAACGGCTGCTCTTGAACATTTAACAAATTCTGCTGTTTTGCTGATACTCGCTCCATGGCTCCGAGCGCCAACAATCATCCCACGTTCAAAGGCTGTTAAATCGCGTTGTTTACCCGTATCTTCAGAAACAAATCACTTCTACCGTCGTGGTAAACAACCTGCTTCCCTATTTATAACGGTCTGGCCCTCTAGCAACTTCAGCGCAAAATCATAGCTAATTTACCTACAAACGCCAGGTGGTCATAATAAACTGGCCACTCAGTGTAGAATGAGGCGGTGTAGAATAGGGAATGTACAGGATGGCATATTGAATGAGTTGATATGGAATAGGGAACATACAGCATGGGATATAGTATGGAATAGGGAACATACAGCATGGCATATGGAGTGAGGGGATGTGGAATAGGGAACATACAGGATGGCATATAGCTGGAGAGAGTGTGGAATAGGGAACATACAACATGGCATATGGGATGAGGAGATGGGGAATAGTGAACGTACAGAATGGCATATAGGATGAAGCATGTGGAATAGGGAAGGTAGACCATGGCATATGGAATGAGGTGGTGTGGGATATGGAACATACAACATGGCATATAGAATGAGGTGGTGTGGAATAGGCAACATACAGCATGGCACATGAAATGAGGCAATGTGGAATAGGGAACATACAACATGGCATATAAAATGAGGTGGTGTGGAATAGGAAACGAACAGCATGGCATATGGAATGAGGGGATGTGGAATAGGGAACATACAGGATGACATATAGCTGGAGGGAGTGTGGAATAGGGAACATACAACATAGCATATAGAATGATGCTGTGTAGAATAGGTAATGTACAGCATGGCTTATCGAATGAGGTGATATGGAATAGGGAGTGTATAGCATGGCATATGGAATGAGGCGTGTGGAATAGGGAATGAATGTACATCATGGCATGTGGAAAAAGGTGGTGTGGAATAGAGAACTTACAGCATGGCATATGAAATGAGGCATGTAGAATAGAGGATGAACATCATGGCATAAAGAATGAGGTGGTGTGGAACAGCGAATATACAACACGGCATATTGAATGAGGCGTGTTGAATAGGGAATGTACATCATGGCATATGAAATGAGGCGTTGTGGAACAGGGAATATACAACACGGCATATTGAATGAGGCGTGTTGAATAGGGAATGTACATCATGGCATATGAAATGAGGCGTTGTGGAACAGGGAATATACAACACGGCATATTGAATGAGGCGTGTTGAATAGGGAATGTACATCATGGCATATGAAATGAGGCGTTGTGGAACAGGGAATATACAACACGGCATATAGAATGAGGTGGTGTGGAATAGGCAACATACGGCATGGTATATGGAATGAGGTGATGTGTCATTCCCTGCCACTGACTACAGGGCAGGAAATGCTATGGCCACATCTGATAGGACCAGCACTGACAGCTTTCTTCTGGGTTCAGATGAACTAAAGTTCGGGCCCAGACATACAATTTAAACCCAATGCCCCAGCACCAATAGGCTTCCCCTTACCTGAGCGCTGATAATTTTGTATCTCCTGTATGTCCCTAGCAAAGTACCGCAGACGAGAATTATAAATACTTCCTCTGCTCTCTACTAATAAAAGCGCCTTATATTCTCCATCTGAGCAATTTCATAGGTGTTGCTTTTAAATTAATAATAAGACAAGGTTATACGGAGCCATGATTTTATTCGGCTGTTTTCCTGAGTGTTATTTTGTTGTCTGGGGGAATTTTCCCCTTGAGCCATAATAACAATCTTTAAGTTTAATTTTCACCTATAAAACTTCATCCAATATTGCTTTTCGGGGAGTTCTCCCAGACCCGAGAGATGGAAAATAAGTCGGTAAGCCATAGTGGGCACGGTGTAATGCTATCTTTATTTATTGCTCAATTCACTTTTCCTGTCTGGTAATTGAGTCTCCTCACTGGAAGCCATTTTATTAAGAAATAACCCCGCAGATTTAGGGACAGCCGAAGCTCGAGATGAAGAGAAATTCACAGCTTCTGGCTTTCACAATCCTCTGCCGCATTCAGAATAGAAGGGATACAGCTCTTTGGCTTTCTTTCATGCAGCGATATTTTTTCATATGCCTTTATTTATTTATTTTTTGCCCTCCAAAGAAAGCGACATTCCCGCGCGATGTACGGTGATATAATAAAAGAACATTTTTATGGCTGTCCGGTGCAAAGAAACAATTCTTTTAAGATAGATTTAAAAAAAATAATAATAATAATTCATGTCTAGATGCACAAAGTGGACCTTTGCAAATCTGCATGAACAAATCCCTGAAATATAACAATATACAACAACAGGATCATTTTTTAGGAAACCCCCTCTCCCCCCTCTCCCCCATGAAGAGACTGCAACATTGTAACTTTGTAGCAAGTCATAAGGTGAGAGGCTGTAGCATGGTTTGATCTGTGTCAGACATTTGTAAACACATATGAGAACTTAGCATTGAAATGATTGTGTCATCTCTGAGCCGGCATTTACATTCAGGGCATAGATGGTGAGAGGCCTGTACAAAGATGGCTCTGTTCTTTTGGAGAGAAAAGCAGATGAAAGCATTGAAAGGGGGAGTCCTGTGACCTATGTGAGAGGTAATAAATAAGAAGTAGGCAACGCTGGCACTCGAGCTGTGGTGAAACTACAAAACCCAATATGCCTGTGGGAGTCATGGCTGTGGCTGTCAGTCTTGCAATGCCTCATGGGACTTGTAGTTCCTCATCAGCTGGAGTGCCGAGGTTGCCTACCCTTGTAATAAATACCAAGAAGTGTTGCCTGATACATTACTTAGCAAAAATGTATTTAACATGATAACGTGAAAATGGTGTTAGGTCTACTGTAAGCTCAAATGCCCAGACCAGGTTTACTAGCATAGATATGAACCGGCTAACTTGACAATTACTATTCTTTTTCTTGATTGATAGCTGGCCTGTGAACTAGGAACATACACAGTTGCACATCCCTAGCACATCCCTAGTTCACAGTGATGTCATCGTACTTATAGTGCATTGACGCTTCCTCCTCCTCCTTCGTCCATGTTACTGGATATCCATATTTTGGTATGGACATGGGCGGGAGAGAGAATCTGCAGGAGTCAGAGCAAGGAATGGAGAAACTACAAGTGCCTCTGCCGTGGTGGTGAATTGCTAATGTTCTCAATGGAATACAAGTGAAGTGTGGTGATGTCATCGCACTTGTAGTCCATAGACTCTTCCTCCCGTCCATGTTACTGAATGTCCATACTTCGGTAAGAATATGTATTGGAGGGAGAATCTGCAGGAGCCAGAGCACTGCACCTATGATAAACTGATCACGGTTGCAATACTTGACTGACTCCAATGCAAAAAAAAAAAAAAATGCACATTCTTTTATTTTATACACTGAGTGGCCAGATTATTATGACCACCTGACGTTTGTAGGCAAATTAGCTATAATTTTGCGCTGAAGTTGCTGGAGGGCCAGACCATTATAAATAGGGAAGCATGTTGTTTACCACGACAGTAGAAGTGATTTGTTTCGGAAGATCTGGGTAAACAACGCGATTTAACAGCCTTTGAACGTGGGATGATTGTTGGCGCTCGGAGCCGTGGAGCGAGTTTTAGCCCAAATGGTCCGATGCCTAGCCCGAAACCTGAGCTTTCGGTATCAGGAAGCCGGGCAGCATGTACTGACTCGCCGCCTTGCTTCCTGATTGGCCAGGAAGATGGCTAATCAGGAAGCCGGGTGGTGAGTCATTACCCACCCCCCGGCTTTCTGGCCAATCATCACCAGGTGAAAAGGGAGCATGGAGCATGGAGCTGGCTTCCCACCGAATCAGGAAGATGGGCACCGGGCGCCGTGCAATGACTCGTTGCCTGCTTTCCTGATTGGCCAGATTCTCGACCAATCAGGAAGCCGGGCATTACACAGCGCCCGGCTTCCTGATTTGCCAGAAAACCGCCTCCATGCTTCCCTGTCACCAGGTGACGAGGGAGCATGGAGAGGGCTTTCCTGGTGATCGGGAAGCTGGGTGGTGAGTCATTACACTCCGCCTGCCTTCCTTAATGGGAGTTCCGGTATCAGTATTCGGTATCGCCGAGTGCCAAAAATAAAATATCGGTACTCGTACTGAAAAACCGGTATCGGTGCTTCCCTAATTATTTTTATATTAAATAAGTGGACTTTTCCTTTCAAGGCCAACCCTATACTCTGTAACTTTGACGCGCTGTTACAATGTTTCCTTTATAATATTAGAATTTCAGTCTCTGCTTTTATTTCCTTGGATTCCCTGTTGGTCTCTGAGATCTCCGTATGCTTCCTTTACACCGAAAACCGCAAAGTAATTCACTTAGAAATGATGACAAAAGTCTAAATGATCTCGGCCAAATTGATCTCATAAACACAATAACAGATTTAGCAGATGAAAGGCGACACTTTCGGGTCTCCTCGGCTTGCGCCCTCCTATACCAATCACGGCGCATTTCTATTTAGTTCATCTTCGGATCAAGGCCGCGCAAAAGTAAGTTATTTATGAATGCAACACATTTTTACCCGTAATTATGTGCCACAACAACGTCTCGCAAAGTCCCCGTTGTGTTTCAAGATGACACTCGTTACTTGCACATTCAGCTGGTGTGTGCTATCTCATCACACTGCTCCTTGCATAATTCACCTCCGGACTCCCCTGGGGTCTGCAAGGTTATACCGCTGCCTTTCATTATTTTTCAAAAGCATGTTATTTGCATTCTAAAGTCAGGTTTCTTTTTCTTTCTTTTTTTTTCCCGTTGCTGTTGCCGTGTGGTTGTAATTCATTTTTCAGACTTTACTGAATGCATGTGTTGTAATTCTTTATTTCTTATTTAAAAAAAATTTAAATAAATCATATATTATAATAAATAATACATTAAATAAAACAGCTTAAAGTTTATTCGGCTTCTATTTTGCCTTCCCTGGTCCCCCCTCCATCCTCATCTACATGCTAATTAAATTTTTAAATAAAAGCTTTCAGTTTTCATTACATACCTTATTTTATACACAGAGACATCACCATTGGGTCTCTGTTCTTTTTTATGTAAGGCAGGCAGATATCAGCCGGTGGGAGGGGCCGGCAAGGTGCTGTACATTGCTTCCTGAAAACATCACAGCTCCCTGCCTCAATACTCCTCCCAAGCAATGGGCTGGCTCTGGGGAGGAGTTATGCTAATATAAAAATGCCTTGATGGGTGGAAAGTATTCTGGAGGAGTGGGTGTTCCTAGCCAGGCTTCAATTGCATACAGACCAGCTTATGTAACATCTGAGCCTTAATGATTGAAGGAACTGAAATCCAATGAATGATAGGGGCGGGCCAGGGACAGTCAAGCTGGGGAATAAGGGGCTAGGTCAAGGGTAGGCAAACTCCATCCCTCCAGCTGTGGTGAAACTACAAATCCCATGATGCATCTGTCTTTGGTAGTCATGCCTGTAGCTTTGAGAATCTTGCAATGCCTCATGGAATTTGTAGTTCTACAACAGCTGAGGGGGGGGCGGATTCTGCGCATGGTGCATGAGCAAAAACTAGGGATGCATCGATACCGGGTTTTCAGTATCGAGTACCGGTACCGGAAGTCCCATTAAGAAAGCCGGGTGCTCTGTAAGTGGCAAGGGAGCATGGAGACAGCTTCCTGGCCAATCAGGAAGCCGGGGGGGGGGGGCAAGTTATTACCCGCCCCCGGCTTCCTGATTGGCTGGGAAGCCAGCTCCATGCTTCCTGTACTAGTATCGGTGTCGGTGCATCCCTACTAAAAACCATAGTGAACAAAAAAATGCATGTGAAGCACACACAAAAAAGTGCACTAGGGTGTGTCTAAAGGTCAATCTCTTGAACAGATAGGTCCTTTCTCTGACCCCCGGGGTGCAGGGCTCCTGACAAAGGCAAAGCACTCAAGTCCACCTGGCCGAAACCAAGCAGACCCACTCTTCATGGTCAGGAAAAGCCCAGTTCCAAGTATTAGGTTGGTGGCTCTCCCCCGAAGAAAGACCCCCGGTTCAAAGGAGGAAGTAACCTAATGACCACACATCCTCCCTCTAGACTTCAGGGTAGGTCCAAATATCCACACCCTCCATCCTTGTGAAGTGAAAAAGCATACATAAAAAAGTGAAAGTGTGCAAAGTGAGAAAGCTAAATAAGTGCCAATGTGCAAGACAATGGCTCACCCCCTTTTTTTTTCTATGGTGCGTGCAATGAAACACCCAAAAGTGAACAAAAAAAGTGCAAGTGAAACACACATAAAAAAGTGCACAAATCGTGTGTCTAAATGGTCCATCTCCTGAAGAGATGGGGTCCTTCCCTGACCCCCGGGGCACAAGGCTCCTGACAGGGGCAAGTCTACCTGGCTGAAACCAGGCAAACGCATTGCTCATGGCCAGCCGAAGCTGGCCACCAAGTTCTAGGTTCACCCCTGGGCTAGGTGATCCACCCAGGAAATCAGGCGGGCTCTATCTGACTTGCTGCAGCTTCTAATGCACATTATAAGAAGCTCAGAGTATGCATGGATATCAGAATTTCAGTCCAGGAGAGAAGTCGGTACAACTGTGCAAGACTGAAGGGAAGTGTGGAGATCAGCTTTAAAACATATTTCACAGAATGGTCAATGAATATAAAAATTCACTTTTTTTTCCATTACAGACATCTGTAGTCGATTTCTCCTGTTCTCCGCTGAAGACTCTCGCTAATTGAGATGCGCAGCATGAGGAATAGTTTGTAGTGAGGGACGAGGTCAGTGCGATGTGGCTGGTCAGCGCAAATACAAATGCTCGTTTGATTTGTAGCAAAGATCATCATTTAAATCATTAGCGCTTTTGCAGCTCTACTTAATGATCTGTGTCCTTGCTGCCAAAATAAGGAGGAACTTGGCCCATTAATACCGCAACCTTTTCAGACATTTGTAACAGCTGTATTGTAATAGGATTTCCTGCTAATATAGAGGTCGCAGGCAAAGGCATGCACTCATCAAACTCCATAATTCCATCCGGCGATATGGCTTACCTTTACCGCTGACTGCTCATGTGCTGTTTAATCAAAGTCTTCATTTTTGGGGGTAATTGTGGGCTCTGTTTCCCTGCTCTGAAATCAGTATTTAATTATTTAAAAATTCAGAAAGAGTAAAAAAAAACATCAATGAGACAAACACAAATTCAGCGCATTAGGGAGCAAAAGCCAAGCTCAGGATTGGGAACTACAAATTCATAGATTGCAGGTTTTGCTCTTTTGCAAAGGGCCCCTATATTGCAACCACCAAACACTCAGGGCTGTTCTTATGGTTGAGCTCTACCTCCAAGACATCCACTATAGTCCATAGGCTGGTTTCCATCCAGCTCCTCGAAGTTCCACTGGAGTCTGTAGGCTTGTTTCCATCTAGCTTATTAAAGCTCCACTGTAGTCCACAGACTGGTTTCCATCTAGCTCCTTGAATCTCGCAGGTAGTCCATAGGCTAGTTTCCACCCAGCTCCTCAAAGCTCCACCATTGTCCATAGGCTAGTTTCCATCTAGTACCTCAAAGTTCCACTGTAGTCCACAGGCTGGTTTCCATCTAGCTCCTTGAATCTCGCAGGTAGTCCATTGGCTAGTTTCCACCTAGCTCCTCAAAGCTCCACCATTGTCCATAGGCTAGTTTCCATCTAGCACCTCAAAGTTCCACTGTAGTCCACAGGCTGGTTTCCATCTGGCTCCTTGAAGCTTGCTGGTAGTCCATAGGCTGGTTTCCATCTAGCTCCTCAAATAAAGATTTCCTTAAAAAAAGGAATAAAAAAGAAAAACAATTGGGCGCAGCTAGCAGTGACAGCTAGCTCCACCCAACTGTTTCCTATTGGCCGGGACCTACTAGACTCTTCTAGCAGGTCCCGGCCAATGAATAACAACTGAGCGGAGACGGCCATGACGTCACGGCCAGCTCCACCCAGTTGACATTCTTTAATGACAGTTCCGTGTCCCCAGGTAACCTTGGGACACGGATCTGTCATTGCAACTGGGCGGAGCCAGGCATGAGATCACAGCTTGCTCTGCCCAGCTGTCAGTTGCAAGGCTCCTGGCCGGCCAATCGCTGGCCTTTCGCCCCGCTTTAGGTGTCACTTCGGCTCAGTCGAGCCGAAGCATATGCCTTCGGCTCGGCTGAGCTGCTAGGCCAGCTACAGGAGCTGAAGCTAGCCAAAGGATCAGCTAGAGCTACGGCTGATCCTTCTGCTAGCTTTGTGATTAACCCTCAAAATGTTTTATTTTACCATCACTTTCAGCCTCAGAGGCAATGGTTGCCAGAACAGACAGATAGATAGTGAATAGCGCTAATGGAGACACAGATGGCAATAAAACCTGACAGGTGTTTAAACATCTCTCTGCTCTATGAAAGATGAGATGAAAAATGTTGGCTTTAGATAAGCTTTAAAGCCGAGCATGAAGCAAATGGCTATAAACACATATCAAACAAGTACATACAGTATATGGGAGCTGTTTTACCTGCCAAGGGATTTCTATTTCTGTACATTCAGCCCCGAAATTTACACAGCTCTGCCAAACAGCACAGCCCTGTCTAGCAGGGAAGGAGGCTTGAACTTTCACTTACATGTCCCCTCCCCTCCCCACCCTAGACTGGACAGTGAAAGGAGAAGCAGCAGAATGATGAGCTCAACTCTTTGTCATTCTGTTCTCAATTCCTATCAGCATGCTCTTTGCAATACACCAGACCTGATTGACTCCTTGTGCTTTACATACTGTACATTGACATCAGCCCCTGTCCTCAAGGGACTTACAATCTAAGGTCCCTATCTAAAATGCATGATTTAGATAGGAGCTAATTCATCTACCAGCATGTTTTTGATGTGTGGGAGGTTCCACATGCCAGGTTCTGACCAAGTTAATAATTGCCCAAAGCCCCTAGCTTGCAACCACCAAACACTCAGACCTAATGTTGAGGGTGAGTTCTACCTCCAAGACATCCACAATAGTCCATAGGTTAGTTTCCACCTAGCTCCTCGAACCTCTACTGTATTCCATAGGCTAAATTCTTTCTAGCTCCTCAAAGCTCCACCATAGTCCGTAGGCTGGTTTTTATTTAGCTCCCTCTACACAATCTTCAAGGAACCCTTTCCCCTCTTTTACTGAGGCATAGCCTATAAGCTTACAATGTAAGGTCCCTATCACATATGCAAACATACAGGGCTGAATTAGGCAGGAACCTAACCTACCAGCATGTCTTTGGTGTGTGGGCGGTTTCACATTATAGCTTTGCCATGTTGAAAATTGCCCAAAGTCCCTAGCTGGCAACCAGCAAACACTCAGACCTGGTGTTGAAGATGAGCACTACCTCTAAGACATCCACCATAGTCCATAGGTTAGTTTCCACCAAGATCCTTGAAGTTCCACTGTAGTACATAGGTGTGATGATTCCCCTCGGGGCCGGGCCGCCTCGGTCCTGCTGGCTCCCATGACAAGTGCTCCGCGTTTCACTGTGGAACGCGGAAGCCGCTCGACTTCCTGGTTGTGACACGAGCGGCGTGCGTTCCACGGTGGAACGCGGAAGTCACTTGTTCCGGCCGGCGCCTCCTCCCACATCCTGGGGCTATTTAAAGCCCCAGCTGTAGCAGCATGGCGTTCAACAATTGGGCTCTGAACGCCTGCTGACTACTGAATCTGATATCACCGGACTGTGTCTCCACACTACGAAAGCATCTGCCAGCTGGACCCACACCCTGCACCTTGCTGCTCTGCCACCCCTCAAACAGCAAGTATCGCTCCACTGGGAGCAGGTTACAAACTGTCAGCTGCTTAAACCATACTAAATTGTGCTGCTGTTACCATTGATACCGTTGTGGGGAGATACTAGTATTGTTCGGGAGATCTGTTTAACCATACTGCTTCACCAAGAAGATAATTCCACTATTGAACCCTATACTATACCTTTGTTGGTGCTATGAGGAAATAGCCCATTAATTATAATTATTTACACATTGGCTATGATGCAAGAGTCTCAAACTCCCCCTTAAGACTGGGAGTGATGCCTGAGACTCACGCCTGAGAAGCGAACTATCCATACACGCCATCACTCCCTCTCCGCAGTTGCGGTCCAGTGCGACCGATTACAGTAGACGTGACAATAGGCTTATTTCCTTCTAGCTCCTCAAAGCTCCACCATAGTCCATAGACTGTTTTTCATCTAGCTCCCAAAAGCTCCACCATAGTCCATAGACTGGTTTCTATCTAGCTCCCTCTACACAATCTTTAAGGAACCCGTTCCCTTCTTTTACTGAGGCATACCCTATGAGCTTGCAATCTAAGGTCCCTATGTTATATGCATACATACAGGGCAGATTTAAACAGGAGCCAGTTAACCTACCAGCATGTCTGTGGTGTGTGGGAGGTTCCACATTCCAGGTTCTGCCCAGTTGCACATTTCCCGAAGCCCCTAGCTTGCAACCACCAAACACTCAGACCTAGTGTTGAGGGTGATCTCTACCTCCAAGACATCCACCATAGTCCATAGGTTGGTTTCCACCTAGCTCCTCGAAGCTCCACTATAGCCCATAGGCTCATTTCCTTCCAGCTTCTCAAAGCTCCACCATAGTCAACAGACTGGTTTTCATCTATCTCCTCAAATCTCCACCATAGTCCATAGACTGGTTTCCATCTAGCTCCTCAAAGCTCCACTGTAGCCAATAGTCTGGTTTATATCTAGCTCCTGAACGTTCCATCGTATTCCATAGGCTGGTTTTTATCTAGTTCCCCCTACATAATCTTGGAGGAACCCTTTCCCCCGTTTAACTAAGACACAGCCTATGAGCTTGCAACCTAAGGTCCCTATCTCTTATGCATACATACAGGGCTGATTTAGACAGGAGCCAGTTAACCCACCAGCATGTTTTTGATGTGTGGAAGGAAAACGGAGAACCCCCACACAAGCACAGGGTTAACGTGCAAACTCCATGTGCCCTGGCAAGGATTCAAACCAAGGACCCCAATGCAAGGCAGAAGTATTAACCACCAAGCCACTGTGCCCAATGTTTTGCTTTAACAGTTTCATTTTCCCATAGAATAACTGGGTCACTGGACAGCTCCATGTTTCCAACAATAGGTAGCTATGGCAGAGAATACAAGAGAACAGCCTCAACGGTTGGCTAGATTCATCCTCCTGCAGGATGGTTGTGGGAGTTAACAGCACCTCCCTGTTTGCCGTGCCAGGAGATTGTTAGACGGCTCAAAAATGACAACTTAAAAAAAAAAAATAGCAACAACAAAAGAAAAAAAAAACCTTCTGCTTTATCTCCTCGCACACAGAAACTCTACTTTATGCAAGGTGTTAAACACTGTAGATGCTCTAAAAATGACAGCCATTGCCAACTGTATGGAAGCTCATGGCATGTAATTAAATTCCACATCTCGATTGTGTACAGAGTCAAATCTCCAGAGATGTGATACTGTTACAAAGAAGAATTTCCTGCTTCAGTGATCCTTTTATGCCCCGTCACAAAGAGCAATCATAAAAGGCTCCCAATGCTACAAGTACTGATTCTTCACAATATTTTTCTTCAGCTGTCAAGCTTTTACTTCCTCTTTGAATGATAAGGATGGATACACGGAATAGGGACAGCCAGCGCATATATCAATAGTGGCAACTTGGAATTTAAAGGCATTCCTTTAAGAACTCTTAGAAAGAGGCAAAGCCTAAGCACCTTTTGTCACATGTTAAATTTGCTTTGGCGCCAGGATTCAGCAGTAATAGCAATTTAGCGCAGGGGTGATAGCCTTTAGTGCTGATACTGTACCCCCAGCTTTTAGGGGTTATTGTTAATCTGAACCCAATCGTTGAGGTTTCATAGAAGCTTTAACTCATTTAAAAAGTTGTTTTCTGTCTTTAATTAAATCAATAGATTTCAATAAAGTGATATTAAAGTCAAAAGGTTTTTAAGTTATTTGAAATGGTGATGAAATCACTTACAATGGATGCTGCTTCTTGATGTTTAAAAGTTTTATAAGGTTATTCACAAAGCTAGCCGAAGGATCAGCTGAAGCTCTAGCAGGAGCCGGCCAATAGGAAACAGTTGGGCAGTGCTATCTGTCACTGCTAGCTCCGCCCATTTAAAAATAACTTTTTACATTTTTTTTATTTAACCACTTGCTGACCGTGGTGTCTAACCCCCTTCCTGTCCAGGCCATTTTTCAGTATTCAGCGCTGGGTTACTTTGACTGACATTTATTCCGTTATGCAGCGCTGTACTGAAATGAATTTTATACCATTTTTTGGGGACAGATAGAGCTTTCTTTTGGTGGTATTTAATCACCACTGCAGTTTTTAATTTTTACTATATTAAAGGAAACATTATTGAAAATGTTGAAAATGTTTTTTCATTATATTAGGAAACAATGATTATTACCCATATTTTTGGTAAAATATAAAATATGGGGTCACGCCAGGTAAATAGACACCAAACATGTCAAGCTTTAAAATTGCGCGCACACGCGAAATCGCAAAAAACTACCATACCCAAAATTGACCATAGCCAATTTATGTAACATGTGCGACGATATGTAACATGTGCGGCGTAATGGGCGCAATCGTCGTTTTCACACGTAGTGATTGATGGCCCTAAAATTATTGCTCTCATTCCGACGTTCGCGACGATATGTAACATGTGCGGCGTAATGGGCGCAATCGTCGTTTTCGCACGTATGCGCACCCGACGCCTGTTTGCATGCGTGTAAAAATGTGTAACTTTAATTTTTTTGGGGGGAAACATTAATATTTTTTTCCCTATTTTTTTCTTCACTTAACTATATTGCTATCACATAGGGGGCTAAGAAAACCCCCCTATGTGATAGTAAAAGATGTGAAAGGTCCTCTTTATGGAGACATCAGGGGTCTCCAAGACCCCTAATGTCACCTAGGACCCCCCTGAAGAAGCAGAGATCTGCTTCATCAGCTTCTCTCCAGCATCTGAAGCTGGAGAGTGACAAAAGAATGCGGAAGGGATGTAATATACACCACTTCCGCATTCTGACAGCGGAGAGGGGACCGGAGGGAGCTTGTGTACCCATCTCCCTCTGATCCCCTGTGACAGAGGCAGTATGCTGGTCCCGGGCTCGCACTGGGCACAGCGGAGCCCGGGACCAGCGTGACAGCGGGAGAGCCACTGAGGGTAGGGCGCACATACCGGGACCTTATAAAAGCGATCCACCGGCTCTATAGCCGGCGGATCGTTTGTATATTACTTTTTTCATTGAATTGCTATTCTGCTCAGTACCACGGAGGTACCGAACAGAATAGCCGAACTATAGCACTCGGCGGCATTTGGCTATTCACTCGCTGCCGTGAGCTGCCGGAGCTTCGGCTCAGCCGATCCAGATGTAGGTTCGGCTGAGTCGAAGTCCTTCTGCACTTCGGCTCAGCTGAACATGCAGAGCATCTTCGGCTGACCGAAGTGCAGCCGAAGGCAGCGGATGTACGGCTGATATCAGCTGTACTGAGCCGTAGTGAATAGCTCACTTCACTACGGCTCGGTTATTCACTTGGCTGCCTCCGACAGCTTAGTGAGTAACCCTGTTAGTTTCCAGCAGAATCAGCTGGTCCCCTAAACACTGGCCCTGATATCCTGTTTTAGGGTGATCAATTTCCCTTGCAGGGTCCTATGGTGCCAACCTTGTGTGTACTGGTAAGTAGTGATGGGCTGAATGCACCTGATTTAGGTTTTAACTCAAACTTTCGAACATGGAAAAAGTTCTAACTCAAATTTAGAACTCAATGTAAGTCTATGAGACCACAACTCGGAAAATCAAATGTCCCCATTTTGAAGGTTTATATGCAAGTTATTGGTCATAAAAAAGGGTATGGGGATTCGAGTACTGCCCTGGGGGACATGTATCAATGAAAAAAAACCTAACCTTGACAGTTCGTGCGTTCGCCGAACACACAAACTAGCGATGTTCTTCGACTCGAACATCGAGCCCATGACTACCAGTAACCTGTGTACATCTTCACAATCACAGGCAAGGCAAGGCAAGTCACTCTCCTGCTCTCCACTCCTCTAAGCTAGTAGATGGACAACTGCTGGAGACTGTGCTGTCCCTTGTGATCTTGTACTGGAAAGGAGGTTCAGGTAAGCCGAGCTGAGATTGCTGGAGCCAACTGTTCAGAATCATGATGACTTTCATGACGAAGTGTCTGGTCAAATTGTTTTAGAAAAAACTTTGTAATTTTGGATTCCTTACTGAGAGAAAGTTTAAGCGTTTGATACTGATTAAATAATCTCTGGTGATCCTGCCATGAAGGCCTGTGTTCATGCACTTCCTGTTATAGTAATCCTGCCATAAAAGTGCTTATTTAGGCAATTCCTGTTATAGGATGACAACGCTCTGTCTCCAACATTCAAATGTGCTCTTGTGTGGTCACCCTGTCACACAGGCTTTCAGTGGAAATTACAAGTGTCCATTTCAACACAAATCATGAGGGTATGGTTCACTGTTGTCCCTATCAGGAAACCCACCCTGAAAAATGCCATATCGCACTAAAATGCATGTAGACAGGAAGTGTTTGCAATAAGGCTGCAGGAGGTCAGCTGCACTGACATGCAAAAAAAAAAAAAAATTGAAAACAGCATTTAATAAAAATAAAGTGACAGCTGTTTATAATACACAGTGCACAGAGCAAAAAAACATGAACTGTGTGAATTCCGGACGGTTCTTGAGGAACCGCCAATAGCCAATAGCAGGCTGGCTATTGCATCCGTCCACTGCCTACTGTCAGTCAACAGAATAGAAGCCATCCTGGAAGCCATGCACTATAAACACCTCCCTACACTTAATTCCCTGCAGTGGTGCCACAAGGGAGGTGCGGGCCGCTCCCGGGTGACACCATTGGAGGGGTCAAGCAAAACAAGAAGACGTGTATCCAAACCTCTGTCATTATCCTTAGTGGTGAGACAAGTTGTTTTACATGCTGGTTTGTGAGTGTGCCATGATGCCTTTCTGCTGTTTTACCATTGGAGGGGTGACACCAAAGTGACTGACAGTCATCTTGGTGTCACCCCCTCTAAAAAGTGTAAGGAGAGAGGAGTGGATGCGGCGGCATACCTCATTCAGCTGGGTAAACGACCCTCCTCTCTCTGTCTGCCTCCATCACCAAGGTGGCCGACCGGCAGGCATCAATTAGATTGCCGTGCATGCGCGATGACATCATCGAGCACGCGCGTGCACAATGGCGTGGTGTCACCCGGTCTCTGCTCCGGGTGACACCCAGCCTCGGGACGCCCCTGATTCCCAGTGCATAAATATTAATCAAGAGGTATCACCTCTGCAATATAAACATCTGAGATCCATTTCTCTCCCTGATTCCAGTGCCAGCACAGGCTCGGTGACGAATATGTGCACTTACACGTTTTTCTAATTTATCCTCATTTTCTCCCATTTGCGGCAGGTGGAAAGAAGTTGAATTCATCGTGGAGCAGATCATAGAGCAGACGTAATCTCCCATCATTTCCTCCTAATGGCTCTCTGAGAGCCCAGCCGTGAAATGCTGATGGGCTTTCAAAGGGAGTAAATAAGGTGAAGAACTTTGAAAAAGGCTCAATATGGCTTGCCGCTTTCGTCTCCCTTTGCTGATTGCAAACAACTTTTTTATTCTTGGCAGGTGCCGAAGAATTGTCACCGCGTAGAAGATTGCAGAATGATTGCAGTGTGTCTAAGGGTTACTCCAGCGAAACCACCAGACACAGAGCTGAAACACAGTGTTTTTGCTGAGCATTTTGTAAAGCGATGAAATCCAGACACACCTGCTGGGCTACATAGTTTATATGTTGTATCACGGCTCTCTCCGATACTTGTGCCCCTTACCCGCTGCAACTCACTCAGCTCGAAGCAATCATCAGCTGTCAGTTGATACAAAAAAGGTTGTAACAGCTTACCTCTCTTTGTTCTGCTTTTTGTCCTCCAGCTCACTTTCCAAAACTCTATGGCCACTCAAAGACTGGTTACATAGCGGAACATCTGGAAAATTCCTATTCTCCACATACCGGTGTTTGCCTTTCAGCAAGTGTTTGCCTTTCTGAGATATATTTTTTTTTTTTTACAGTATTAAAGTTTGGTAAATCATAATGTTTTGTAAATATGCATGCCTTTTACAAAATGAGCTACATTATATGACCAAAATTGTGTTGGCACCTAATTGTCACACCTATGTGAGCTGGTTGGATATCTCATTCCAAAACCATGTCCATTAATATGAAGTGGGCCCCCCTCTTTTGCAGCTATACCAGCCTCCGTTCTTCTAAAAAGGCTTTCCACATGATTTTGGAGTGTGTCTGCAGGAATTTGTGCTTATTCAGCCAAGAGAGCATGTGTGGGATGAAGTACTGGTGTTGGACGAGAAGACCTGTCTCACTATTGGCATTCCAATTCACATGGGCAGCTCAGTCTCTCAGAGATTAGCATTTCTGCCTTGCATTACTGGGGTCTTAAGTCTGAATTTCAGCAAGGACACTATCTACATGGAGTTTGCATGTTCCCCTGTGCTTATGTATGTTTCCTCCAGGTACTCTGGATTCCTTCCACCAACAAAGAAATGTTGGTTAGTTAATTGGCTCCTGCCTAAATTGTCTCATGTATGCATGCATGCGAGATAGGGACCATTGACTGCCAGCTCCTTGAGGGCACTATGTAATATGTTAGTGCTATATAAATGCCTATAATAAATAAGAAAAACAAATCCCAAAAGGTGTTTCAGAGTTGAGGTCAGGACTCTGTGCAATCCATTTGAGTTCCTCTGCATCAAAGTGGTTAAGCAATGTCTTTATAAACCTGGCTTTGTGCACACGGCACAGTCATGCTGGAAAAGAAAAGGGCCTTCAACAAACCTTATCACAAGGATGGAAGAGCACACTTGTCTTTGTATGCTATAAGATATAAAGATATACAGTGACAGTAGGCAAAAATACTAGGGATGCACTCGTACTTGCCCAAATGCTCCAATACCTTCCCTGATACCAGAACTTCCGGTCAGAGGAAGATTTCCTCTGGCTGGCAGTGCCCAAGGGGAACAAGGAGCCTCGTTCCTGGGGCAATCAGGAAGCCAAGGCAGCAAGTAATGTCCCACCTCCTGATTGGCCGGGAAGCCGGCTTCATGCTGATTTGCTGGGAATCTGGCTTCCCGGCCAATCAGCATAGAGCTGGCCGAAAAGCCAGCTCTATGTTGATTGGCTAAGAAGCCGGCTTTCCCGGCCAATCAGTATCAAGCTGACCAAACAGCTGGCTCAATGTTGATTGGCTGGACAGCAGGCTTTCCAGCCAATCAGCATGGAGCCAGTTTTCCAGCCATCAGGAAGCCAGGAGGCTGGTCATTAGTCGATGCCCGACTTGCTGATTGCCCGGGAAACCGCCTCCATGCTGATTCAGCATTGAGCCGGCCGAACATGGAGCCGGCTTCCTGGGAAATCAGGAAGCCGGACGGCATGTAATTAACTGCTGCCCGGTTTCATGATTGCCCAGAAAGCCGACTCCACGCTATCGGTACTCGATATTGGTGAGTGCCGACAGCAAAATGTCGGTACTCTCTAAAAAGGAGATCTAAAAAAGAAAGAAAGAAAGACATTACTGTATAGAGCAGCCTTATTAACACAGAGGAACCCTTGAAATAACTTTCTGGTCTCAGGGAATACTTGCCAATAATGACTATATCTACAGGTATAGCTCATGGTACATTAGTGTGATGGTCAATGGGAAGATTGTTTCTTACATTTGTGGTCATTTTGAAGAATCTCTCCATTCTTAAGGTGGCCATACACTTTACAACCATCGCAAGACCTTAGTCTTGCGATGGTTGTAAAGTAATTAAAAAAACGTACGATCTGCCCACCTTGGAGAGGCAGATCGTACTTGCGATCATCGGAAGCCACCCCTCTGAGGGGCGGGCTTTCGATGACCGCAATGCTGAACGGGCAGTGTGCGCGTGCGCACAACGGCCCGTTTGGCATTTGTCTCCCGAGCATCATTCAAACCAGCCGAAAATCGTAAGATTTTAGGCTGGTTTTCTAGCATACTCCTTAGACAAAAGACGTGCGACCGTACAGTAGAAACGGTCGCACGCCTTCATTCACACTGCACGATTCTTGTACGATCGCTGGATTTCCCGCGATTCTCGTACGAGAATCGTGCAGTGTATGGGAACCTTTACAGAGAGCTAAACCAATCATTGCTGTCAGATGTTTTTTATCTGGTAGGCACAAACAGCTCATTGCTCAAGGAACCTCCAGCAACATCTTGAGGAACCTTACAGTAGGGTTCCAGGGAACCCTGCTTAAGAAAGGCAGGTATAGAATGAGAAAAATAAAGAGATAGATGGCAAAGGTTGGATTTATTGAACTTGTGGCCTTGGACCAAATGTCTAGCCTTGTTTTAACAGCCACTAACAAGATCAGTCGTCATACAAGGCACTCAGACGCTGGGAGTGAAGAAGTTAAGAGTGATCCTCTATAGGTTAGTCTACAACTGACCACTAGAATAGCAGGCAAACTGTCACCATACTCTGCCAGCAGTTCAACTTTAGGTGTATAATAATCTATTCCACCATTAAGAATGTGCAATTGGTGTAGGGACAGTAACAAAGAGAACCAGGCTGTATTGCACTGGTAGGTGGGGCAGTATTCTGGGACCAAAACAGGAAAGTGTTTTTGGCAGCCAACAAGCATGTTGTAATAGGTGATGGCATATGTTGGTTCTGCAGGAATCTGGCTCCGGTACATGGGCAGGGCAGAAACAAATAACTGAAGATGAAAACTCCTTCTCCTCCCCTGTAACGGTCCATCTCTGGGTTTGTCTCGACCTGCTCACTCCAAATACCTTTTTTATGACTTTAGTGTTTTATTTGACCATTTCATGTTTATTGTTATTCATGAATCATTTTTAATTCCTGGCAAATGTAATTTGCTGGAAGGACATACTGGGTAGGAAATTTGATTTTCAGTAATGTAATACCAGCTGATGAAATATAATATTGACACATTCTGGATTTTTATTTATTGTTTTCTGCCCGTAGCTACAGTGGAAATTAAAAAAAAAAAACTCTGTGTTCTGACGATCCAAGCGTTAAATTACGTTCTCAGTTCATGAAAAAAAATGGCGCTTCGAGTGGCTTTCTTTTCCAGATGTGTTCGAACCATTCATTTTGTTTCCCATAACAAGAACTTGTGTGAAGTATTTAGTTAACTGTTAAACAGATTAATTCACTTGCTTTTTAGCCTTGATTACTTCTCTTGAGTGGGTGACAGCTGATCATTTTGCACCTGTCATTTTAGCGCTTTCCAAAGTGTCTAATTATTGTTTTAAAAACATCCAGATAATTTTACATTGACAGCTTGTATTTTTAGTTAATAGAAATCATTTTAGTCTTTACTTATTACATTAAAACGCTGAATGTTAAATTGTATTACTGGATTTAATGCAGCATGGCTTTCTTAAAGGAAGACTCCAGTGTTCCAGATTGTCTGTCATCTATCTATCTATCTATCTATCTATCTATCTATCTATCTATCTATCTATCTATCTATCTATCTATCTATCTGTCCATCTATTTATCTCTATTGATCTTCTATCTTCTCATTCTTCCTTCCTTCCTTCCTTCCTTTCCTTTCCTTCCTCTCTACCAGTTTTCCTCCCTTCCTCATTTCTGAACCCCCTTTTTTCATCTTTCTTTCTTTCCTTTTCTTCCTTCCTCCTTCCCCTTTCTTTTTTTCCTCCCTTCCCTCTTTCCTGGGTCCATCCTTCTTCCTTTCTCTCACTTCTGTTCTCCCCTCTCTTTCTTCCTTCGTTGGTTCCTTCCCTCACTCATTCCTTTTTTTCATTAATTTGTTTTCCCCTTTTCCTTTTTTCATTTTTGTTTGTATCTTCCTTTCTTTCGTACTTTCTTCCCTCCCTCTCTTCCATCCATCCTTCCTTCGTCCATCTCCTTTTTTATATCACTTCCATCTTTTCGCACCTCCCTCACTCCCTCCTTCTTCCCTCCCTTTGTTCCTTCCTTCCCTCCCGCTATAGTTTCTTTCTTTCTTTCTTTTTTTTTTTTCATTTAAGGGATAAGTACACTTTGGGTGACAACAATTTCTCAGACACCAAATTCAGTATAAGACCTCCACCTCACTGTTTGATAAATGTCACCTTTTTCTGCATGGCTCAGTGAGCTCTACTCCAAGCAGATTATGGTCACTCAGCTCAGTACTTACATAAGGGGTTATGATGGAAAGCTGACATTTATAAACCATGATCTCGCCCCCGCCCAACGACCTCCAACCGCTGATGCATTTCATCCCAAAGGGCTTAATCGTAGAGACGTTAGGCAGGGACAAGATCAGGTTGGCTGCTGGATTGCAATATATTTTTTGAGGTGACGTCAGCAGTGTGCAGTGCTTTCTTTTTGGTTTGAATGAAATTAAGGGGTTTTCATTTTCCCTGATTTTTTTGTAAAAATTAGTAGTTTTATTATTATTTATTTATTAAAGGTATTTATATAGCCGACAATTTACGCAGCGCTTTACACAGTGCACATTCACATCAGCCTCTGCCGTCAAGGAGCTTACAATCTAAGGTCCCTATCTCACATGCATATATACTAGGGCCAATTTACACAGGAACCAATTAACCTTCCAGCATGTCTTTGGAGTGTGGGAGGAAACCGGAGTACCCGGAGGAAACCCAACCCAAGCACAGGGTTAAGAAAAATTCTGCCCTTTTTGCACTGGAGTTAATGAGGAAGACAAAAAACCTTTATCACCTTTTTACCTTTTTTTTGGCCAACGTCACATGTCCCTCACCTAACCCAACAGGTGTGAGGGGGAAGCACACTCCCAGAGAACAGCTTTAAATCTTCAGCATACATTAAAGGTGCCCATACACCTTACAACCATCACAATACTTTTGTCTTGCGATGCTTGTAAGCTAATTAAAAGCTCATACGATCTATAAACTAAATGACATCCAGTTTAAATCTACTAAGTTTTAATTTGTTGTTTTTCTGTCATTAGCATAGTGCAGCTATTATTTGGATTCTGTTTAATAATATATTTGAAAAAAAAAAAAAAGTTTTCAACAAAGAATAAACGGAAACACAATAACAGAAGAGAAAACACAAAGTCTTAATAATCAGCTTCTCCTGCGATAACCTCACACCCTTTTGTGCTGTTGCTTTAATGAGACAATGTTTTGTTCACTTGTTTAGATATTACTAAAAGTGAAAACATTTAAGCAGGATTGTAAAATTTAATTACCAGTGAAAGTTAACAAGCGTTACGAACTGTAATAGAGATCTATGCCAAGTGGGAACATAACTACAGTTTGGCAACTTTATACTTTCCAATTGCTGCGCAGGAACGGAATAAAAGCACTCCGCTAACATACAGGCAGCTTAGAGAAAATGCAATTAAAGGGTCAGTCCATTTAAAATGGAAATTCAATTATAGTTGGAGTCCAGATGGCTGATGGTTCATTAGATTCTCACATGTTTCAGGAGCACTGGCGACTCACTTCTCCAATTGCAAAATTAGGACCTCATGACATCTGTATATACTGTATGTCCACAATTGGAATATGCTGGTTTTCCCCCCCCCCCAATATTTGTAAATATTAAAGGAGAACTATGGGGTTAAGGCTTTTCACCATAGTTCTCCGAAGGGTAACGGGAGGACACAAACTAGCGTCCTCCCGTTACCCAAAGCTCAGTATACCGACAATTATGTCTGGATCCGTCCAGCTGCGTGAGAGATAGCTGACTCTGCCTATGTAGAGGCAGAGCCAGCTGTACCCGCCCCTCCCCCATTCGTTCCGCCAGTCAGCGCTGGAGGATCGGACAGGGGAGGGGGAATCCAGCCCCTCCCCTGTCACGGCTCTCTGCAGTGACAGGATCGAGAAGTGAGCGAACGACGGTATGTGTTCGCTCACTTCCCGATCTACTGAGCCGACCTGTGACAGTTTCATTGTCACAGGTTGTCTCAGTTTATGAGGCTGAGTGAAAAGCACTCACCTCATAATTCTCCTTTAAGTTTTATTAAACTCAGATGAAAACAGTTAGTAAATAGATGAACTTACATTTTCAATGTTGTGTCCATTCATTGTGGGGGTCTATTTGTCAAACAAATTTGCATAGCTATTCCTCTATTGCACAATGTATAAAGCTGTGGCTGTTTTGTGAATCAGGGGAAAAGCTAATGTCCTTAAGGTATTTTCTTTTCAGGATAAACTGACACTAAATTTAGGAGTTTCATCTTAAAAATACATGCAAGTATCTTAACTATTAACAGAAATGTATCTTATTTGTGTATCACTCGGCTGTAGATCCTCAAATCATCTCTGAATTGGTGCTGACACTGCCCTTCCTTCTGGAGGGTGGCTACTTGTGTTCCCCATCGTCCCTGTGTGTGTTGTAAAGTAGTCGCGACCCATTGCAATGGATCGCACAGCATTGTTCCGGTGCAGGCAATCCAACTGTGGGTGGGAGGTGCATTTGGGGTGCAATTCAAATGAATGGCAATGAAACACATCTCTCACACCAGAATGCGCAGTAGGTGTGATTGCATGGTAAGGTGCGTTAATCGCTGTACTAGTGTGAGCGGGCCCTCAAAAACATTGACCCGCACACACAACCACAGACACAATCTAACAGACATTCTCACACACACACACATACACACTCCAAAAATAATTAAACATGCTTTTCTTTTTTTTTAGATCCACCCAGTCTCCCTACCTTACGCGAGAACTGGAGTGGAACCTCAGCCTGGGGTCCAGTGTTGGCTGCTGTGACGGAGTTCCATCCATATATTATTTGCTTGTACAGCTCCCTTGCGCACCCTGTAGAGGTGTCGGGAGTCAGAATGTGACCTCACTCCAGTCCAGGCACCTGTACAGGTCACGTGAGGGAGCTGTAAGCAATACACTTATAGATGGCGCTCCCTCGCAGCCACAGCCCCATCCCATCTCACCTGAAGCTGACACTCAGCACCGGGCAGCATATTTTCAATGGCTGCTTGGCATGAGAATTGACAGTGCTGCGCTGGGGTAGGCAGAGCAGCCTCTCACCTTCTGCAGTGGAAGGCATGCGGTGGCCCGCTGAACATGGGGTCGCGACCCACTTTTGGGTCACGACCCACCAGTTGAGAACAAAGGATCTAATACAGGTCTTAAAGTTTTTCTCCTGGATGTTGACATTGATAGAGCGTTTAGAGATCCCTAAGAATGTTTGTTTTTGCCTCTATTCGCACATTCCCATAGACTTGCGGGGCTAAGAGCTATGCAAATTGTTTATAAATAGATCCCTATGTGTCTGTTAAGGGCTGAATTAAGAGGCATGGGCTAAGCGCACATTCATTGAACTTGATTGACTGGCAAACTTACCTAAGCAGCTATGATTGAGAAGCTTCCTCTAGAAATGTAGCCAACAGCTTGTGATGGGTGTAAAATGGTAAATGGTGCTGAGCCGCCACTGGGTCAGCACCTGTGAATTTTTCTGGTTCCCCCATTTAAACGTCCCCCTTGAGGGGCACTCATACCATCTGTCTCTAAAGAGATCCACAGAGTAATTAAAGATCATCAATATTTCACACCGTCGCTCTGTTGCAGTGTGGCTGTTATGGGTAATAATTGTTGCTTAACATAGAAGCTGTAGATGGCTACAATAAAAAAAGCTGGTGTAACACACTGACTGACTGAGCCTCAACAATTCAAAGCTGGAGCAAAAATAAGACCCTGAGAATTCTGGCTTCTATTAAAAAAAAGGAAAGAAAACACACAAGCTCGGTAATTATCCCTAATAATTAGTTCGCTAACAAAAAACAATTGAAACCGGCGTCTAAATGTGGCCCATTGCTCCCATCTGCTAGCAGACGTTGTAAAGCAGATTATAAAAAGCCGTAACATAACTGTCGGTGGGTATTCCATAGTACTGGTGTAGCCAGAATGGATAATTAGAACATTTAGCAAGAAGCCTGCGTTTAATTGCCCGGAAATATTTCCAAATTGGATGGATTCAGCGACATTGAAAGCACAAAATTACGAGGGTATGGGAGGCTTTTTTTTCTAGTCCGGTGAACCCTGGGTTATTTTAACAAGGAGATCCTAAGTGCTCCGGAAGACGGGGGCTTTAAGTGCTGCAGTTGACCGGAAAAGAAAGGAGAAGAAAAAACGACGTCTCTGGATTTTTTGGCTAGAAAATGTCTAAACGAGAAGGCCCTGTAGAAAGAAAAAAGCAATTTTTATGTTACATGTGGGGCAGCAGGCAGATGGGGATGTCTGGGCTTAGCCAGGATGGCAGATTTGTAGGGCCCAGTTATAGGTGTAGTGCTGAGGTTCTTACTCTAGGGGAAAGTGTTAAGAATGCTGGAGGCCTAGAGGGAACCAGCCCAACTGAAGGAAGCTGGCTCATTAGTGCCTAGATTAGATATCACAGGCTCCTAAGTGAGTGGTTCCACCTGGGAGACAGAGGAGGTCTCAACCCTGGAACCAGCTTGTGCGGCAAGCAGATGTGATACAGCCTGTGTGTCAATACACCGGTGTGATGAGGACCAGCCTGTGTGACCAGTCTGAGAAAAAAGACAAAGCAAGAGGATCAGAGGGTCCAAACGGCCAGATGCTGAAGGTACAAGCCAAGAAGCCTAATTTGTATTTCCGTTGCTAGTACTGTGTGTACTATAAATTGGGAAAACCCCCGTGAGGGAAAAACCTGTGTGGAATTTTTTTGACTTTTGAATTAATAAAAGTGGGCAAATAAGCCCTAAAAAAAACTTAAGCGAGTGGAAGTGTCCTTAACGCACCACCGTTTGGAGCTAATTCTCACACGTGATATTTGCGCAAATATTTATTAAATCTATTACACTGTGGGAGAAAAATGTACTCAAAATAGCATTTGTGATTCAAAATGGCTTCAAGGCATAGAATATAAGGCAGGGGTAGCCAAACTACGGCCCTCCAGCTGTGGTGGAACTACACATCCCACGAGGCATTGCAAGATTCTCACAGCCACAGACATGACTAGAGACAGATGCATCATGGGATTTGTAGTTTCACCACAGCTGGAGGGCAGGAATTGGCTACCCCTGATATAAGGCTTGGCATATACATGCATATCCATATACTCATTTTAACCTTTGACATATATGTTTTGTTTTTATGAAACCTCTGCAAAAAAAATCAGGCTTGGTGAGAGGTGATAAAGTCTGTGAAGTCCCAGACAAGTTATGATTAAATCAACTTTTGATGAAAATCACAAACATAAGGTTATCAAGACTATCAAAAAGAGAAAGAGAAATCCACTTACTGTACATATAAAGCACAGGAACGTCCATCTTATAAAAAGAATGGTGTGTTCATTTCAAGTGAAGACTGAACTTTTGCATAAGGGTGTTTTCACCCTCTCTTTCCTAGATATTTAGCCTTGTAGCTTTCTATTGACCTTCTATATTATCTGTTAGCTCTGCATAATATTTCATCCCCCCCTTCCCAGAATTCGTTAAATGTTCAAGAGCAGCTGTTGTTAAAGTGTGTAAAGACTGGACTGTCAGCCGAAAATCTGGGTCTGAATGTGCGAATTGTGGCCGTCAGCGACTAGTCAATGTTAGGGCAGAACGGAGAGTGGCAAGACTGGTACAAGACAACAGAAGGGCAACAGTGCCGTGTCAGATTCCTCGCATCACCTTTCAACATCTCATGGAGTCACAAGGCAGCCCAACTAAGTCATCTCGTGGAGTCATCTCATGGCCCAACGAAGTACTGATGGGGTGGTCATAATAATCTGGCCAATCAGTGTATACTGTATACTGCTTGCTAGCAGTGGATATTTGCAAAAAACTCGAGAATTTAATCATACTTTAATTCACCATAATAAATCAAACCAGCTTATAGCAGACTTGGTGTGTGTTGGTCTCCTTTAACGCGATATGATATCGTAATTTGAGCCCACTGGCTAATGGTGATAGCAGGTGATTTGCAAATACATTTTAGAGTACACAAATACAATTCCCATTTTTTTAGCACAAAATTAAAGATGAAGTTGTGTTGAGTAAATAGATACCAAACATGTCAAGCCTCAAAACTACATGCACCCAAAAATCGGTGAAAAATCATTTAGGTGCGTTTGCTGGCTCTGTCTGCAGGTTTCGGAGTGTTTTACCCTCTCACAGACATACACTTCCTGGCCAAAAAAAAAGTCACACAATATTTTGTTGGACCGCCATTAGCTCTAATTACGGCACACATTCGCCGTGGCATCGTTTCCATAAACTTCTACAATGTCACAACATTTATTTCTGTCAAGAGTTGCATTCTTTTTCCCCAAGTTCTTGTAGTGATGATGGGAGACTCGGACCTCTGCGTAAAGTCTTCCCACATCCCAAAGATTCTCAATGGGGTTAAGGTCTGGACTCTGTGGTGGCCAATCCATGTGTGACAATGATGTCTCACGCCCCCTGAACCATTCTTTCACAATTTGAGCCCTGGCATCCTGGCATTGTCATCTTGGAATATGCCCAATGTGCCATCAGGGAAGAAAATATCCACTGATGGAAAAACCATGTAATTCAGTATATTCAGGGAGGCAGCTGACCTCATTTTTGGGGGACATAACTTTGCTGAACCTAGACCTGACCAACTGAACAGCCCCAGATTATAACACTGCCCGATATTCAGGTAGTGATTTTTTTTGCCCATGCAGCATATTTAGTAATAATTCCCAAAGTAATTAAATTGCTTTTAGCTGACCACTAGCACATTGCAAATGCTAATAACCACATGTGCTGTAGATCATGGAGTTATGTGAGCCTGTTTTAATTAAAGGACGTTGCAAGATGTTGCACTGAAGCTATAACTTAGCTATCTGACATTTAGGATAGTGGGCTCCCCATCTCCTTGCTCTCTGACTGCCTTAAAAATGGAGAAAACCAACAGGAGGTTATTATTTAAATGACAAGGAGTTATGGGTCAGATTTCAAACCTTGCTGTCATTTATTATGAAATTAATTTCCCCAATAGTGGAAGCTAATGGCTTAGACCTTTTTAGTCACATTATTATATTCTGTACCACTAGGCAGAAGAGGCTAGTCACATTAATTAGGGCTTAATCTGTAATGCTGAAGAAGCTGTATTTCTCATCCAAGTGCCTTCCTCGGTACTAGGGAGTGTCTGGAACATACTCCAGCAGGAGCGTAACTAGAAATCACTGGGTCCCATAGCAAAATTTTGTATGGGGCCCTGTGGTTTCTAGTTATGCCCTTGCAGAGCCCACCTGATATCCTAAACAGCCCACCTGAGAGTGACCCTGCAGAGCCCGCCATAGACACTCTATGGTGGGCTCTGCAGGGTCTCAGGTGGGCTGCACACCTCTACAGGGGTAACTCATGTAATTCAGTCACAATGGTGTGATAAACTGTGCCATGGCAGATGCTGATTGCCCAAGGACATGATGGGAGATGTGAAAGTTTATGAACAACCCTTTTCTAATTTTCATAACTCAGTCACCATGGTGCTGTGAAATCTGGGACAAGTGTTAATTGTTTGGGTTATATTCTTGATGGTGTTAATTTGGTGTCCAATCTCCACGATGGGAACGGTTGCTCTGGTTTGATCTAGGTGACCTCTTTCATGCCTCTTTTGAACCAATTGTCCCCCCGTACAAACTATGAACCTTGTCCTCTGTCTTTGAAAGATGTCCCTTTTCTCTAAAGGCCAAGTAAGTTCACATTTTCAAAAACATACACTATGCAGTTGAGGGGCCCCAGTGTGTTCAAAGACACTGTGAAGCTCTGAAATATCATGCTTAGTTTAAAAGGTATACCTGTAGGCCTTTAGTAGCACCCTTAAAGCCTAACTCTATAAACTCCCATTGTTGAGATCAGTCTCGCCCTGCTTAGGATCTGAGACACCCCAGACATTGGACTTTTTCCCTTATCCCCTAGACAAAATGAAAATGTAATCCTTGCTGTGTGGGAGGGGAGCTGACTGGTGTTCGCCTTTAAAACTAGGCTATGTCCCTGACATGTATTTGAACAGAGGAAGCCACTTGGATGAGTGAAACATCTTCATCATTGCAGAGCAAATTGAATTTAAATAACTACAACTTGCACAGGGGAGGGACATGGACTGTGGACGGTGTTAGTGGAAGGTGTGTGGAATATGTAATTAACACATGGAGATCTATAGAATAGAAAATACATATGGTTCTTTTACCAAATCTTTATTGTTTTATTTGGATAGAGTAGAGAAGGGTTAGAACAGGGGTGCCAATTAGGCCGATCGCAAAGCAAACACTGGAGTGGAAGATCGCGATCGTCTCACTGACCTGAGCTCCTTCCCGCGGTGCTAGTGCGGTTGAATGTGTCAGATGTTGCAGACAGAAAGGGGCGGACAGGTAAGGAAAGACAGCCAGGAGAGAGAAGAGACAGCATAGAGAGAGAAGACAGACAGTAGAGAGAGAGAAGAGACGGTAGAGAGAGAGAGAGATAGAAGAGAGAGAGAGAGAGAGAGAGAGAGAGAGAGAGAAGAGACAGCAGAGAGAGAGAGAGAGAAGAGACAGCAGAGAGAGAGAGAGAGAAGAGACAGCAGAGAGAAGAGACAGGAGAGAGAGTGAGACAAGGGAGAGAGAAAGGAGAGAGAGAGAGCACAAGGAGAGAGAGAGAGATACAGGGGAGAGAGCGAGGAGAGAGAGAGCGAGAGCGCGCTCGAGAGAGGCAGTAGTCCCAGTAATGATTTTATTGTGCTCGTTTTTTAAATAAAGTTTTTTTTCCGTTAGTAGATCTCATTGAGCTTGTCTTTGAAAAGTAGATCTCCAGACAAAAAATTGTGGGCACCCCTGGGTTAGAATCTGTTAGATGTCATGGCTGTTCCCCTTAGAGAGATTTCTTGGCACTTCCAATGACAGTGATAGGTGTCACCAGGGCAGGAAGTGAGAAGATTTTTACCCTATGGAGATGGAAAATTGAAAGTTTTCTAATCCTTCCCCAAACTATCCTAAGCTACAAAAAAAGAGGTTAAACTGCAGTTCCACTTTAATAAAGGTTTCTTCCTTGAAATTTCTAATATTACAGGTGTCATGCCTATTGACAGACTAAGAAATTGAGACGGTTCTACCACAAACACCTGGGGATATCAGGGGTTGCTGTATGATAAATAATTCATCTGCCTCTATGTGCTGCTGTGCGGTTAAATTATTCACAATTTAAGTTTGACAGTGCTCATTATTGCCATCATTCTCTTGAAGCCTAAACAGAATAAAGGAACATTTTAAAGTGTACTTAGGTGTTAAAAAAAATCATAAAAATGAAATGTTATGTTTTGTTTTTTACCTGGATGAATCAATGCGAGGAGTTATAAAATGAGGGTTCCTGTACAGAAGATGCTTTTGGTTGGCCTCTATGATTAAGCCCAGGTGATGAAATGCATGAGAGACTATGGTGGTGTATACCTTGTATTTTGAACTTTGCATGGAATTTACAACAATAAAGTTGGATTTTTATGGATCTCGGTTTCGTGCGGCTGATTGGAGAGATACTTTTGGTTGGGTTTAAGAATGCATGTGTTCACCAACAAAAACACAGAGGGAAGCAGCAGGAGAAAAAAAGGTGTGTCCTGAGATATGCCTGCTGAGAACATCCCTTGTGACCTCCAGCAGCCAATTATGAGCTAAAGTTTATTAAGCATGTAGATGCAAGGTATGCTGTGTATGATGTGACTCCACACACACAGACTCCTGAAAGTGGTGGCAGCAATTCAGTACTTACAGCCCGAATGAAGACTCACCTTATTTCTTCTTTATGATTTTCAAATGATTTTCCCTTGGAAATGTCTTAAAATATCATTTATCTTGTGGTTTTTTTCTCCATAGATGAGTCTTGGCCATACTACTCATGACAAGTGTCATCATGTATAGAGCTGAGGAAAATCAGGGCATTTTTGTACACTCAGCTGCATTGTTTTCAAAATAATAACAACATCATACAAAGCCATCCACAACTCTGCCCTGAGCTACTGTACATTATTATTGTTATTATTATACATGGTTTATATAGCACCAACAGCGCTTTACAATATAAGGAAGCCATTACAATCAGAATACAATTCAGGACAGGATGGTAAGGAAGGCCCTGCCCGGGAGGGCTTACAATCTAAAAGGGAGGGGCAAGTGATATATGAGGAGGTTGCTGTGTGGGGAATTGTTTGAGAAAGTGAAATCTCAGTGGTTAGGTTGAGGTGGGATAGGCTTCCCTGAAGAGATGAGTCTTAAGGGATTGCCTAAAGGCAGTCAGAGTGGGAGATAGATGGACAGGTTGGGGTAAGGAGTTCCAAAGAATGGGGGGAGACTCTAGTGAAGTCCTGGAGGTGAGCATGGGAGGAGCTGACGAGGGAGCTGGAAAGCAGGAGGTCTTGGGAGTAGTGTAGGGGATGGTTAGGGTGATACTTTGAGACAAGGTTGTAGATATACCCAGATAGCAAGGATAACTTGCCACAAACTTGTGTCAGGGTGAAGTTGTAATTTTGGTAACTTGCTGCACACGTTCCAGGCAAGTTGTAGACTTGCAGAACACTCGCAGCATAAGTTCTAGTTGACACTTTTTAAATTTGTAGCAAATTTGCTTGGCAAGTCTACAGCAAGAGTCCTGCAGTTCTTAGCAAGAGCTCTGCAAGCTCGCTGGTCTGGAGACTTGCAATGCAGCCTTGCTGTAATCGTGCAACAAAATTGTGAATCTTGGCAAGTCTGCAAGACTGAACAAGGGGTCGCGACCCACTTTTGGGTCACGACCCACCAGTTGAGAACCAAGGGTTTAGACAATCCCTAAAAACAACAACAATGATGATAATAATAATAAAAATAATGATGATATGGCTAAAAAAAGAGGTCTGCAGAAGATCAACCGCAGCACTGACAAAGGATAAAAGAGGTGAATATAGGATTTTATGAAAAAGAAAAAAAAAAGGCATAGTTTATGATGCACAGAGCTTTACCAAAACAAATGTCATCCAAAAACGTAGGTCTAGATCCACCATCCTATATTTTGTAATATTTTGGAGGTTATGTTTTAAAAGGCTGGATTACTGCTTTAAAAGCACGTTGGCAATGGCAATCCCTTCATTCCTGTGCTTGCAGGTTCTCTTTAAACTGTTTTGATACTCTGTACCGTGTATCCTTGCTCTTTGCTACTAGAATATAGCCTCCATTACACCTCTGAACGTATCCAATATAGAATTCTATAAATAAAAGGTAACCAGAATCATGAATAATAAACTTGCAAGGCCCGTCTAGTGCTGGGCCCTCTGTATAGCTCTCCTCCGTACAATCATAGCAGTTTATGTGCTGCCCCGGCGGATGGAGAACATTGCACTTTTACATTCACGACACTTTCACCGGTGCTATAAAGCAGACAACGCATAATAAAATGAAATAATGTCATGAGCCATTTGTTTGACATTGGCCATCCAGAGTTTATTGTCACTTTCATTGTGTTTCTTAGCCCCAATAAAACAGTTCGGAGGCTACGGTGTAAGGCTTAACATTAATAAAAGGGCGAGAAGAGAAAAGCATAATAGTTCTTTGGTTTACAAGTATATATATATTAGGGATGCACCGATACCAAGTACAGTACTCGACAGTGGCGTAACCAGAGTTCTGGGCGCCCGGGGCAGAATTTTTTTTTCGCCCCCCC
>NW_017306653.1:171780-181036 GCF_000935625.1 Nanorana parkeri | reverse complement strand
TGTTTTACATTTTTTTTTTTTTTACATTTTTTTTTTAGTTTTTAATATTTTTGTTTTTTTTTTTAATATATATATATATATATATATACACACACACACACACACACACACACACACACACACACACACACATACATACACATATACATACACACATACATACATTATATGTATTATTATTGCAAACAAATTAAAGCTGAACCCTGGGCACAAAAACTCCTATTTACAAAATGTTCTTCAGTGGCCATAAAAGATATAAACCCACTTTATTTGCACCAAATGCCTTTGGAGACCTGGATATTACCTTGCAACAGTAGCAGTGACGTCATCACTGTGCTGTACGGAACCTGTGCAGAGAGCAGAGCTCTCCAGCAGGCTCCACCCACTACAGCCTGCCTGCAGAAAACTACAGGAGGGGGCGGAAACAAGACCAGCCACCCTGCATGAAGAGAGAGCAGCAGTGACTGCTCTTTATTACAGTAGAGGGCAGAGACAAGACCAGTGACCCTCCACAAGGAGAGAGAGCAGCAGTGACCAGTCTTTATTACAGGAAGCTCAAGTGTCTCACTGGATTACTGCACAGATCTGGAAGAAATACACAAAGCTTACCAAGATCCCAGGAAGATTACACATGGCTCTTGTATGCAGACAATATGTGCTCATCCCGGTGTTCAGCTTTTAATACAGAAACTCTCTATGACACCCTATTTGAAAAGCATGCTGGTCAGCATGCTGGGCTTTATAAAAAGCCCATCACTTCCAAAATGTATGCTGATTTATAAGTATATGCATAGGAAAAAAGAAAAGTTTGGATGGGAAGGGAAAAAGTTAGAACCTTCACCAGACTTTTCATTGCTCTTTGTGTTTTCCGTTGGAGGTGACTACCCCTCACTGCCTGCCCCAGAGATGCAACAGGAAGCATAAGGAATATTTTCATTGTCATGGCAGCAGGTGTCCATAGAATACAGAAGAGATTTCCCCCAACTTTTTAAATCATAAACCTCTAAATTATTAAAATGTTGTATGAGTGGACGAGGGGAAGATGAATGACAAGACCCCCCCCCTCCTCCACTCACAGAATGCTTTGTAAAAATAAAGCATTGAATTCTGGAAAGGGGGGGCCAGCACTATTACAGCTAGGCATGCACCGATACCGGTTTTTCGGTATCAACTACTGATATTTATATTTCGGTACTCATCGATACCGAGTACCGATACCGGTACATCCACTAGCATGGATCCGACTTCCCAGGCAATGAGGATGCTGGGCAGTGTGCCATGGAAGCCAGCTCCATGCTGTTTTGCCGGTTCGATGTTGATTCAGCCAATCAGCATGTAGTCGGCTTCCTGGCCAATCAGGAAGCCAGGAGGCAGGTCACATGCAGCCCAGCTTCCTAATTGCCCAAGAAGCCGGCTCCATGTTCCCTCGAGGCACTGCCGGTCTGAGGAAGTCTCCCTCTGACGGAGAAGGTATCGGAGCATTTAGGCAAGTACTAGTATTTGCCCAAATACTCGGTATCGGCATCGATACCGATACTAGTATCAGTATCAGTGCATCCCTAATTTCAGCAGACGCAATTAATTCCCAGAATTCACCACTGAGGATCCAGCATGAAGAGAGGATTTCGTGACAGGATCGAGAAGTGAGCGAACACCGGTATGTGTTCGCTCACTTCCCGGTCTACTGAGCAGACCTGTGACAGTCTCATTGTCACAGTTCGGCTAGAACTATGAGGTGAGTGAAAAGCACTGACCTCATAGTTCTCCTTTAGGCTGGGTTCCCACCTAGACGTTTGAAATATGCGCGTAAAACGCGCTTTTACGAGGGCTATTCAGCTGTATCCTAATGGATACGCACGGAAATACGCCCGAAAGAAGCTCCTGTACTTCTTTGGGCATAGGGCGTTTTTCAGCACGTTCCTACACACTGAAATACGCCCAAGTGAGAACCATGCCCATAGGAAATAATGGAATTTCACTTGCAGGGCGTTTTACAGCGCGTCGATCAGCGCTGTAAAACGCCCAGGTGTGAACCCGGCCTTAATGGCTCTAAAATTATTGCTCTCACTCCGTTTGCGGCGATATGCAACATGTGCGGCACATAGGCGCACCTGACGCATATATGCGTGTGTATGTCGGGGGTGGGGACTTTAAAAAAATGTTTAAAAAAATATATGTTATGCTTCTTTATTTTTTTTATCAATCTTTCATTTTTGTATTACTTTTTTTTTCTTTTACATACAACTTTATTGCTATTACATGGGGATAGCCAATTTACATGACAGGTCCTCTTTATGGAGACATCAGGGGTCTCCAAGACCCCTAATGTCACCTAGGGACCTCCAGAGAAGCTGATGAAGCAGAGATCGGCTTCATCAGCTTCTCTAGCTGGAGAGTGACACTGAATGCAGGAAGTGATGCAATATACATCACTTCCTGCATTCGGGGACTGAGAGGTGATCAAAGGGAGTTCGTGTACTGAACTCCCTTTGATCTTCTGTCACAGAGCCGTGCCGTTCCCGGCCACATCGGGCACAGCGGATCTCGGGACCGGCAACGGCAGTGACAGCTTCTGATGCAAGCGATCGAGCGTCTCCCGAGACGCTCGATCGCTTGACTGTAAAGCTCCCGGCCGTGTAATTACAACACGAAGTTAGCGGAAAAATACAACACAAAATAATTCCCAATAATAATTTAAAAATCTTATACATTGATCGTAGTGGGTGTCCTTTTTAAACAGCCACTTGAATTCTCCTTCAGAAGTCCAGGTGACGGGGTGACAACACAGGAGCAAAATTGGAAGACAGGGATGGAGCATTGTCACCCTAAAACAGAAAGTGCCTAAACAAGGACCATTGTGGCAGGAGCCCCAGTCAATCTTTTAATACAAGTTGGAGATTTAAAATTACATAATATCACATTAGACATGTGCGATTCGTTTAATTTCAAATCAATATTTGGAATAATTTTCTGAAATTCGGAGATTCGGACAAATAGCCGAATCCCAATGCACCTGAATGTGTCCGAATCCAAGTTTCCGTTTCCGTATGTCGGATCCCGTTCGAATTTCGTTCAAAAACTAAACTGAATCAGACATGTGACTTTTCTGGCCATTCAGATGTGTTTTTCTGTTTAATGCATCTGAATGGGTCTGAACACAAATTTTTGTTACGGCAACATGGGAGCCATATACAGTATATACATATAATACTAAAGCTGAGGCTCCCAGACCCGAATGGCATATTCGGGATCTGAATTTCTGAATTGCCTTCGGGAGCTCCTGAATGCCATTTGGGTCTCGGAAAATTTGGATCCCAAATGCCATTGGGGTCTAGGAGATTCAGCTTTAGTATTAAAGGGTTATTAAACCCTCATGTGTTTTTACATACAGTATATCTACTGCTAGCAAGCAGTAGATAGATGCAAAAAAATTAAAAAAACCTTTTAAAAAGGGTTAATACTTACCTGTGTCTTCGCTGCGCGCTCCCGTTCGAACATCTGAAGAGTTTTGGGGGGCGGCCGCAAAGGATCTTGGGGAGGGCGCATGCGCAGTTCAAATGTTCGGCCAGGAGATGAGACACAAGGTAAGTCTATGGAGCAGCGTGCACCCGCACAGACACCGTGGGACATGAGAGGACAGAGGAGTCGGCGCTGGATCGGAGATCAGCACCCAGGGCGGGAGGGACAGCCGGGAAGGGCAGGAAAGAAGAAGACCGGATTAAGAGACACCATTTAAGGTAAGTCCCTACAGCAGGATTGGGAAGGGGGAAAACATTTTTGACTTTAATGTCACTTTAATATCTGTATATGGTTTTCTGTGGTATTTGCAACGAATATTCGTAAACTCATTCGTAAACTAACGACATTTAAACCAAATTGAATTTCGCATCCGAATCCCGAATTCTGAAATAACAAAATTTCCAAACCGACTCAAATTTTTCCGCAGCTTTCATGTCTATATCACATGAATAAGCATAAATAAAACCAACATGAGGGTTAATGATCGGGGTTTTCATGTGTGATTCACATTTACTGTTCATGAAGGGGAAAACAAATGTAGACCAGGGACAGACATGTCTTGCTTGCTATCCCAGAAAATTTTTCTGCAGAACGTACGGCGCTATATCTGAGCACCCGGTTCATTAAGGTCACTGCTCATGTCCCAGGGGTCGCTCGGGTGTAAGATTTGGTCAGGTAATAGTTTTGCAAATCTTTTGAAACCTTTTAAAAGACCTCACGGTATGCTGGCCATTCCTCGCAAAGTGCGAGGAGAAAATCGGATTATGTCAGCTGGAGTGTAAGGCGAATATGTTTATACCATCGAAAGCTTCTGATAAGAGGAAAATAACCTGCTTAGTGCCGCGCCTAGCCACCACAGAACATTTACAGTTCATAATGGTGAGACGTCGTTCACTTAACTTTACCTCCCAGCTGAGACAAATAAAGTACATTTCATATGCCGGGGCGCTGCCCAATCTCGCAGGAATGTATCATTTATATCTGGATGTCTAAGGCCCAAATCGTTACCTTGAACTTCTATGAGACTTTCAATCAGGTCTGGAAACTGAGAGGGCTAAAGGAGGTTATTCTACAAACAAGGAGCCAAGTACATTTGTAAGACTATGCCTGGCCGTTTGGGTGCTTATGCGCATGTGCGTAGGTCTGTCTTCTGCATTTGCGGGGAAACGTGCGCACGAAGACGCGCCAATGTGGCGCACAGGATATGACGCAGCTCCCTAGCATAGATGCCTCTATTTAAACCTGCCTGTTCTATGGATAATAGCTGAATGGTCTTTCAGCTTGTGTGTGTTCCTGCGATTCTGCCTGTTCATGTGTTCTGCTCCCTTGACCCGGATCTCCTGTGACTACTCCTGATTGCTGCCTGCACCTGGCCTCTGCTTGCTCCCCGACTATTCTTCTGCCTGCCGCTCTTGTTCTTTGCTGTCCGATTGATGTTGGCCTGGCCTGCCTGACTCCGTCCTGCTCTAGCAGTGTTCCTTGCTGTCCTTCTGGCTGCATCCTTGCCTGCTTCCTTGGAGACCAGCTTCTGGACTTACCCAAGCACAGTGCCTACATCCTCTGGCACTGGTGCTGCTCTCTGTCCTCTCACTCCCTGTCTCCACTCTCAAGGGTGTGGGACAAAAGTTGCACAGGAGGCCTCCTCAATTACTCACTTCTCTACCAGGTACATAATAACACTGTAGTTGCCCTTACCAAACGCCATCGGTTTGGAGCAGCGGGCGACATTTGTGTAGGTGGTGATGATATTGCAAGGTGTCGTGGGGAAGTATCGTGGATACTAACCCTGATATTTGTGCCAGACGATCTAGACTGTCTGTAGCCGATTTTGTGATGTCCCCCACGTATAAGAATTTTGGGGTCTGGGTCAAATCATCGACCTATTGGGGCTGCTCTATTTTCCATGTGTCCCCCCTTGGGCTGCAGTATGATGTGTGTTTTTGGTGTGGTTCAAGTGCATGGCTCTTTCGGTCTACACGTCTGAAAAATCAGAGTACCTCCTTCTCTTCTTGAGAAAGCTTACAGCGAAATGCGTTGAAGATCTGGGGCACCCTCACTGGAGGAATCACAATCTTCTAAGTTTTTTTTTTAAATATTTTTTTTATTTGGTACAATATAAGATATACAACCAGGTACTTCTAAGTTTTTTATTGAGTTTCTTCTTCCCCGGGGAGGGGCCCGGGAGGTTACTGGTCACGCTTTGTAAGGAATATACAAACACCTTGACCATGTACATTTTGTAGCAGATGTTTCTGCAGCATTTTGTTATCTTTTTTAACTGTGGAATAATAAAATATTAAATTTTACAATTGTGCGGTCTAGTGCCTTCAAAAAGTCCACTATCTTCTTTTTGTGTACCCTTACCAACCAATCAGAATTCATTTTACTGAACTCAGTCCAGGGCGGATTGGTTCCAGTAAGGTATTAATGTCCTCAAAGCCTAGTTGAAGCCTTACTTTGTTACCTTTTATGCAGCCAGGCAGCATTTGATAATCGTTTTTATTATTACTGCCCTGTGTTGGCATCTCCCTAGAAAGCCGGACCGCTGCACAGCACAACACAGCACAGCACAGCACAGCACAGCACAGCAGTCCAATATTCCTCCAGCACAATACTCCACTCAATTGCAATTCTTAGGGGCAGGGAAACTGTAAAGGCTGCCCCGTGTCAGCAGCACCCTAGAGAGCCAAGCCGCTACTCTTCCACAGAGCACAGCAGTCCAAGTCTGAAGTAGTCCGACACTGTCCCTGCAAAGTACTCCAATGAATGGCAATTTTTAGGGCTCAATAGTTCTTTGCAGGGAACTGTAATGTCTGCCCTAAGCAGGACCTTAGAGAGCCGGACCGCTGTTCTTACATGGAGTACAGCAGTCCAGGTCTGAATCAGTCCAATACTCCCCCTGCACAGTACTTTAATCATTGACAATTCTTAGGGCCCAAGAGTACATTGCAGGGGAACTATAAAGGCTTCCCTGTGTCGGCAGCACCCTAGAGAACCAGACCACTGCTCTTACAGAGAGTGCAGCACTCCAGGTCTGATTCATTCAGACATTTCTCCAGCACAGTACTCCAATCAATTGTAATTCTCAGGGCCCAATAGAACTTTGCAGGGGGCCCTGTTTCGGCAGCACCATAGAGAGCCGGAACTCTGCTCTTGCAGAGTGTAGCAGTTCCTGTCTTACGCCCCAAACCTCCCTCTACTTCTCTGGATCATGTACCAACATTATTTTTTTTCACTTTGTTCCTGTAGCGAGAAACAGATTTTATTACTCTCTGTGACATTATCATCAGGCTTAATAAAGTCTTACAGGGACAGAGGACAGCTGCCGGAAGGTCATTTCTTATTCATGTAGGCATGCACCCCAGAACTACATCTCCCCAGATGTCTTTTCCTATACACAGTGTGTGAGCAGACTGTTGGGAGCCAAGGCAGCAACATTGCTTTGTTGGGGGAAAAAAAATCACTGCATGCATGTGGAGAAGGACAGACATAGGTAGCGATAGGTGGAGTTCTGTAATGCAAAGACAGGGCTTACAACACTGCTTTGGATTTCAGAGCAGCAGAGGCATTGTGGTATCAGCCCAAACAGAACGTTAAAAGTTTACTGGATTTCTAGCAGCTCAACGGGTATTTTTGCATCAGGAAGAGGCCATAGCTGACTTTATCTTCTAAAAATGCTGGTTGCCTCGCTTTTATGCTGATCCAGTAACTTGTGCAGATCAGTAATTCTGACTTTACCAAGCCTTTGCTTGTTGCATGCTTATTTCAGACCAGTGGCTGAGAAAGTATCACAGACCACGGCAGCCAGGCAATTGTATTTCCTGCTAGCCAGACAATGATGTTACCTAATAGAACAGGAGTCAGATGATAAATAGCCACCATGAGCTCTGTCTGCATTGATCTTGTTCACTCAAGTTTTCTGATTCTAAAATGTCCTATTTCTTTCTGTGTTAGTCATGTCATAATATATTAGCATCCCAAAGTACACCTTGCAAATTAAGTGATTAGCATATTCATAAAGAGATGTTGCGCAAATGTTTGCTAAAATGGTGTAAATTGTAATTAACACCAAAGTGCATACAGGAAGAAAAGGTGAAAATGTTGTAGCAAACACACCAACTTAGAGAAAGTGTCATTTCCAGATGAGGTGTGCAGCCTGAGAATACTGAATTATAAATCGAACCTATAAAAACCTGTTTTCCCTTGTTCTCCGAGACGAAAGGTACCCTGTGTACCTGTACATCACAATGCCTTGGCTATTAAGTGGGGCCCCGGACCCTGGATATGATCTGAAACATATCAACAAGTTTTCCTGGTCAAAAGCCTGAATCTGCCCCTACTTCCCTCATGTGGTGTAATATTGATGGTTGAGGCTAGCCTCATAGTGATGCACTGTTTAATCTGCACAGGAGGAGCAGTAGGCAGGGGATAAAGGCTCATCAGTGTAACAGTGTAATCTGGACCTGGATCACAAGGCACCTGATGTGTAAAGTGGGCTACTGTGATGTAATGTCACTGAAAGTATTGTAACTGGGAAGAAGGGTCCCCTGAGTCCTCAGAAACAAATAGTTGCATGATGTTTTAACAAGTGAAAGAGTTACAGTTCTTCATTTCCAAACATTTTTTTTCTTTGGTGCTACCAAACCCATAGCAAAGAAATCATACTCATTCCTGGAACCCAGGTACTGCTGGAACAAACACAGGCACACACAACTCTTCCCTTCCCATCCCACATAAACCAGGATTTTAAACTCTTTTGGCCCAGTCAGGATCAGTGAGCACCATATTTGAATCATTATTGTAAGGGCAAAGCATAGAATCACTTCAACCATGAAAATATATAGTGGTTAGCACTTTTGCCTTGCTGCACCAAGGGTCCCTGGTTCAAATCTCAGTCGGGACACTATCTGCAAGGAGTTTGCATGTTCTCCCTGTGCTTGTGTGGGTTTCCTCCAGGTACTCCGGGTTCCTTCCACACTCCAAAGACATGTTGGAAGGTTCATTGGTTCGTGTCTAAAATGGTCCTAGTATGTATCTGCAATAGGGACCTTAGATTTACGACCAGGTCGTTAAACGAATTGGTCGTTAGGTGAGGAACTGTAGGTACTGTACTGCATTAGTACAGTACTGTATAGTGTTGCAGATGTACAGTACTGAACAGTGTACTGTACATCGGGCAATACAATACTTACCGAGACCCGCAGTGAAGAACGGAGTACATCACTTCCGTCGGCGAGACGTCACAGTGCCGCTGCCACGCTGCACGTAAGGTCGGAGGTCGGTCGTAAGTGCGAGTGGTCGCAAAACAGGTAAGTCGGTAAATGAGGAATGTCTGTATATATATTTTTTTTTCTTCTTCTGAAACTGTCCAATTTAATAGAGAAGAAAATGATTCATAATACCTATACATTACATATTCATGCATTATTTTCCCCCTGCGTTCTCCTTTAAGGCATTATTCTTGCTTGAATAATGACATTATCAGAAAATAATAGCTAACATCTTTTTTTGAACTTTGAAAAATGATCTTTACCGGTGTTTTGATACAATGTTCATCCATCAAACAGCAAGATTTTGACAGTGATGAATAAGACCCCATAAATTCACAGGAAGTTATTCTTATTTATGTCACGGAGCATAAATACAAATCTTTAAGGAATATCAATGTCCCTCCAGCTTTCTCTTCCTGCACATCTGCGTCCTGGGGGGGGGGGGATTCAGTGCGAGAGTCACTTAT
>NW_017306653.1:166024-171603 GCF_000935625.1 Nanorana parkeri | reverse complement strand
GGGGGATTCAGTGCGAGAGACACCTAATTCTCCTTCAACCTAAACTCCTAACACTGCCACATAGAGGATAGGAGAAAAGCATATATTCTTAAACGTTTGGTTTAAAAAAAAAAATGATTTAACTCTACCCACTCCTAGCTAATGTTCGCTGATTGTCTCTTGGTCCCCTCGCTGAAATCCGCCATACCGGCCCTGGACCTGCAGGGAGAGCAATGGAGACCAGGATACATGGATGGGGGCATTACTTTCGTGGCGGCAAAAGGGTTAAATTACTTATTCTTCCATTGCTTTTCATTACACATTTACAGGTCTATTCATTGAAGGGTGAAGGGTTTGGAGAAGGCAGGAGAAGTGAACAATCTAGGACAACATAGCTGAACTGGAAAAATTCTCCAATTCAGCTCACTTTCCAGTTCAGCAATGTTGTCCTAGATTGTTCCCTTCTCCTGCCTTCTCCAAACTCTTCACCCTTTTGTCAATCAACTGCCTTAAAGTGTATGTCCATCTAAAATATTTTCTTCATTTTAGAAGGTTTGGGGAAAGATTAGATCCCCTGCCTGGATTTTACTGCTATCTGGGGATCCATTAGATTTATTTCTCTTATCTCCCTGTCCTGCTGACTACATTTTACCAAACAGAAAGTGAGGGAAACTCTCCAACAGCATCACAGACAGAAAGTAACATAATTTTCTTTATTAGAGTTGGGGAAGGCCAGCGTTATATGTCTGTGTCCCTGTTGCAGATTTTTTTAATCCCTTCCTGTCCGATAAAACCGCAGAAAGTGAGAGTTGCAGTGAAAACCTGACACAAGTTCTAATCCTTTGCTGCACTGTCCAAAACTTGTAATAAACTAGACAAAAATAACAAGATAAAAGTACACACTAAAAGAAAAAAAAATAAAGCCAGCTTTTGCTGCAATATTCAACTTTAGGGCAAAGATTTCCACCGCAGTACCTGTCCTGATTATGATGGTCAGCGTCATTTAACCCACTTCCTCTGCGCCCAGGTCATCCTGGACCAGCCCACAGCTTGTGATTGGCCAGTGAAAGGAGAAGTAGTGTAGCGAGGAGCTTACTCGGCTCTTTCTCCTCCTATCAGCATTTTCTTGTCAGCACATGGCCTGAATTCTTGTGCTGCTTCTTCCTCTCACACTCCAGCCTTGCTGCACAATAATTTGATGAGCATGAGAAAGGAAAAGATAGAGAGATTTGGCGATCAAGAGATGTTAGATAGATAGATAGATAGATAGATAGATAGATAGATAGATAGATAGATAGATAGATAGATAGATAGATATGGCTTGCAAAAGTATTCACCCCCTTGGCATTTTTACTATTTTGTTGCATTGCCTCTGGGATTTAAAATGGATTTTTATTTGGATTACATGTCATGGACATACACAAATCAAGAAAATAACTTGTTTTAAAAAATTAAAATCAGAAAAGTGGTGTGTGCATATGTATTCCCCCCCCCCCCCTTTGCTATGAAGCCTCTACATAAGATCTGGTGCAACCAATTAGCATCAGAAGTCAGATAATTATTTAAATAAAGTCCACCTCTGTGCAATCTAAGTGTCACATGATCTCAGTACAGATGCTCCTCGGGTTGCGATCAGTCGAATTCTGATTTTTGGCATTTACGATGGAGTTTACTGTGCAGTCCTGTACAGTATAGTCCCAGTTACTTGGCACCCACTGGGATCGGTAGGTGTCGGATAACTGTAGTAGATAGATAGATATAGATAGATATATAGATAGATATATAGATAGATAGATAGATAGATAGATAGATAGATAGATAGATAGATAGATAGATAGATATTTTATTTGTATTTGATAAGATAAGCAGTGAAAACAATTGAAGTTTCTTTCAACAAAAAGGACACAAAAACTTCACTCATATTTACAAACCGGAGACACATTTTACTCGGCGGAATCCATTTAGCATTCATCATCTTATACTGTTACAGAAACTAAGTATAAAATAAAATATCTGTAAATGAGCTGCTGTCACACAATAAAATGACTGTGCCCTGTCAGTAGCGGGCTCATAAATAATATCAGTAAATGTGACAGGCCGACGTTGGGGAAATGCAGTTCAGCTGAAGAGACACGCCAGTGCAGAACATGAATAGATAAAGAGTCCTGTGATTGGGACAAGGCTGAATATTTTACCACCTCTAATTTTGTTATTACCTTCTGCGGAAAACAGAAAATGTCTTTTTTGTCTCTGTTAATTGGTCACAGAGCTGCCTGCAACACATTGCTACGTTCACTGGTTTTACTTCTTGCAGTAGTTGCAATAGTTGTGCAAGGGCCGGTTGGTAAAGATAAATGAAAAGATTTGGGAGTCTTTTGCCTCGAAATTTCCTAGCCCCTCACTAATTTGCAAAAGAGGGACATGGTGTAATGTCCGGTTGGGATGGTCTGTTTGGGGTTCCTGGATCACAGCTGCGGAACACCTTGCCCTGGATCTGGATGCGCGCAACGCACAGAAAAACGCGGCAAATGGCGCACCGGAAGTGACACACTTAATCAGGATGACTTCCCTATTTAGACCCGGCCTGCAGACCTACAGATTGCTGGATTGCCTTCAGCATCTCCCCATGTTTCTGTGTCCTGCGATTACCTGTCCCTGTGAACTGCCTGTCTCCTGGATTTTGACCCGATACCTTGCCTTGACTACTCTGGATTGCTGCCTACCACTGACCTTGGACTGAATACTGGACTTCTCTTTTGCAAGATCCCTCTGTACCTTCTAAGCTCTCCTGGTTTGACCTTGTGATCTCTGCTTGCTTTGACCCTGATTTCCAGATTACCCCTGCTCAGCTACAGAAGCAACCTTCTGCTTGCATGGTTTCAACACCACTGGCACCCGTGCCACTCGCTGTCCGCCAGGTCTCTGTCTCCACTTCCAGAGGCCTCAGGACACAAGGTGCAAGGGAAGCCTCCTCACACAGTCAGTCTCCCATCAGGTACGTGATAGTAACTGGCAATGCTGATAGGAGATTCCGGGGCCTGATGAGGATGATAGTTTAACAGGGGTAGCCTAGAGAGTCCACAGTATCCAGAAAGCAGTTACAGTTAAAATAATCACTAAGGATCGCTTCTTCAAGTACTTGTTGAGTCACAATTACCAGGAGCACTACTCAAATAACAACTAAAGTTATGGTAATGCCAATACGAGTAATACTTAAGTCCCCTTTAAGCTTGGCATAAGGAGCAGCAGTTCAGTATAGATGCAACATAGATGAAGCAGGGAGAGTGGGGGGTGAGCCCCACATTACTTGCGGTTTTAGCAGCAGGATGCTTTGGGAGGATCTTCCTGCTGGCTGGTTTGGGGGTCCTAGTGCGTCTGAGCCAGTCTCCTGGAGTCCCAAGCCTTTAGTTCAGGATGGGGAGCGGAGCTGATCACTGTGATTAGTTCCCTTATAAACTTCATGATGGAGAGTGGAGATGGTTCGCAAGAGCCGTTGCCCAACGTTCCAATACTCTAGAATGCCGGGCAAGTGACTCACCTGTGAACTTATCGGCGGAAGCCGCGGCCGGTGGGAGGAGACCGGCGTGACATCAAAGACGAGGCGCCGCGCCGCTGGAGTGTGGGGACGCGCCGGGTAAGTGTATGACACATGGAAAGTTGTGATGTTGAAATTCAGCCTACAGAGTGGGGGGAGTGGACAGGGGTGCAAAGCCAGCATCATGGGGAGGCAAAAAGCAACAGGATGCTCACTTTGCTAAGGATGTTTCTCCTTAGCTTAGTGAATATGTTGAAATTTCACTTTGCAAAGAATACCCGATCATGTGCAAGAGGAAAAAAAAACAGTATTTTTGCTTGCACATGATTGGAAGATGGAAGTCAGCAGGGTTTCACCTCATTCAAAATGTCTTTTATTTGTTTATCAAAATGTATATTATTTGTAGATCCTCCAATCATCTCTGAATTGGTGCTGACACCGTCCTTCCTTCTGGAGGGTGGCTACTTTTGTTCCCCGTGGTCCCGGTCTCGATTTATATGTGAAGTGCTGTCAAATCACCAGAGTAGAAATGTTAAAATGAAATTATATGTGGAAGACAGATGGTGTTCTAAGGCACTCTACCCCTGTTCAGGAATGATAGGCCCAGTGTCACGTAGATGGCCTCTTTCACGCCTCTTGCAAACCAGCTGTCCTCTTTGTCCAAAATGTGCACCTCACTGTTCTAAAAAGAATGTTCCTATTCCTTAAAGTGACATTAAAGGATACGTTTTCTTTCCCACCCCCAATGATAGTGTCATCACTTACCTTAAATAATGTCTCTTAATCCGATCTTCTTCTTCTTTCCTGTAGATTTCAGCCTTCGCTCCAGCGGGTCTCCGATCCAGCGCTGACTCCTCTGTCCTTGTTGGCACTTCCTGTGGGTGCACGCGTTCATAGACTTACCTTGTGTCTCTCCTCGTCTCCTGGCCGAAAATCCGAACTGAGCATGCGCCCGCCCCAAGATGTTTTGGGCCGCACAAGATTTTTCGGATTTTCGGACGGGAGCGCGCGGGAATGACACTGGTAACTATTAACCCTTTTCAAAGCGGGTTTTAAAAAAATAACTTTTTGCATATATCTACTGCTTGCTAGCCATATACTGTATATATGCAAAAAAATGGAGGCTTTAATTATACTTTAAGGTGACACTAAACTCAGGAGTCAAATCTTAAAAAATGTATTTAAGTACCTTAACTATTAAAAAATGTATCTTATTTGTGTATCACTCGGCTGTAGATCCTCCAATCATCTCTGAATTGGTGCTGACACTCTCCTTCCTTCTGGAGGGGGGCTACTTTTGTTCCCCGTGGTCCCTGTGTGTGTTGTAAAGTAATCACCGCTCCAAGCTCGCTCCCAGGATGGACTACAATCTCAATATAAATGAGTAAACTAAAAATGAGAATGTAACAGGGCACGCCACTGACTTATATAATCTTAACTACGGCCCGTTGTTTAAAAAAATTACTCAAGAACTCCACAGATGGCGCGATCTACCACTCTCTGTGGTGGGCAGATGCCACCTTATCCGCATGATAAGCTTTGCACGCCTCCTATACCCCATGCAGACCATACCTCTCCTTCTCAGACATAAGGACATTAGCACCCTACACACAGCCTTCTCTAAATTCATATGGAGGGGAAAGCGCCCTAGGATTGCGCTTCATAAACTCCAATCCCCTGCGCTCTCCTTGGGAGCTAACATCCCGAACATAAGAGTGTACAATTTGGCTAGTCTGTTCAGACATGTGAGAGACTGGTTAAATGGCACCTCTTATTTCACAAACACGCCACTTGAATCACTCTCGGTGGCCCCATGGTCTTTATCAGGTATCATACATACCCCTTGGAAATCTCTCCCCCCGCCTATTAAGGGCAACATTTTATTACGTGATACTATACTTGCCTGGAGAGAGGTTAGGAAACTTTTGAAGATTCAGGGGGTGGTCTCTCCCTTATTACCCATTACCTCCTCACCAGCGTTCCCCCCAGGTAGCGAATCCGCAGTCTTTGCTAATTGGCGATCCAAAGGCATCGTTAAGATAGAGGACCTGCTATCTACCAGTGG
>NW_017306653.1:151019-165130 GCF_000935625.1 Nanorana parkeri | reverse complement strand
CTACATAAGACTGCTCCCCAAGAAGGGTAAGGACCCACTCCTCCCTGGCTCTTATCGCCCAATATCCCTGCTGAATTTGGATGCCAAGCTACTATCAAAAATAATGGCAAATAGACTGGCTGCCGTGCTCCCTAAACTCATCTCTCCTGACCAGGTGGGCTTCGTATCGGGTAGGGCCGCTGTCACTAACGTACGCAAGATTCTTCTAGCTCTTGAGAGGCACAGAATACAAGGCTCTTCTTCACAATCCATGGCACTTTTGGCCCTGGATGCGGAGAAGGCATTTGATAATGTCAACTGGAACTGGCTCTGCAAGGTTATGCAACGTATGGGTATTAATGGTACATTTTTGAACTTTATAACCACAATGTATTCTTCTCCTGTGGCTAGAATACTCACTCCCAATGCCACGTCCCAACCCTTCTCCCTTCACAAGGGGACGAGACAGGGATGCCCGCTATCCCCCCTCCTCTTCAATTTGGCCCTGGAACCTCTCTCCAGATCTCTATCCTCCTCCTCAGTCTTCTCGGGCCTTCGTGTAGGCACGGAGGACCTGAAAATTGCCCTGTTTGCAGACGACATTATTCTTCTGCTCTCTGATCCCTCTGCCCAAGTCCCCAAAATTATGGAACATATATCTCATTTTGGCTCATTCTCCGGATTGAAGATCAACTTTCATAAAAGTGAGCTCTTAATGCTACCCCATAGTACTCCCCTCGTTACCTCCGCGTGGCCTACAGATTGTACTATTTCAATCCAGAAGCATTCCGTTACCTATTTAGGGATCCACATCTCAGGGCACGCCACTGACTTATATAATCTTAACTACGGCCCGTTGTTTAAAAAAATTACTCAAGAACTCCACAGATGGCGCGATCTACCACTCTCTGTGCTGGGCAGATGCCACCTAATCCGCATGATAAGCTTTGCACGCCTCCTATACCCCATGCAGACCATACCTCTCCTTCTCAGACATAAGGACATTAGCACCCTACACACAGCCTTCTCTAAATTCATATGGAGGGGAAAGCGCCCTAGGATTGCGCTTCATAAACTCCAATCCCCTGCGCTCTCCTTGGGAGCTAACATCCCGAACATAAGAGTGTACAATTTGGCTAGTCTGTTCAGACATGTGAGAGACTGGTTAAATGGCACCTCTTATTTCACAAACACGCCACTAGAATCACTCTCGGTGGCCCCATGGTCTTTATCAGGTATCATACATACCCCTTGGAAATCTCTCCCCCCGCCTATTAAGGGCAACATTTTATTACGTGATACTATACTTGCCTGGAGAGAGGTTAGGAAACTTTTGAAGATTCAGGGGGTGGTCTCTCCCTTATTACCCATTACCTCCTCACCAGCGTTCCCCCCAGGTAGCGAATCCGCAGTCTTTGCTAATTGGCGATCCAAAGGCATCGTTAAGATAGAGGACCTGCTATCTACCAGTGGGCACTGCAAATCATTTCAGGAGCTGCAGACTTCGCACCACATCTCCGGCAATCACTTCCTTCAATACGCACAAATCCATCACTTTATTACTAAACACCTGCCGTTACCCTGGTCACGACCCTCTCTATGTCCTCTCGAGACCCTGCTATCTTCGCCAGAGGGCAAAATGCCCTTGTCATCCATTGCCAACACCATTCGCAACACGGTCTATGCAAAAGCTCCTATTACCTACCACAAACAAGTGATTAAATGGGCCACGTTCCTCCAAATGTCACCGGAGGATGCGGATGACATGCTGCTTTCTGGCTGGCATGCAGTGCGGAAAGCCATCATTAGTGAGCCGTGGAGAGAGCTACAGTTTAAAATCATACACAGAGCTTATTATGCCTTTAACTTGAAGTACAAGTCCACTCCCCCGGATTGGTTGACCTCCTGTCCCAAGTGCCAGTGCCCATATCCAGACCTGGAGCATCTACTTTGGAAATGCCCTCTTATACAACAGTTCTGGGGGCATATGATAACATACATGAATACCCATTCAGGCTCTAATAGATCCCGAGACCCGGCCCTGTGCCTTTTTCATGCCCTCGGGCCTACACAATCAACGACAACCAAGAAATTGTCACGATGGGAGCATCTGTGCATCCTCGCAGCTAAAAAAGCCATTCTGACGAATTGGCTCTCGCCAACTACCCCCTCTTTAAAACAGCTAGCAGATATACTATCCAAAATAATGTCACTAGACAAGCTTGACGCCCAGTACAACAGTCCGTCCACAGCGAAATTCTTTGATACATGGACCTCATTCCTTGCAACCTCCCTGTCACCCACACAGCTGAAAGAACTCATGACGTTGTTCAAAGACACGGTATGGTATCACACCGCAAAATTGGGCGGATCTCTAGGGGTTCTGGATGTCCTTTAATGCACTTACGGTTCTGCTTGGGTGCTTCCCAACCTCCTCAGTGTCCACCTATTTCTATTTCTATTTCAATTTTAATGTTACTTTTAAATTTGAATCTACATCTAAATGTAAGTTATCTTATCTTATCACATAATGTGATCGCCCTTGTCCCTCATATTATATTATTATATTATATTACATTATATTATATTATATTATATTGTGTTCCATTTCAGTCCACTCCATTCCAAGTACTTCTATTTTCCATACCCGTTCTCATTCTCATTCCCTCTGAACTTATATAGTCTCATCAATAATCCAACAGGTTCAGGCGAACCTACGTTGCAACCAGGTGATTGTGATGCTTAGTTGTTCTCTAGTTTGTTTGGAAACGAAACGATGTTATGCCTTAGGTCTGCATTTCTCTTAAATGCATTGTTATACCACGGAAACATTGTATTTTGATACCTCTACTGATATCACAGTATTAGCTGTTATTTCTTGCTTTACGTTGTATTTAACAAAGTGCCGTCTGCACCCCACGGGGGTCAGACTAAAATGTCTTATTGTATTTTTCTTATTCATAAAATTCAAATAAAGACTATTTGCTGAAAAAAAAATGAGAATGTAGTCCATCACGGGAACGAGCTTGAAGCAGGGACTACTTTACAACACAGGGACCATGGAGAACAAAAGCAGCCCCCCTCCAGAAGGAAGGATAGTGTCAGCGACCAATTCAGAGATGATTTGAGGATCTACAGCTGAGTGATACACAAAGATACATTTTTGTTAATAGTTAAGGCACTTGAATTAAATTTGAAGATTTAACTAGTGATGTTGGCGTCACTTTAAGTCTGCGGACAGTAAATACAGGGAATTCTGCCCAGTGGGATGCAGCAGGCAAAATTTGATGGGTTTTAACCATTCCCTACTCCATTCAAAGCTATTAAAAAGTTTTTGATGAAGTTATACTTTAAGGCTGCAATGACTACAAAAAGCTGTATATTTACCTTTCTTCTTTTCCAACTGTGCCCCTCTGTATGCCGTGCCGTCTGTATAATTACACCACTGTGAATGGAATTTCCAGCAATCAGCCATTAAACGAGAAGGCTCAGCAATTAAATAAACACAGATAAAACCAAAATTTCTTTTTATTTCTTTTCCCATCCCCAGTCAGCCTAATTTGGATTACTGCTATTGCTGTTTTTTGTTTTTTTTACAGATACAGAGGCATTAAGTGATAATAATGCTATTTTGTGTTTTAACTAAATTGCAGACTTAGGCATTACAGGGCTCCGAGGAATCACATAAACATCATCTAGAAATTTCCCAGAGGTTCAAACACTCACCTTTTAAGTCTCTATTATCTTACTGAAGCTCAAACTATCCAATAAGACAATTTTTAAACAAATGTAAAGCAGTAAAACTACTAGTGTAGCGCTCACCCCCAAAGGAGCCGTTGAATGCCCGGTTCATCTCTAGTCTGTCTAGGGGATGATCTTCAGGTGTCCACCCAATAGCACTAACCACCATTCTTCTGTTGCCCATAAACTAATGTCCACTCCAGTAGTAAAAACGATTTATTGAACATCTTCACTGGGGAGAGAGGGTAGAGGGGTTCTAGGTGTCCAGGGGTAACCAACAAGAGCTCCAGACTCACCAGACCTGGTTGGCATATCAGTGTAGATCCACTTGGGAGACAGCGGACAGCGACTGATGTAACAGACAAGCAGGATGGATACAGATCCTCAAGCAGGAAAGACACTGACCATGCTCCTGAAGACCACTTAGTTCCAGGGCACTTCAAGAGTCTGCATTGGTCCCGGTTCTCTTCCTCTTTCAGCTTCACTGACCTCCTCCATGTTGGAGGCCTCAGGGAAACCTTTCCCTCACTCCAGCCTGTGCCCACCCCCAGGCCTCAGGCCTAGCCTGGGGGGCAGGCTGAACAGGACCCAGTCCCCCAGGCTGGTCATGGCTAGTCTGAGTACATGGCAAATCCTAACATGCACCATTGGCAGAGAGAAGCACAGTGATTGGCTGCTGTACTGCACATACATTACAGTGTTTCCCATTGGCTCTCCCACAAAATTACAGTGTCACACTCCGCCCAGGGGGTACAGGCAAGTCTAGACACCTGGGATTACCATATAATTGACTACTGACTACAGCCCTGGCTATCAGAGATAGTAGCCACATTACAGAAGGTGATGGGGGCTACACTAGATTCACATTTTCTACCTTTAAATAATGTCTTTTTAGGGGCATTTGGCATTTCCCCCCTGGTATCTAATTAACCTTTTTTCCACCTTGCCCCACCGACATATTTTGTCCTTACTTGGTTTTTTGGTCCCCACAAGTTATCTGTACACAAAGCAAATTATCTATGCAGCATTAGCTCCAGGAGAGAAGACTTACCTTCTTGCTACTCCTAAATGCAGCTCACAGTAGACTCAGAAGAGAAGCTGTGTATACTATATAGGGAAATCTTTTTTTAACCTTCGGTACCATTTACATAATAATCAGAGCAACTTGTACATACATAATTAATTTAGGGGTCTATTTATAAACAATTTTCAGAGCTACAAATCTTTCTGAATGTTTGTTGTGTGCAAATAGATGCAAAAATGAATGCACTTAGATATATTCTTTTCAGGCCAAATATATTTAATGTAATACTACACTATGGCCACTAGGTAGGACATAAATACTTAAGCTATGCTCCTCTGCTCCATCTAGTGTCTAAAATGATGTATTACATTACATACATTCAAACTGAAAAGAGCATACTGTATATCAAAACATTTTCATTTTTGTGTCTATTTGCACAGAATGAACGTTCAACTCTTGGCAAAAAAAATAGACTCTCTGTTTGCCGCTGTGACTGCGGTGCCGGGCCGCACCGCATCGCACAAGCAGCTGGTGCATAGGTCGCACTATGTCCCTCGGATCCGCCACTGTTAGCGGGGGGGGGCACACGGGGGCAAGCAATAACCTAGGGGGGCAGATGCCCCCCCCCTGGGGAGAGAGGGTAGAGGGGTTCTAGGTGTCCAGGGGTAACCAACAAGAGCTCCAGACTCACCAGACCTGGTTGGCATATCAGTGTAGATCCACTTGGGAGACAGCGGACAGCGACTGATGTAACAGACAAGCAGGATGGATACAGATCCTCAAGCAGGAAAGACACTGACCATGCTCCTGAAGACCACTTAGTTCCAGGGCACTTCAAGAGTCTGCATTGGTCCCGGTTCTCTTCCTCTTTCAGCTTCACTGACCTCCTCCATGTTGGAGGCCTCAGGGAAACCTTTCCCTCACTCCAGCCTGTGCCCACCCCCAGGCCTCAGGCCTAGCCTGGGGGGCAGGCTGAACAGGACCCAGTCCCCCAGGCTGGTCATGGCTAGTCTGAGTACATGGCAAATCCTAACATGCACCATTGGCAGAGAGAAGCACAGTGATTGGCTGCTGTACTGCACATACATTACAGTGTTTCCCATTGGCTCTCCCACAAAATTACAGTGTCACACTCCGCCCAGGGGGTACAGGCAAGTCTAGACACCTGGGATTACCATATAATTGACTACTGACTACAGCCCTGGCTATCAGAGATAGTAGCCACATTACAGAAGGTGATGGGGGCTACACTAGATTCACATTTTCTACCTTTAAATAATGTCTTTTTAGGGGCATTTGGCATTTCCCCCCTGGTATCTAATTAACCTTTTTTCCACCTTGCCCCACCGACATATTTTGTCCTTACTTGGTTTTTTGGTCCCCACAAGTTATCTGTACACAAAGCAAATTATCTATGCAGCATTAGCTCCAGGAGAGAAGACTTACCTTCTTGCTACTCCTAAATGCAGCTCACAGTAGACTCAGAAGAGAAGCTGTGTATACTATATAGGGAAATCTTTTTTTAACCTTCGGTACCATTTACATAATAATCAGAGCAACTTGTACATACATAATTAATTTAGGGGTCTATTTATAAACAATTTTCAGAGCTACAAATCTTTCTGAATGTTTGTTGTGTGCAAATAGATGCAAAAATGAATGCACTTAGATATATTCTTTTCAGGCCAAATATATTTAATGTAATACTACACTATGGCCACTAGGTAGGACATAAATACTTAAGCTATGCTCCTCTGCTCCATCTAGTGTCTAAAATGATGTATTACATTACATACATTCAAACTGAAAAGAGCATACTGTATATCAAAACATTTTCATTTTTGTGTCTATTTGCACAGAATGAATAGAAATAACCTAGGGGGGCAAGTCCCCCCCTCGCCCCCCTGTAGCGACACCTCTGCCTGCCTAGTGATCTTCTGTGACTGGAATGTCCTGAACTTTCCTTACACGGCAATCAAAATCCTTCCTACTATCAAGTTTCTCAATTCAGGGCTAAGTTTCACTTTGAGAAAGTATAGAGAGAGACTTTGTCAGAGATGTGGGGGCAATTGCCCCCCTCGCCCCCCTGTAGCGACACCTCTGCCTGCCTAGTGATCTTCTGTGACTGGAATGTCCTGAACTTTCCTTACACGGCAATCAAAATCCTTCCTACTATCAAGTTTCTCAATTCAGGGCTAAGTTTCACTTTGAGAAAGTATAGAGAGAGACTTTGTCAGAGATGAGAAATCCAATTGGGATAAGAGTTTTCTCTGAGGAGACTATGCACACAATGTGAATATCCTAATCAACACCTCACTCTACTTCCAATATTGCCACCTGCAATAAACCTGATCTTGTCTTGAGCTCACCAAAGTGACTGGGGAACCTCCTTTTACAGCCAAAGGAAAGAACCGTTCTGAGATTGACTGTTCCTGGGACCTTATTGCTATTTAAGAATACTGTCACAATGTTGCTGTTTGTCATCTGGAGGTCAATGTTCATTGAAGATGAGTACTGCTAATGTTACAATGTATCAATTTTGAAACAAAAGTGGATTTACTCTTTATTTTTAAAGATTTCAAAAACAACTTACAACATGAGCAGTGGACAATAACATACACTGAGTGGCCAGTTTATTATGACCACCTGACGTTTGTAGGCAAATTAGCTATGATTTTGCGCTGAAGTTGCTAGAGGGCCAGACCATTATAAATAGGGAAGCGGGTTGTTTACCACGACAGTAGAAGTGATTTGTTCTGAAGATACGGGGAAACAACGCGATTTAACAGCCTTTGAACGTGGGATGATTGTTGGCGCGAGCCATGGAGCGAGTATCAGCAAAACAGCAGAATTCATTAAATGTTCAAGAGCGGCTCATTGTTAAAGTGTTTAAAGACTGGACCGTCAGCCGAAAATCTGGGTCTGAATGTGCAAATTGTGGCCGCCAGCGACTAGTCAATGTTAGGGCAGAACGGAGACTGGCAAGGCTGGTACAAGACAACAGAAGGGCAACAGTGCAGTGTCAGATCCCTTGCATCACCTTTCAACATCTCGTGGAGTCACGAGGCGGCCCAACGAAGTCATCTCGTGGAGTTATCGCGTTGCCCAACTAAGTACTGATGGGGTCATAATAATCTGGCCACTGAGTGTATAATGCAGTCCTCCCATCACAAGGTAAGTATAGTAGCGCCCACCAACCATATGTCAAGCATATCACCATTTGCATCAAGATATCAGGGTCCATAAACATATCCAACACTGTCAGGTTCAGCAAGTAGTTCCAAAGAGGTTCCCACAGCACTCCTTACTGGTATGTCCCTTTTAAAGTGGGTGCTGCAGTGATAGTGGATGGCGCCATTTCAAATCCATATAGTAAAGTATATCACCAGCTTATCAAAGTAAAATCTTCAACGAGTGGTTATTTTATTGATGTACACACATCTTCGTCACAAAACATGCCTGATGATGTTTGCATTCGTCTTAGCTGTAATTCGGAATTCGGATGCATCCGAATCTCCGAATTTCCGAAAATTCGTCCAAAACGAATTTCGGAACGAACCGAATCGCACATGTCTACCTGATGAAGGGACCCTGAGTGGCCGAGATGTTCCTTTGTGACGAGATGTGTGTACATCACTAAAAAGACCACTCGTTGGAGATTTTACTTTGGTGTGCTGATGATATACTTTACTACTTAGGTTCAGCAAGTAGGCCACTTCATGGGAGCAGTAGCGCCACATGGGCAAGAGAACTGCAGAGTCCAAGAAGATAAAGGAAGATATCAAATGTAAAGAAGTACAAACTGAGAGATCCCACCACAATAGGAGTGGAGTTATCCTTTAAACAAAGCATTGTGGAGAGTTTCCACTGTAAATGTATTGCCTCTGTCAGGATTTGTCACCACAGTGGCAAGTAGAGGTCAAACGACCGAGGACAATTTAAACCTGCAAGTAGCGTATCTCCTGGAGAGGAATGACCCGGCAGACATTGATTTTATTTAGGAATTTGTGAGTAATTGCTGGACGGAGACACGGGTCAGCCGTTAATGCCAACCTTGAAAATTCAGCCAGCATTAATCCATATTAATGTCAATTTGCATTGATATGCATTGTTTTCAGGAATTAGTTTAGCCCTTTTGGTGATGCGGATGTCTTTAACGTATTTTTTAAAATATTTTTTAATTCGACATTATGGAAAAAGTTGTCAGTTTTATGTAATAGAATAGCACATCATTTGTGAATAATTTAGGTAATGTTTCAAGCAGGCTAAATATACAACCAGTGGCCACTGCATTAGGTACACCTTTTAAAGAGATCAGACCATTCATTTCAACTAAATATTCCCATAAGATCATATGTGCATTTAGGGTATTTTATGCATGTTATTGGTGTGGACATCCAAAAAGCCCTCAGACTGCATGCTGGGCTCCGCCAGCTTGAATGTGTTGTCAGCAACAGGGGTGTCCCTAGCAAAATAGCCGCTCCGGTGGGGTTGAAAAGACGCTGGTGGTCATGGTGGGCCCGGGGGGGGGGAGTTTGATATGGTGCTAGTGGTGCATACAACCGGAACTCTGGCTGTCATCCTGGTGGTGCACTGCCAAGCTCAGTCAGGCATCCACCCCAGCTTACTGACATCACTGGTTGCCAGGAGTTGAGTGGGATGCCAGCCAGAGCATTGCAGGTGGCTAAGGGCTTGGAGGAGAAATGTGTATGGCTCTTAGCAGCCTTGGGCACCCTGGCCGGAAAAGGAATGGCAGGCAGAGCCTCCTCCATATGGCCCAAAGAGATGCCACTTGAGGCAGCAGCCTCTATGATGTGCAAGGAGGGAGAGGCTGTGCTAGGGAACTGACTCTTCCTGCAGCAGTCAAATTTTCTAAGAAGTGCAAAAAATGTCATAGAAATATTACAAGTAAGCTTTTATTATTATTATTTTTTACCTGCATTTTTTTGTTTGTGAAAGAGTCTCTTTAACTTAAAAATCCAAACAGCAGGTCACGTGGCTGACTTCAACTCAATACGTAAAGCATGTAGACATGGTCAAGATGTGCATTTGGGGGCATTTTTAAAAAGCAGTGACTAAGACTTCATCAAACATTCACTGGTGGTGAATCAATTGATGTCCTTTAAAACACATGCACAAGGAATATTAAGCTACAGTGTATGTTTGATGAAGGTCGGATGCACTGCTTTAAAAATACTCTCCTTTGCTGTTTAAGTTAAATTTAAAATGGAGACAATGTGCGACTGAAGAACATTTGACTGCGTAGTGATGGTTGGTGACAGGATCCTTGGTTTTAGCATTGCAAGCATTGCTTACTTCCTGGGATTTGAGAATCAGCACGCCCATGTTTCAAAACTGGTTACATGTTTTATGTTCAGCTCTGCAAGGAATAATCACTGTTGACTGAAAATAGAGTTAAGGCAGGGGATGGGGCTAATAGCTACTAATATAGAACTTTGCCGAAATGTATTAAATGGCTATGGCATATGCCCAAATAGTGGCAAATCCCAGTACATTTTAAAATGTAATAGATTTGCAAAATATGGGGCTAACAGTGGCAAAGCCAGAATTTCAAGGCATCATTGTGATGAAAAAATGTCCCTGGTCACTGGTGTCATTGGAAAGAAAAATGCTGCTGTATCTGTGTCAGTGGGAGAAAAAAAAAGGTTAGTGGCAGAAAAATATGCCACTGCATCGGTGTCAGTGAGAGGAAACAATGCCCCTCCGTCTGTGGTGTCAGTAGGAGGAAAAAATGCCCCTCCGTTTGTGGTGTCATTGGGAGGAATAAATGCCTCTCCTTCTGTGATGTCATTAGGAGGAATAAATGCCCCTCATTCTGTGGTGTCAATGGGAGGAGTACTGCCTTGGCATCAGTGACAGTGGAAGGCTGGATAAGGAGCTCTATGGAGTGCACTGAACTAGGGGGTCCTATGTGCAGGGCCGGATTTACTTTCTCTGCTGCCCCAAGGCCAGGTTCCTCAATGCGCCTGCAGGCTGCATACAAGTGATCTCGATGACATTGCCAAGATCACTTGTACAAAGTAAGCAGAGGCTTCCCCACTGTACATTTAGCCCCGCTTTTAATGTAGAAAAAAACTACCCGCCCCGGCGCCCGGAACTGCATATCGTGGGTGTTGGGTAATTGGAATTACACACCCCTGCTGCCCTTCTACTCCCTGCTGCCCCAAGGCCGGGCCTCGGTTGGCCTTATGGGAAATCCGGCCCTGCCTATGTGGGTTTAGGGAAGGGAGGGGAAGTGAAGGGATCAAAGGGAGGTAGGATGGCTATGAGTGTTTTTTTTGGCATTTAGGGGTAGAGGGGAGCTTAGGTGCTCAGTTGCTCCCCTCCCCCTCAGATCAGTACTTGCCTGTCCTGGCTCGCATAGTCTTTCCGGCACCCAATAGTTGTGGCATCCCACGTGCCCCATGAGAGGCAGAAGGGAGAGTAAGGCAGAACCTCCAGTAAGTCCACCATTTACACTCCAGTGGACGCCCATGCTTCCTGTTCTCTTCTACCCAAAATAGACCGCTCTTGGAGGGAGCAGTGAGCACAATACTTGCCATAGGGGCTATGGCTGCCCTTGCTATGCCTAAGCCGCCCATACACCAGTAGAATTTTGTTGCTTTATAGGTTTTTTTTTCACTTTCCTCTGTTCTGATTCAGCTGCAGGTTTAGAGTTCAGTGTAAGCATGTTTTCATGTTATTCATTTTTCTATTGGTTGAACACAATGGTTCTTCTAAGGTTCCCATTTACAATATACTGTACATAAAAATAATGTATGGGCACACAAGGGAAATCTATCATTTTTTTTTTTTGAAAGATGGATTTTAACTATGAAAGTCACAAATGTACAGTCTCTGCTTTGTGAAAACTGCAGCCAGGGCAAAATCATGACACAGACATATTGGCTCTCTCCGATCTAAAGAAGTGCAATTCCGCATTACTGATACCAACGTGGATAGAAATATGCACCCCCTTAATGCGGAGCAAGCTGCACGTTCCCTACGGAATATGCTTTGTAAGCACTATTAGCGGATCCATTTTTTTTACCTCTTCAAATAATTTGAATCATGTTCTGCAAGTTTCTCGGAGTTCTCGTAATTAAAAGCAAAGCTGCAATACGGTGCTCTCAGGTTACCAAGTGTCTGATTTATTAACAAGGAATGATATTGCATAATTACAAGATACACTTTAGTATTACATCCTCTTCGATCATCCTCCTGCTGACTCACATGAACCATTTCATAATCACTGTCGAGTTAAATGTACTGTGAATGTGTTGTTCTTATTTCACTGAACATGTCAGTAGCTTTACAAGTCCGCATGAATAAATTCCTGCCACGTTAGATAGTTAGGTAGAGGAAAGGCAAGAGTCCTCCAGCATTGCAAAGCAATTCAGGAGAGGAGAGAGAGATGAGGAAGGATCACAGGCCTCCAGAAGAGCAGAGCATTTCACAAGAGAAGGTATAGATAGAGGAAGGAGCAGAGTCCTCCAGCAGAAAAGAGTATTTCAGGAGAGGAGAGCTAGATAGAGGAAGTAGTAGAGTCCTCCGGCAGTGCAGAGTATTTCAGGAGAGGAGAGTTATAGAGGAAGGAGCAGAGTCCTCCAGCAGAAAAGAGTATTTCAGGAGAGGAGAGCTAGATAGAGGAAGTAGTAGAGTCCTCCGGCAGTGCAGAGTATTTCAGGAGAGGAGAGTTAGATAGAGGAAGGAAAAGAGTACTCCAGCAGAGCAGAGTATTTCAGGAGAGAAGAGTTAGAGGAAGGAGCAGAGACCTCCAGCAGTGCAGAGTATTTCAGGAGAGGAGAGTTATAGAGGAAGGAGCAGAGTCCTCCAGCAGAAAAGAGTATTTCAGGAGAGGAGAGCTAGATAGAGGAAGTAGTAGAGTCCTCCGGCAGTGCAGAGTATTTTAGAAGAGGAGAGTTAGATAGAGGAAGGAGCAGAGACCTCCAGCAGAGCAGAGTATTTCAGGAGAGGAGAGTTAGATAGAGGAAGGAAAAGAGTACTCCAGCAGAGCAGAGTATTTCAGGAGAGAAGAGTTAGAGGAAGGAGCAGAGACCTCCAGCAGTACAGAGTATTTCAGGAGAGAAGAGTTAGATAGAGGAAGGAGCTGAGCCACCCAGCAGCGCAGATTATTTCAGGAGAGGAGAGCTAGATAGAGGAAGTAGTAGAGTCCTCCGGCAGTGCAGAGTATTTTAGAAGAGGAGAGTTAGATAGAGGAAAGAGCAGAGTCCTCCAGCAGAGAAGAGTATTTCAGGAGAGTAGAGTTAGATAGAAGAAGGAGCAGAGTCCTCCAGCAGAGCACTGTATTTAAGGAGCGGGATGTTAAGTAGAGGAAGAAGCAGAGTCCTCCAGCAGTGCAGAGTATTTCAGGAGAGGAGAGACAGATAGAAGAAGGATCAGAGTCCTCCAGCAGAACAGAATATTTAAGGAGAGGAACATTAAGTAGAGGAAGGAGCAGAGTCCTACAGCAGTACAGAGTATTTCCATACATAGTGGATCGTAGAGGCAAAAGATTGTATCAGCAACACAATATTGTTTCTAAGGCAGGGATATTAAATAAAGCTCTCCCGAAACATACATCACATGTGTTTTACTGTCAGTTGTGTTATGTTTTACTGTGAAGTTAATGCACGCCGAGATTTATGACATCATAAAGCATAATGCTTCAAATATTACATTTTACTTTCATGTCAGTATAGTTTTATGAGCATTAATGCAATATAATGCATTTACCAACAATATATCTAACATGCTTTCATGTTCTAAGTGAGGAAAACAAATACAAATTTTACTGTTGGCCTAACATTTCTAAAACCACATCATATGCATCTGTTTGTATAACATCATGACATGATTGCTTAAAGGAATTAATTATTAACTAAGGGCTTTGGTGATAATTTGTCTCTACAATAGGCAGTGAGCACATGGCCAATGTGTAACTAAATTGGAGCACCCTTTTGCTGTAGAAACCCTAATTATATGGGTCTGACACACGTTTCACATCTTCTGGTGAATCTGTAAAGTTATATTGGGTTTTGGTAGTATTAGAAGAGTACTCTAAGATGATGGCAGGCAGGGCCGGATTTCCCACAAGGCCAACCAAGACCTGGCCTCAGGGCAGCAGGGAGTAGAGGGGCAGCAGGGGTGTGGAATTCCTATCTCCTGATGCCCAGGATATGCAGTTCCGGGCGCCGGGTGGGTAGTTGTTTTCCACATTTCCTCACCCCTCTCTTTCCACATTTAGCCCTGCTTTAGGCAAGCAGAGCTAAATGTACAGCGGGGAAGTCGCTTGTTTTGTACAAGTGATCTCGCCGATGTCGCTGAGATCACTTGTATGCAGATCTGCCATTCTCCATGGGGGGGG
>NW_017306653.1:140401-150676 GCF_000935625.1 Nanorana parkeri | reverse complement strand
GGGGGGGGGGAAGGGTTGGTGGGTAGGAGGGTGCATTGAGGAACCTGGCCTTGGGGCAGCAAAGAGAGTAAACCCGGCCCTGATGGCAAGGGTGCGATCTGAAGTGAATAGCAGCTAGTAATGAGGATCTAACCAAAAGGATCGTAGATTGGTTCATTCTTTTACTGTATAATTTACGATTTGTTCCCTAGAGCCTGATTATAAGTGAGTTTAGTCCTTTGCCAAGTGCCCTCCATATTTTCTGTTTATTTGATAGATCATCTGACAGTTTCTGTTGAATTATCCAGAGGTCTGTGTCAGAAATGTGGATAGAGGGTAATATTTATCAACTGGTTAGATTCTGTGGACTTAAGTGTCACTGGGTTGGGTTAAGAACTGATAAATATAAGCAATATTCTATAACAAAGAGTCTTGAGTCTGGGATCATGGAAGTGAGCTAACTTTGAAGCCTAACCTTTGCTACATCCTATGTGATGGATAAGAGAATTGTAGAAGCAGGGATACCAGCACTCCAGTATAAGCAGGATCCCCTTCGGGGTCACACAGGATCCCCTTGCTTGAGGAAGGGGATCCTGTGTGACCCCGAAACGGTCGTCGCATCTTTGTGATATGTCTTATTTCAATAAATAAAACTTTATCTTCACGCTTATACTGGAGTGCCGGTGTCCCTGCTTCTACTGTTGTATGACGGTTGCCATCCGTCGATTACCGCAGCACCCATCTGATTTTCTTTGGAGACAATCGGTTAGGAGTGCGATGGGTTCATGGATCTTGGATAAGAGAATTGGGCGGACCAAATACCCAAAATTTTAGCACATGTGTCTTTAAAGCTTTAGGGCTTAACTCTCTGGGTTAAAGTGGAAATGCTAACTTTGAAGGCCTAATCTTTGCTATTTCCTGCATGAAGGATAAGAGAACTGTGGACAATGGACATCTGAGTGACATCTATCAATAAAATGGATTTGCACTGACTTGGAATTCTCATCTCTCACAGTTACATAGTTACATAGTATTTGGGGTTGAATAAAGACATGAGTCCATCAAGTCCAACCCATATCCAACTCTAACCCAAGTCCAACTTTATTCAAGTTTTACTGTGAGCAGCGCCATCTGCAGTCATTACGAGCACCCGTTACTTTCGGGATACCTGGTAAGGAGTGCTGCAAGACACATGGACACCGGGGGCAATGGAGATACTATAACACCCACTGGTCTTTTGCTACAATCATGCACCTGCTGCATAGGAAATACAGGAACCTCTGTATGGCCAACTATAGATTGAGTTCAGGTTCAGCAAAGTGTACTGTTAATGATACAGCATATAAAGACATTTTAGACAATCATGCCCTAATAACCTTATGGTAAAAGTTTTGATAAGGCCCTATTCTGTTCCAGCATGACTACACCCTGTACACAAAGCCAGTTTCAAGAAGACATGGTTTGACTAAGTTTGGTGTGAAGTAGACATGTGCACTGCCAAAAAATTTGTTTCGTTTCAAATTCGGATTTATGTTAGTTTGTTTTTCAGGATTCGGGTGTGAAAGTCAATTCGGATTCGAACGAAATTCAGTAGCGTTAGTACGAACGTTCGTTTCGTTTTCTGTTCTTATTCGTTTCGTTCGTTTGCAGCAAAAGTCACATTTGAGGGGGAAAAAATATTTTTCTCCTTCTCTAATGTCACTTTGCTCCAACGAACGAAACGAATAAGAAACGAATAAGAACAGAAAACAAAACGAACGTTCGTGCAAACGCTACCGAATTTCGGAAATGGAAATTCGGATTCGTTTGCATTCTTTATGTCTGTAATTCGGAATTCGGATACATCCGAATGTCCGAATTTACGAAAATTCGTCCGAATTTCGATTCGGAACGAAACTAATCGCACATGTCTAGTGTGAAGGTGTTTGAGTGATCTGCACAGAGCCCTGACCTCAACCCTACTGAACACCTTTGGGATTAATTGGAATGCCAAATGCATGGTCTTCTCATTCAGCATCCGTACCTGAAGTCACAAATGGAAAAAAAATACCCATAGTCACATTTCACAATCATGTGGAAGGGTGATATAGCTGCAAAGTGGGGGACAACTCCATATTAATGAGGATGTTTTTAGAATGGGAAGTCCAACAAGCTCATGTACTGTAGGTGTGATGTCAGGAGTTAATAAACTTTTGACAACATAGTGTACTTCACCTTTCTGTGAATGAGTCTCGTTGGTGGTAAATCTGAGTATCCATCAAGGGACTGTTAGCTCTAAAGAAACATGTATTACAATGTGGGTATTCCTTCCACCCCTTCTGTTCTAAGTTTTGAAGCTAAAAGCAAAGATATAATTTTATAATTTGGATAGTTTTAGACAAATCTGAGTTTCAGTGTTACATTTCATGCTTTTCCAAAAAGCTTCTGGGAGGATGGGACAATAGGCTCTTCCAAAAGCTTTCTTTGCCTTATATCTGCTTCTGCTGTTGTCTGAGCACCATTAGCTTGATTGTCAGTGCCGCCAGGTCTCCCTTCTAGAATCCCAAACTATTGTTTGGCCGCATCATTTCATCAAGCAGGACTGTCAGGGGCTTCAAAATAATGTTTGCTTTGTAATACACATGTTGTTGAAATCAGGTTCAGATTCCTGTTGGTTTTAATGGGACATTTAGTTCAGAAATCCTGAATTTGACTGGTTCCTATATTTTTTAAAAGTTTGGCCAAACCCCATTTCATCGAATGTTTCAGAGGTTTGCTTATCTTTAAGGCCGTGACACACTGCAGGCGAAGCTGCGCAGAGCGGTGGCGCTCTGCCTTTGCGAGCAGTGTGTCATGTCATAGGTTGGACTTGATGGACTAATGTCTTTATTCAACCTCAAATACTATGTAACTATGTCATTTTCTCCTGGGCACCTCAGCGGGCGAGAGCTCGCAGAGCTGAGCGTGCCGAGATCAACAATTCCAACTTCAGCCAGCCAATCGGCTCGCGCGAATAAACCAGCGCGTCGGTATGCAACAGGTGGCTGGTTGTTACGGACGAGCCGATTGGCTGAAGGTGCAGTCAATCTGACTGCAGTCAGCTCACACACTGCACGCAGAGCTCCGTGCCGGATAGCTTTGCTTCGCTCTGCACGGCTTCGCGTGCAGTGTGTCACGGCCTTTATTCATCACTCTGTAGAGATGGGTTAACTTGTATAACTCAACACTGGGGTGTTTACAGTGGCCAGCTTTCAATACTGTTTTAAACCTAATTTTTTTTTTTAAGAAATAAAAATAATTGCCGTAGCTTCTCAAATAATGTTAGCTGGATCTGGGCTTACATTTCTTTGTCTGTTACTTAAAATAACAGATTTCCTTAAAAATATGATACGGGGGAACTCCGAAAAAACAAAAACTATTCTGTTGATGCTGATAACAAAATTTATATTTATATATATATATAATTTTTTTACACTATGGGGGACATTTCAAAATGTTTTCACTCAAAATTCACACAGCTTTTACCCAATATTCATACATTTTTTGTTTGGATTCAGTTGGAAAAATATGTAAATCTTGGATTAAAGTTGTATGAATCTTGTGTACAAATATTCATAAATAGACCCCTTTAATTCTGATTCCAAATGTACGCTTGGTTTAAAGTGACCCTGTCACCACAAGGTGCCTTGTACACAATGTGAACACAATGTACCAACTAAGAAAAAGATGGGGCTTTTAAGGTGTCATATAATGCCAAGGGACAAATTTCAACATAATACCATATCGAAATAAAATCGCATGTATAACCTGAAAATAACAACATTTTCTTTTTATTTGAAAGACTCCATGATCCCAATACAGATAACATTTATGATACATAGCCACTAATCTCAGAATACAAACGCCAAAGATCCTCCCTGAACCTGTACAGATGCATAATATGCACATGATCACTGAAAAGTACTTATTTAATATTATTTTCCTTACAATATATCTCAAAATTTAATAATTTCATAATTATCATCAATACTTGATCCATAATTCTGTACTGTGTCCAGCCTTCTACGTGTTTCGCCGAAGTTTCATCAGGAAGTTTGGAGGTAGCCTATAGTATTCATATGGATAAGTAATCAATACATTAATATTTAACATCATCATATGCTAACCACTTACAAAACAAAACAAATGAATTCTCAAAATCTAAATTACACACATAAATAAATATAATTTCAAGATATTAGTGGTGAGTGGATCCATGCTTGCGGGGAGTACCCCCAAAAAACAAAGCCACCAGGGAAAGTAGGGAGAATAATTTTTCTCTGTATTGGGATCATGGAGTCACGGAGAAAATTGTATTTTTAGATTATATATGTGATATTATTTCGATGTGGTATTATGTTGGAATTTGTCCCTTGGCATTATATGACACCTTAAAAGCCCATCTTTTTCTTAGTTGGTACATATTCAATTTTAGGGGTGTGGTGCCCATGTTCCTGTGGTGACTCAAATATTTTGTGTCTAGTGAACCCTGTAAAAGAAGATGCAATATATACACCTTTCCTGTGTGCTGAAACGATAAGCATGTTGCCTGTTCTTATACAGGGTTCCAATTGTGCACAAGTGATCCTATGATGACAGGGTCACTTTAATCACAACAACATTGTCCCTGACACTAGCTCACATGGTTGAAGGAGAGCAAGTTACTTATCACACTGTATCACCTGACACTTTACAATGCTCTTTTTTTCCTTGTCTGATGACTCTGGTCACACTGATCTGCCAAGTACATAAAGTTTTGTCATGATTTATAGTTCACAAAACATAGCTCATTATGGGGCCCACAGTGTGTCATGACCATAGAATCACAGTTGAATCATTATCGATCTGTGAACACTTTGCCTTTATGAAGTTGAGGTCATTACTGTAGAACCTTCTGAAGAAGCTAAGATGTGTGCACCCCAAGAGGTAGCTCTGACAAATACAATGAATGCTTCTGTTTGGAAATGTTAACTTTTTGGTGAAATACAATGAATGGGAATCGTAACATTGAGGATCTTTGGTGTTTTGTAAGGGTGCACTGGGCTTTAAATGGTTCCTGAGTTTTAAAGAAGTTCCTTTCAGCTATCCTTGGTCTGTTCTTGTTCAAAAAAGTAAACTGTTAGGTTTCGTCCTGATGTAGAGTTCACAAGAATAGCTCCTTAAAAGGTGTGCAGCCTGTCATGAACACCCAAAGTAAATCATCATCAGTCTAGGAACACTTTGCCTTTATGAAGTTGAGGTCATTACTGTAGACCCTTCTCAGGAAGCTAAGATCTCAACCGGAAATGTGTGCATCCCAGGAGGTAGCTCTGACAATTTCAGAGGATGCTTCTGCTAAGAAATTTTAACTTTTCAGTGAAATACAATGCATACAATGGGTAACATAAAATTGAGGATCTTTAGTGTTTGTTGTAAGCATGCTCTGGGATTAAAATGGTTACTGGGGTTTAAAGAAGTTTCTTTCATCTATCCCAGACCTGTTCTTGTTCAAAACGTAAAGTATTAGGTTTCTTCCTGATGGAAAGTTGACAAGAATAGCTTCTTAAGGACAAACAACCTGTCATGAACACACAATCACAGTTAAATCATCATCAGTCTGTGAACACTTTGCCTTTATGAAGTTAAGGTCATTACTTTAGAACATTCTCAAAAGCTAAGTGCTCCACCAGTGGTGTGAGCACCCCGGGTGGTAGTTCTGACAAGTTCAGTGGACACTTCTGCTGGGAAATGTTAACTTTTTACTCTTTTTTTAAGGGTACACTGGGATATAAATGGTTCCTGGAGGTTTAAAGTTGTTCCTTTCATCTATCCTTGACCTTTTTTTGGTTCAAAAAGGAAATTGTCAGGGTTTTGACCTGATGTAGACTTCAGATGAATAGCTCCTTTAGGGCGCACAATCTGTCATGAACACACAATCACTTTTATATCATTTCCCAGGGGGTAGTGCTTACAAGTTCAGTAGGTACTTCTACTTGGTAAATTAACTATAATAACTACATCAGCATTAATGGAAGGGGGGAGAGAGGGAGGGTGGGAGAGAGAGAGAGAGGGAGGGTGGGAGAGAGAGAGAGAGGGAGAGAGAGTTTTTTTTTAGATGCATGCCTCCTTGCCGATCTGTGATATCTTTTGCCTTATCTATATGTTATATTATACACTCTCTTGCCTAGTCTGTTCCTCAGCATTTGAAGAATAGATGAAAAATCTTCTGGTGACCCTGCTGACCACTAGTGATTTACCTTCTTTTGGAAGGAGTTCTTGTCGCTTTCTGTTGTGGCTATCGAACCGGAAATTAAGGGAAATCTCCCCTATGAGACACAGATGGCTAAAAAAAAGCTGACTGGGTTATAACCCTCTGTTACTTTATCCAAAACTTATAAAAAAAATTGGCTTTAATTATACTTTAAGCCTCCCTGTCTCCTGTTCTTTCATCAGCCAATACTTGTTTTGCTAAATATAAATGTCTATCAACCGAGAACACAGACAAATTGTTCTATGCAGAGCCCCTTATGCAAATAATGACATAGTATAATGGAAGTGAGGGATTCCTATGACCTCTGAGCTGGACAGCTAGCAGAGCTGAAACCAAGAGGTCATAGAGAGTTACAGGTCCTGCAGAGCAGCTGGGAATCCTTCTGAAATATCACACTATAAAGAAATAACACAGAGAGAGAGAGAGAGATCCTTGACCTTATAGAGGTTCTAACTCTCCATACAGAGCTGAAAAAAAAGTTTTACCTGGCATTTAAGTGCACATTTCTTTAAAGTAATAAGGGAGCTGTTCATAGGGGCCCCTGAAACACAGAATCACGAAAAACATCCAGAAAAAAATCCAAATTCCTTATCTTTATTCTAATTTTCCATTTTGTAGATCAGCAACTCAGAAAGCGCTCAGGCCAAAGCACAAGAATAACAGCAAGGCAGCTAGCATTTTCAGAAGGAGAGGTCCACCGCACTGAGGTTTAGATCATCTGTCAGTGGACCGTGGGGGACTAAGGCTGATAACGTAATATCTGCGCTCTCCAAATCGTTTTTTTCTTTTGAAAATAAAATGTCATGCTAATTATCCATCTGTCTGTAGAAAAAATGTTTTGTGTTTCATTATTAGACTAAAGTTAACCTTGAGGCTTTTCTATTGAAATCTGATGTTCCTTTCAGAGAGCCTTATTTTACTTGCCAAAAGTGAAGAGCTGCAATTATCCGTGCCTGCGCTGCCAGTCTAACAACTTTGTTTGGAAAGTTGATTGCTTGGCACATTCCTTGAAAGCAACTAAATGCTGATTATTCCCAAATGTTATCATTTTGACAGGAAAGTTTAAAAAATGTATCTATCTATCTATCTATCTATCTATCTATCTATCTATCTATCTATCTATCTATCTATCTATCTATCTGTCTGTCTGTCTGTCTAATTTATGTGATAGCCTTGATCTTATGGGTGCTGCTTCAGTGGCTTCTCCTCTGCACCCTGAGTACAGGGAGTTGCTTGCTTGGCACCTCCACCGTTTAGCGAATGCCTTGTGTTTTTTCAATGAATACAAAGCCTTCTCTGATTGGATGGGGTAGAGAGGAGGGGCAGATGATGCCATGCTCTCTGCCTCGTCCATTCAAAGAACACATTGTATTCATTGAACAAAAATCCAAGGTGTCCCCTAAATGGTGGCAGTGCCAAGCGAGCAACTCCCTGTGCTCCATGTGCAGAATGTGTTGTTATCTTCCAAAGCTTTCGTTTAAAGGAGAACTATGGGGTAAGTGTTTTTCCCCTTGGATCTCTTAGTCAGTCAGGGCTGGAGGATCAGAGCAGGGAGGGGGGGGGGATTTCTTCACGGAGCAGTGACTAACAGTCACTGCTCTCTGCAGGGAGATGCTCGAGAAGTGAGCGAGCGACGGTATGCGTTCACTCACTTCCTGATCTATTGAGCTGACGTGTGACAGTTTCATTTCACTCATCTCATAGTTCTCCTTTAAGACTCAGTAGCTTGAATATTGTATATGTTAAAATGTGTACGTTCCCTTCAAGAAAAATAGATCAATCATTAAATAAGCGCAAGGAACAATAATGTGCTGGAATATGGTAATAGTGAGAAATCATCTCTTAATATAGTAAAAAAATAAAAACCCCAGTGGTGAATAAATACCACCAAAAGAAAGCTCTATCTGTCCCCAAAAAAGGGTATAAAATTCATTTCAGTACAGCGCTGCATGACGGAATAAATGTCAGTCAAAGTACCGCAGCGCTGAATACTGAAAAATGGCCTGGATGGGAAGGGGGTTTAACACCGCGGATGTCAACTGGTTAAATAGATTTCTTCAAAAAAAACATCTCCTCAGGCTGATTCTAGAAGGCTCAGTGTTTCTAACTCATTAATGTCCATGTGTGCAGGTCTTGCGAAGATCTACACAGCTGTCAATCACTACGCTGATGTCCCTTTAGCCCTGATACACGGGGGTTGATTTTACTGAAGGCCAATAGGCTGTTCACTTTGCAAGGGAATTTGCACTTGACAGGGGAAGTTTCCTATGAGCATAGTGAATGTGGTGAAATTGTATCAAAGACTTTTCCAATCACATGCAAGGAAAACGATAATAATGTATCTTTTCTTGCACATGCAAGGGTCAGCAGAGCTCCACCTCATTAAACTAAACTAAGTAAACTAAGGTAAAAATTCCCCTTCAAGGTGTAAATTCATTGCAATATGAACAGTAGGCATGTAAGCTGCAGAAAAATTCGGTTCAGTTCGGATATTTCGTTATTTCGGGATTCGGGTCCGAAATTCAATTCGGTTCGGGTTTCGGATTTGGACGAAATCTGACTTTTCGTTAGTTTCAGATGAGTTTACAAACTATTATTCGTTATGACTACCACGGAAAACCATATACACATATTAATTCTAAAGCTGAGGCTCCTAGACCCGAATGGCATTTGGGAGTCTAAATTTCCAAATTTCTGAAAAGCATTCAGCAGCTCCAGAAAGCAATACGGGTCTGGGAGACATATACATATATACATACATACATACCATGTTTCCCCGAAAATAAGACCTAGTTGTGACCATTCCCAAGGCCGGTGGTGGCATAAGGGGAAACTTGAAGAGCTGCGGGAGAGGCGGGAGAGAACCAGCGGTGCCAACAAAGCCAGGGATAGAGGAAGCGAGGCGGCAGTGGAGGGAGCAGAGCCGCATAAGCCGATGCCTCCTCTATAGCGCCGTCTCCTGTTACAGCGGAGTGATACCAAATGCACTCCGCCTGTGAGGAATAGATAGCGAAAGCGCGCTTCGCTCATTCTGGTTACCAAGTTGCTCTTGGAAAGGTACCGCACCCCTGATTGCCTTGACCACCCTATTCTTAACTTTGCCATTTTGGATTATTTAATTTGGATTTGCATTAACTTTGGATTGTTGTACATTAAAAAAATTAGACCTACCCCGAAAATAAGACCTAGTGTGAGGCGCATGCGCGAGCTTGACCAAGATGGCCGCACGCTAATCAGCTCCGCGCTGGAACGGGAGAAAATCTGACTTTTACGGTGGATCACCGTACTCGTTTTCGCACCCGATACAGATCCCTAGACTCGGGCTCACATCGCCGATCGGTAGATACCGAGATGTCGCAGACTAGAAGTCGGGGAGGTAAGACGAATCAACCGACCCTCCACGAGGCCTTAGGCCGCGCGGCTCATAAACTGGCTGCAGCGCCGCCACTCTCTCATCAAGAGGACTCTAATTCCTCGATGGAACCCCAAGATCCACAGGGTGACAACTTTCAGATGGACATTATCGTGCGTCTCCACTTCTACCGCACCAAAGAACACCTGCTTCGAGCGGCTAGGGAAGCTGGGGCCCTGAATTTCCAAGGTTACTCATACCAAGTCTATACAAACCTTTCACCAGCCACTATTGCACGTCGACGGGACTTTAAACCTCTGTTGCAAGTCCTGCAGGCCAAGAAAATTCGATACCGCTGGGGCTTTCCCTTTAAGCTACAATTCTTCTACGACGGCAAACCTTACACTTTTCTCACAGTGGAGGAGATGAGGGAATGCCTGGACTCTCTGCATCTGTTGGGTCGCACGCCGTGCCCCAACCTGGCTCCTTCGGCCTCTCCAAAAGCACCACGGATGACACGGAATCTCCCCTCTGCCACAGGATCCTTTGGATGACGCCACACCACCGTTTTTGTCTTTGTTTTTCCTTCTTTTCCCACCTCATTTAGGTGGAATGCGGTTCACCCAAGAACTGCGGTTCAGCTGAGTTTTCACGAAGTGACACTTGCCACAGTTGG
>NW_017306653.1:139188-139970 GCF_000935625.1 Nanorana parkeri | reverse complement strand
TGTCTCTCAACGTTCAGGGACTTAACCATCCCAACAAGAGGGTCAAAGCCTTTAGACACTTTGCAAAAATTAGAGCAGATGTAATTTGTCTCCAAGAGACCCACTTCAGTCAGTCGTTCAACCTGTCTTACCTGCATTCTAATTATCCCCTGTTTTTTTCAGCTTCCGCATCTCAAAAATAATAGCGTTCGGTCGCTCCACTCCATTCATATGTCAGAAAGAGATCAAGGATCCAGAGGGAAGGTACCTAATACTGGTAGGCTCGATCCATGAACACACGGTTACGATGGTATCTTATTATGCCCCGAACACAAATCAACTAGGATTTATCACTCACCTTCTCCAGGTACTAGACCTCCATGCTAAAGGGACATTGATCTTGTGTGGGGACTCCAATTTACTGCTACATCCTCATGTTGATCGACATGATCCCAACCACCCGGCAGCCCCCTCTACAGACATATCTGCGGCCAAGCGCTTTAGGACCTTGCTGACCCAATACCACCTAGTTGACTCCTGGAGAGAAATACACCCCCTTAAAGAACAATATACGTTTTACTCCAACCCCCACAATGTCTTTTCACGCATTGACCACATTCTATTACGCCCAGACGCCCTTACACAGGTATCCTCAGCAGAAACCACTCCAATCCCCTGGTCAGATCACGATTCAGTTAGTATTATTCTCGCCTTAACTATCCCCCGACCTCACAGCTTCACTTGGTCTCTGCGAGACTCTTAACTCACAAATCCTGATATTCTGGCTGCGACCCAGGCTTCTC
>NW_017306653.1:119488-133776 GCF_000935625.1 Nanorana parkeri | reverse complement strand
TACTCTCCATTCATGGTAACCCAATGTTTCAGCCGGGATACGCCAACCCAGGAGCTTTCGCACATTGGCGTGTCAAGTCCTTGAGTTTACCTAGAGATTTCTGTTCTGACACTGACATCACCCCATTTCCGGTGCTTCAAGCCAAACATCAATTGACCCCACGAGACATCTTTCAGTATTTGCAAATCAAACACTATATACTAACTCTTTTGGATAAGTCAATTTCCCCTCCCTGCCTCACCACATTTGAGGAGTTCCTACTTGATGACACAAAACACAGAGGGCCCATCTCAGTTTTATATGCTATGATTCTTGACCACCTGCAGACTCCACTCCCCACATACGCCTACATACATACCGTTTGCGGAGGTCAAACGTAGAGTATCGAGAGTGATGTTCTTTGAAAAACTTACTGCTCTCCAAAGAGATGCTTTGGTATCATTTCGTAAACTGTGGGAACCATGGATTGAGTCATACCATCCTCCCTCCTTTGATATGGAATCCTTGATCCTTTGATATCTCAATAACCGAAGCTTTCACAAAATGTAGATCCTGCCTCCTATCCCGACCGCTCCCCATATATCCCCTTCCTCTCCCATTCCTTTTACCTAGTTGGAACCAACCACTTCATACTTAGCCTCTGAACCTTGGTCCCGAAGTTTTCGTAACAATGTCTGTAGTACTTATACCAATGGAAGGTAGTCCTTGAGGACTGCACTGTTTGACTGTACCATTATATCATGGAAACCTGAGTTTGTAACCTTTATTTGATACTGCGTTTTAATACACACTGAATGTGAAAGTGTGATCACTGTTATAAGCATTTAACACAAAACAAATAAAAACTTTTTGAAAAAAAAAAATAAGACCTAGTGTGTTTTTTTTAGCCAAAAAAAATATAAGACAGTGTCTTATTTTCGGGGAAACACGGTAATATTAAAGCTGAGGCTTCCAGACCCGAATGGCATTTGGGAGAACTCGAATGCTATCTGCAAATTCGGACTCAATTCGGGTCTTGGAGCATCAGCTTTAGTATTATGTATTTATAATAATGATTCTATTCTAAAATACATCTGATTGGCCAGAAAAGCCACATGCCCGATTCAATTTAGTTTTTAAACGAAATTCGGACGGGGCCTGGAAATTGCTGAAAGAGAAATTCGGATTCGGACACATTTGGATGCACTGGGATTAGGAAATTCGGATGTATCCGAATTTCTGAAAATGCGTACAAATTTAATTCGGAACGAAACGGATCGCAGATGTCTATCATATCAGGCCTATTTGCCTTTAGTAAATAAACCCCATTGCGGCATACTTCAAAGGAGAGGGGAAGCTGAAAAAAATACTCTGCTGTCTATGGGGAGAAGCAGGTAACACAGCATGTGATTCTTGCATCCTGTTCATTCTGTGTTTATACCACAATCAGACTATATGCTATCGAGAAAGAAAACTGTAAGAATGTGGTTTCATTTTTCATTTTTGTTCTGTCCCTGTATATTCCTGACAATACGCTGGCGTATATTGTCAGATAAAATCACAAGCTGAGTGTGTGCATTCAGCCTGTCAAAAATGCTTTAAGAATAATGTACAAGGGCATACTTCACTGTGACATTGTCACTTTACATTCAGCACTGTTCGGCAGAGAACAAGCAGAGAAGAGCTGACACCACTAATAGGGCTCATTAAACCCAGTTGGGAGGATGGCTGTGGTCTAAAGGAGGACTTTGTACCAGCACCGCACATAAGGAAAAATACATCCATCTGACTTGTACTTGGCACAGATGTCACGTTCCCATCCACACTGCAGAAATCATCCTCCTCAATGGACCCCGGTGGAGGGATAAGCTTCACTAACCCTGTGCCAAGCTGAAGTTAATGCAAAGTGCCATGCAGAACGAGGGTGTCAACTTCCTTATTAAAGGAGAACTATGAGGCGAGTGCTTTTCACTCACCTCATAGTTCTAGCCGACCTGTGACAATGAGACTGTCACAGGTCGGCTCAGTAGATCGGGAACTGAGCGAACACATAACGGCGTTCGCTCACTTCTCGATCCTGTCACTGCAGAGAGCCGTGACAGGGGAGGGGCTGGATTCCCCCCTCCCCACTCCGATCCTCCAGCGCTGACTGGCGGAACAGACGGGGCGTTTACAGCTGGCTCTGTTTACAGCTCCCGAACGTGGCCGAGCAGCTCAGTCGAACCGAACGCATATGTGATCGGCTCCGGCCACTTGCAGAGAGATCAACGTCCCTGGTTACCTGCTAACCAGGGACACTGATCTCCAAACAGGAAAACTCTCCCTGGCGCTCCGGGAGTCTCCTGCTCCCGGCCGCCAAGGAGAGAAAAACTGCTGTTTCTTTTTTTTCTTTATTCTGATACGGAGCCTCAAAAATGTTTTTGCCAATTGGAATGCATTGCTAGATTCCTATTGGCTATTTCAATTTGCAATAGCCAATAGTAAACAAGCATTCTACCCGCCCTCTGCTGCAGTTCTCCATCAGGTCCATCAGCAGAGGGCGGGTACAATGCTAGTTTACTATTGGCTATTGCAAATTGAAATAGCCAATAGGAATCAAGCAATGCATTCCAATGGGCAAAAACTTTTTTTTTCTATTCTGACACGGCTCCGTGTCAGAATAAAGAAAAATAAGATAAATCAGTGTTTCTCTCCTGGGCGGCCGGGGGCGGAAGGCTCCCAGAGCGCCCGGGAGATTTTTTTTTTTTGCTTTTTTTTTTTTTACGGCAGCAGAACCGCCAGACAATAGAAAACTGTTGGCCGGAGCTAGCTGTCACTGCTAGCTCCGCCCAATCGTTTTCTATTTACTTTTTTAAAACTTTTAAAACTATTTTTCTGTTCTGCTTGGTCCCTCTGAGGGACCGAGCAGAACAGCCGAGCGGCCCCCAGAACAGCATTCGGCTATTCACTCACTGCTGTTGGGCATCTTTAGGAATAGGCCGAACAGCAGTGAGTAGCCTGCCGGAGGTTCGGCTCAGCCGATCCAGATGTTGGATCGGCTGAGTCGAACTCCTTCTGCACTTCGGGTTAGCCGAACATGCTGAGCATGTTCGGCCGACCCGAAGCCATGCGAAACAAGCCGATGTACGGCTGGTTTCAGCCGATATACGGCTGAAATCAGCCGTACAAGCCTGAAGTGAATACCTGAACAGTGTGCGGCTCACTTCACTTGGGGTCGGTTGTTCACTCGGCTGCCTCGGCAGCTTAGTGAATAGACCCGTAAATCTAACATTTTACAAAACAAACAACATTTAGGGCCTCTAAATACCCTATCGAAATACCATTTAAGAGCTGCCCATTGCGGGCAGCTCACTTGACTCGAGCAGAGGAACCCTCCAATGGTCGAGTCAGTGCGGGCGAACGGCTACCAACGACCCCGCCCCGGGTATGTAGTATCCAAAGACCAAAAAAATAAACGATTGCTCTTTCTTTAAATTCCATATAGTCTTGCCTAGCTGAGTATTTGAGTATTTAAGGCTGCTATACCTTGATCAACCCAGTCCCAATAACAACTAGGTAGTTATGTTTACAATAATAACATTTACAATAGTAATAATGAAGTCCCTCAAATCTTATTAAGGATTTGAGTCCCTGAGTGGTGAATACTAATTAAAAAGTGATCCAGATAAACTTACTAATAAAATACCTTATATGTATAAATATTGCTTAATAACAAATAGTGACAGTTACTTAAATAGTGAGATGCCTTAAATAACATTAACTATGATTAATCTTAGCGCAATAAAGAAACTGTGATTATCCCTTAGATTCCCCATTACCTATATAAAAAAATGTTTACTCAAATTCTTATTACACCCAAATTAGTACATCCCTTATCAGAGGTTTGTTATATAAGTGTAATCCCAATGTGTTAAGTGAAAAAATGTCATCCAAAGTCACTTTGTTCCTCACCTGCACCCCCTATAAGTGCACATTCAACCCAAATATCTGGGCACCAGTCAACTCCCCAACGCCTCATCACGCCAGCGGGACAGACCCCAACCGATTGTCGTATCTCCCAGTCGGTTAGGTCCGCAAACAGAGAAAAAATCCCCTATAAGTGCAAAGCCATAATAGTATAAAGTCCAGTGAAGGGGATGTGAAGTGCTTGCGCCCCTTAACGCTTGTAAAAATTATTATGTGATAAATAATAAATAAAGTAGGATAATTGATTAAATATTAATATAAATAAGCATCAATTAATAACAGTAAATGTCAGTGATTTTTTTAAAAAGATGTGTCATCATAAACCATGTATATATGATTAAATAATCTATCGTAACATTAGTGAGTGAATGTGAGCTACCCCTGAGCTCACCGCTTCTATTTATCCAACATTTTAACTCAACATTAATTTCATACCCAGAGTGTTAAGTAAGCTAGGATCTCTAACCAACAATTATTAGGGACACATCATGTAGTCTATTTTCTGATGTCGAATATCAACAGTCCACCAGAAGGACCTGTAGTTGTCAATCGAGGCATAGCGGCCATTCTCACCCCTCGGGGTGATAGGGGCTGGAGAACGTAAGTGTGGTCAATCCCATAGTGGCGACAGCGGGGCAGTTGTATTTCCTCTGTTCAAAGTACCTTGTGATGGACTCTTGCCCGGTTGTGGGGGCTCCGTTATACTCAAGTCCTCTAGTCCTGAAATTGCCTCTCCAAGACCGCGTTTCAAGATCATCTATCTTGGTCAGAGCCTCATCTAATTGAGTTTGTACAGTTTAAATATTTACAGTATTTTTGTTAGTGCAAGCAATTGTGGCATCTTCTTTTTGCTCAATGGCATCGATCCGTGTACCCAATTCCTGAAAATCTGCTTTTATGTCCGCTATGATTTGTCTGGCGGTGCGAGCTAGTCCTTTGTCCAAAAGATCGGACAGTTTAACAATTAAAGGATGGTTGTCTGCTATATCAACTGGAATATGGTTGCCATGCAATACGCATGGTGGCTTATACTCAGCTGGGAAATCTATCTGAGTAGATAGTATCTCCTCTATTGTACGCTCAATAAGAGAGACCGTAGAAGCAGGTGATTTTTGATCAGGGGAGTCTGTACTCACTGTTGTCCGATGCGTAGAATCGGAGGAATCCTCCACATCACTGTGGCTAGCTCGTGGCTGTTTCTGCTGTGTAAGAGAGGGTGAAGATGCGGTATCCATCTTAAAATTCCGGGTCTCAGACCGTTGCTTCTGTGGTTGCTTTCTAGACCTTCTCGGTCTCCCCCCAGCCATCAAAATGTCTTTAATACTTTAGGTATATGTGTAGTCCCCTACTGGTAAGGAGAGAAAATAGCTCACACCACGTATCTATATTAATGATCCCAGGTCAAGCACCCAAATCTGCGATATGAACTATTGCTGGTATTCTCCACAAAGGGTGTATAGCCCATCACTCGCTTTGACCGCCATTTAATTATTAGGCTGGTTACGATCAGCATAGAGACAGGCCTGAGAGAATAAAGCATTTGGAACCTATAGATACATTCCCTTTAAGACTGGCACAGCTCTATTTAATTCGAAAGTCCTCCAGGCCATTAACCCTTCGTGATAATCTTGTATAACATTAGCACCTTAAATACTTGCAGTTCGACTTCCGGTTCCGGCGCCTGATGTAGCGGCAGCAGAGACTAAAGCTCCCGCACGGCCAGGGCCCTATATCTGATATAAATTCATATTGCAGCTCACCGAACACCTCCCGGAAGGTTGGTTGTATGCAACGCTCTTTATAGCCGTCACACATGGAGAAATTTTTATCCAAGCGACGCTACACACCCAGGGGTAAACCCACGCCAACACGCGGCAAACGATCACAGGTCTCCAAGATGGCTGAGGCCTCGGAGCGACCCGATCTCACCGCTTCCTCCGATGGGGACTTGCCGACTCTGACCGACCATAGCCTGATCGCGTCAGAAGTAGCCAAATTACTGAAACCCACCATCCAAGATGTGGTACAAAAAGCGGTGTCAAAGGGCATACAAACCTTACGGCATGAGCTGTTGACTCAGGCCCAGAAGTTGTCTGAGGCGGAGCATCGTATTGTGCTCCTGGAAGAAGGAACAGAATCCTCTTCCGCAAAAATCGAGTCAGCTCATCGCCACATTCAAATACTCGTGGACCGAGTTGAAGACTTAGAAAACCGCTCACGGCGGAACAATCTGAGGATCATAGGCCTCCCGGAAACATATCACCCCTCTATGTTACATACCATATGTGCGCACAACATCCCGGATCTACTGGGCCTACAGGCTCCCTGCAAAGTGGAACGGGCACACAGGGTGGGACCTTCCGCCCCAGATCGGAAAACTCCTCGCCCGGTCATAGTGAGGTATCTAGACTACAACGACCGCTCAGAGATCCTCCAAGCATTCAGAGCCAAGAAGAATCTGCAACTAGATGATAACCGCCTCCTCATTTTTGCGGATTATTCTGTCGAGGTCACAAAGAGAAGGAAGGCGTTCGCAAAGGCATGCTCCCTCCTATATCACCGGAAGATACGCTTTACTCTTGCATACCCGGCCACCCTTCGCTTCCAATCCGCGGACGGTAAACAACGTGCCTTTCAAGACCCGGATGTGGCTATTAAATTTCTGGAACAAGCAGATAACGGCGCATCATCTGCAACAAGCATTAGATCTCCAGGTCCCCCGAAACACGCCACCCCGGTGAGAAAAGCCACAGCACGTCTTCCAATGACCCCTTCAGACTCTCCCTGAGTCCGGCAACAACCACCCCCCTACACTGGAAGACTCCAGTGTGCACTTGCCTTTTCTCTGCATCACCACCAACCAACGCGGAAGAAGCACCGGACACAGCTCATCCTGACTATTCGAATCCGACCTCTTCCCCTGACTACCCTTGGGGTTTGACCAGAACCCCGGAAAAACCGTGAGTAGCCATCCGGTCAGAGGCCCGCTGGCCCCGTTAAGCCTGCTTACTCCCTTACCCCACTCCCCACCTATCTCCTATCGGGATTACGGCTCCTCCTGGTGTCATGACGTCTCTCCTCTCCCCTTCACCGTTCATCATTGCTCCGTTATGAGCTCCGGTTTTCGCAAGCCTTTTACACCCCTACCACGGGTCCTGACCTAGCGGAGCGCCCCGTGATTTATGTTTTTCATTGACAAAACCAATAAAAATGTTTTTCAAAAAAAAAAAAATACTTGCAGTTCAGCTGAGTGTCAGTGCTTTGCCACCAGCAAAAATCCATGTTTTAATTCATAGTGCTCCCATCAGTTAGCCAATCACTAAGCCAGATTAATTCAGAGCTATATTGAAACAGTTAGCCCAATATTAAGATCAGTGGCAGTCTTATACAACTGTGAAGAAAATACTTGCAATGCAGTGGGTAGAGGTGCTTATCACTTAGCAAGAGTTCATATGTGCTGCTTCCTCAGCATATGTAGATGCAGCCCCGGAGCCAACACTAGTTGCCAGCCGTCTCCTGCACCATCTCACGATGTGACTCTGTCCCCATCTAGGACACAAGGGCTCTCTCAGGTCAGCGGCAGCAGGCAGTCCAGCATTCACCAACCTCCACTCGGATGCCCGAGTAGGGGAGGAGCCACCCGACTCCTCTCACCAGTGCGTTTACGGAGCTCTATGCCCGACCGGCTCCAGGCAATTTCACGTCCTCAGGTAATCACCGGGATCTCTGAACTTTACGTCCCATTAGAGCGGGTATTAAGAAGGCAACCGAAAAGCCGGGGTCAGGATATTGCAGCTGCCGTGGCGCAGAGCTCCCACGCTAAGCAGCCATCTTAGCGGAGCTCGCACATGCCTCCAACCAATATTTAATAAATAACTTAGGACCCTTAAGTGTTACTTACTTGTTATAGAATGTTTAAGAATTTCCTGCATAAGTGGCATATTACTGTGTTTCCTTTGGCCATTTCATTGTAGTCTACCTACAGCTGAATGCCTGCCAAAGACCTGGAACATAATGAAGAACCAAGTGTGTTCTGCCTGGTGCCAAATGTAGTAGAATAGACCATGTGCCTCAGACCCTGAGTTATCCAAGTGCAAATAAATCTTATCGGTGTAAGATTTTTATTGTACATTTTGCACTTAAATGCATGTATAGACCGCTTGCTTAAAAAAAGAAGGTCTGGATGGTTGTATGGACCTCATTTTCAGTTCCCTCTGCCATTCATTAGCCATTAGTTAAAATATATATTTAAAATAAGACTTAAAATTTTGATTTTAGATAGATTAGGGAATGGTCAGACTGCAGTCTACATCCTTATTGGAGAGATTCACCCACTATCTTTGTTCTTGTGTTCATTCTCACAGGCAGTGGTGTCCCTAGCCTTTTTTTCTGCCTGAGGCGGTGCCTGGGGGTGGGGGGTTTTGGGTGCAAGATAGACGCTCTCACCAACGGGGATGGTGGGGGATAGGCCTTGCTCTGGTTGATGTTTTGGTTGCCAGGAGCTGGGCAGGACGCTGGCCAGAGCATCCCAGGTTGCTAAGAGCTGGGCATGGAGAAGTGTATGACCCTTAAACATCTCCCCACCCGGCTCTTAGCAATCTAGGACACTCTGACCGCAAGGAGGGCAGCACAAACATTGTGCAGCAGAGCGGCCATACCGTCAAAGAGATGCCACATGGAACGACAGCCTCAGGCTGCCTCATCAAAGAGACACCCTGCTTATAGTTATGGAAAGTGATTTTGAAATGCAAAATGTTACAGTTGTCATTGGAACAGGAACAGAAGGGAAAAAAAACTGTCCAGTGGGGACACCTGTCTCCGTGACAACTGTGCCCTGGGGATTGTAAACATGCCCTTCCTCTTCCAGTTGTGTCTCACATAATAGAAGGAAAGTCTCCATCAACGAATCTCTGAAAGCAGTTCTAGTCACGCTCTTCTCCATTGAATGCTTAAAATTTTTTTTTTGTACTTTAAGTAAAAAGCATATCCCATAGGTTTTGTTTTTGTGTTACAAAAAAAGAACATGACGCCTCCATAAAACCTGAATCTGCTTTCTTTTTATGTTAGAATTATTTGTCTTTTCTCTGTTGATTGATGAAAACATGTCTGACAGATGTGTTCTTAGGAGACCCTTCAGCAAAAAGCGGTGTACTTACGCTATCCTTAACCATGATGAATAAATAAGCATGATAATCTGAAGGCTGGTGTGAGCCTAATTATCTTGGCATATTATTCCTGAGGTCAAAAATGGGGTGGACATTAGAATTATTTGCTGTGCATATTTCCTAAAATAGTTTATGCCAATAGTTTATGATCATCATTTGTTATTGTTAACTTTTTAGTAATTGTTTCTATGAACTGAAACTGGGAAACTGGTTGAGGAGGTTGGATCTCACAATGATAGATACAATGCAATTGGTGGTGGAGGGTTTAAGAGCTAGTTGTTTGACAGTCAGTCCTGACCCTTCTGCATCAAGAAATTGTAAAGTACCTATAGGCAGCGGTGTATTTAACTTTGGTGCTGCCCTAGACTGACACTGCGCTTCTTCTCTCCGACAGCACCCCCCTCCCTCGGGGTGCCGCTCTCAGCGAATCTGCCGCTCCAGGCAAACGCCTTGTTTGCCTTGCGGCAGATACGCCCCTGCCTATTGGCATACAGGTACCAGCGCCTTCAGTGTAAGACCCTTGGCTGTTCAGTGATTGCCTTGTTCTCAGAATAAGAAAAAGTCATCAAGAGGGAAGCAGAGGCATTCTTGTACTTGTGTCCTTCCTTTTTAATTATTAAAATGAAACTAAACTCAGAAGTTATATCTTAAAAATACATTCAAGTACCTTAACTATTAACACACGTGTATTTTATTTGTGTATCACTTGGCTGTAGATCCTCAAATCATCTCTGAATTGGTGCTGACACTGTCCTTCCTTCTGGAGGGTGACTACGTTTGTTCCCCATGGTCCCTGTGTGTGTTGTGAAGTAGCCACTGCGCCAAGCTCACTCCTGTGATGGACTACAATCTCAATACAAATTAGTAAACTAAACATGAGATTGTAGTCCATTACAGGAGCGAGCTTGGGGTGGTGACTACTTTACAACACACACAGGGACCATGGGGAACAAAAGTAGCCACCCTCCAGAAGGAAGGACAGTGTCAGCACCAATTCAGAGATGATTGGAGGATCTACAGCTGAGTGATACACAAATAAGATACATTTCTGTTATTAGTTAAGGTACCTGAATGTATTTTTAAGATTTAACTGAGTGTAGTGTCCTCCATCGCCTAATGGAGGGGCAGACAGGGGAGGAAGGGGGGGTGAAAGCTGGCTCTAGAGAGGCAGAGGCAGCTCTCAATCAAGCAGCGGGGTGGATCCCAAATATATTGTGAACGTTAGTAGACAGTTGTTTAATTAAAGCAAAGTCCATAGGGGCAATGAATATGACAGATTTAAGGTTCACATACAGAAAGGATTCTTTGCAGTAAGGTGTGAAAATAATGAATCATTTTCAGCAGAATTAGATCTAGCGGTAGATTGCTTTTTAACCTCCCTGGCGGTATGATTATTCAGGATTTTAGCATCCCAAAGAGGTACATTGTTTTTCATGGAAATGGGTCAAAAGCGGTTTTAGACCAGGTAGGAAGCAGCGATCGTAAATTAGAATCACTTGCAGAATTGAGCGATAGCGATTTGTTGGGAAATTCGTCCTCAGCCACTGAAATTGTCTGAGGACAAATTTCCCAACAAAACGCTATCGCTCAATTCTGCAAGTGATTCTAATTTACTATCGCTGTTTTCTACCTGGTCTAAAACCGCTTTTGACCAGCGACCTAAGTGTCTGAGGACGAATTTCCCAACGAATCGCTATCGCTCAATTCTGCAAGTGATTCTAATTTACTATAGCTGTTTTCTACCTGGTCTAAAACCGCTCTTAAAGGGACCTAAAGGGACGCTTTTTGGATGCCACGGACGTTCACAAGTTTCCAGGCAGAAAGAACAGTAAAAGTACAGGCAGGCCACTGGACAGAGCTCTAGGGACAAAATTGAACTGAAATAGTTTGATACATAAGTGTAATCAAAGCAGATTACATTGTATTGTGTGTATTCTGTGTAAATGTCATTTTTCACTTTCGAATTTCCCGCCGGCTCCACCCTCCGCTGTGACGCCCGAAAACGAAACTAAAACTCAGATGCCGGCCACGTACAGCAGAGGACGCCGCGGGCTCTCAGGGACAAGGTAAGTGACACTTTTCTGTGCATTCCCGAGTCTGGCTCGGGGTTAACGCTCCTGGTACTGAAAGTTAACCCCGAGCCAGACTCGGGAATACCGCCAGGGAGGTGAAATGGGCTGGATGAATTTTCGAAATGCGCAAAATATCGATGGATACTAAAAAATTATGAAAATCAGCATTGAAAAAAAAGTCTGAAGATTAAAGGTGGCCATACACTGTAACATTTTCTTCCTTCAACCTGTGTGCTGAACAAAGAAAATATAACATATTCCTCCATCAGTGCTTACTAACGCTGATTAGGGGAATTTCCCACTGCCGCCGGCCGCTGTCAGAATACCCTAAGAGAGACGGCAACTGTTTGGCTGCTGCTTCTATTTTGTTCAAAGGTTTTCTTCCGGCCTCTATAGATTAGCTGATCGAGGGTTGTCTGCCAAAAGGGTGCCTGCACCTACTGATGGCACCTACTGTGCAAATGCTAGCCGATTCATCAAAAACTGGTTGAAATTGGCATAGTCTATGACCAGCTGAACTTTGAGCACCAAGAAGGGTTGTTCCCCTGTTGAAGCCTCTTGTACCATGCTTTATACACTGTTTTTTGTTTTTTTTTCTTTCCTGTGATCAGCTACGGGTTTAGGATTTTGAGATGAACTCAATATTTTTTTTTTTCTGCCCTAACAGAAATGCATGGCCCACAGCTGCTATCTAGGGATTTCCAGAAATGTGTAATATGAGTAAGAGAGAGGGGTTATGATAAACAGATTATGTTGATTGGAGCAACTTGCATCATATTAATTCCCAGATAATTTTCTGTACAAGTCATTCTGAATTGAGAAAGCTGGTTGGATGACCAGCTAAATGTCTTCAAGAAAAATACAGCAAGTCCAGTTCCCTTGATTTATTTGTTACAGATATGAGAGAGGGAGCAAAGAGCTTACAGCGGCCTTTATGCACAGGTAGTCTTAGATGGGTCACAGAGAGAAGAGTGGGGGTCACTTTAAGACACTTTCAAACAAAGTGCCCTTATCCTTTTTGCCGATCTCCTTTTCTCCACTGGGTGGGCAACACATTCTCCCTAGCTGCATACTTAGTTTGATATCGTGTCTGTGGTTGCTTAACCACTTCCAGGCCGCAATACGTCTATAGACGGCGGCCCGTTAAAGTGGTTAAAACAAGAACACGGCTGCTGGTGTCGCTTGGTATCGCTTGGTGTCGCTTTTAACAGTCAACGATGTCTATTAATGTACAAGTGATCTGGCGTCTGTATAGCTGCTGGATTGTTTTTACCGTACGTTGAAGTGAGAGCAATAATTCTAGTGCTGTCAATCACTATTAGCACTAAACTGATGAGCGCTAAAAGCGTTTAAAATGTTCCCTATGGGAAATGTTGGTTATTTACTTTTTTTTGCTGCTTCATAGGCGAACGCAATTTTAAGGCTTGACATGTTTGGTATCTATTTACCCGGCGTGACCCTGTCTTTCATATTTTACCAAAAAATTGGGTATTATATTATGTTTCTGTGCACTAAGTTTTAATTTAGTTTATTTTTTCCTAAAAATACTGGTCTGATAAACATTTGCGCAAAAACCGTGTCACGTAAAATATTGCAACTATAATTTTTTTATTCTACAGGGCCTCTGCTTTCAGAACATATATAATTGTTTGGGGGGTTTGAAGCTGTTTCCTAGCCGAACATTAATATTTTATCATGTGTGCGCACATAGCAGGAAAATGCCCCGGACAGCAAGTGGTTAAGGAAGCTACTGGGCAGGTTTGGTCAACAGTTCAGCTTGGGCAGAGTGCAAAAAAGATGAGGGCACTATGTTTGAAGTGCACTTATAATTTACAGCTGAACTCCGGGGTGAACAAATACTATGTAAATACAAGAGTGATGTGTATTCTTACCTGAATCTTGGTGAGCTTTGTGTATTTCTTCCAGATATGTGCAGTAATCCAGTGTGAGACTTTGAGCTTCCTGTAATAAAGACCGCTCACTGCTGCTCTCTCTTCTTGTGCAGGGTGACTGGTCTTGTCTATGCCCCCCTCCTGCAGTTTTCTGCTGTCAGTCAGTAGTAGGAGGTCCTGATGGGCCCCTCCCACAGCTCTGCTCTCTTCCCAGGCTGTGTGCAGCATAGTGTTAATGTCACTGCTAATCTTACAAGGAAATAATAATGTATCTGATGCACACAAAGGGGATCTACATTCTTTGGCTCTGTTCACACCTAGGCATTTTGGCGCCCAACGCTAAGCATGATTAAAATCTCAAGGCAAGGAATCCCATTCATTTCTATTGTCCCTGTTCACACCTGAGAGTTTTATCAGGTGTCTTGATGCACAAAGTTTCCCCATTGAAGATTATGGGACCAAAAAGTGCTATAATCTGCCAAAAATTAGCTGATGTACTTTTTTTGCGATAGGCGTTTTTCTGCTTGCTACAAAAAGCTTTGGTGTGAACAGGGCCCATAGAAATGAATGGGATTCCTTGTCTTGAGTGTTTTGTCATGCTTACCTTTGAGCGACAAAACACAGAGGTGTGAACAGGGATTTGCAACATAGTTGAATGGCAAATATATACATGATTGTGTTTTTTTTTGTGTTTGTTGTAAAATAACCTTAATACATTGTCAATATACTCTGACAGATGATATTAGCAGATTTGACAGTATTTCATCGTATTTTGTACACATGGAACGTCAGTTTTTTCCCCACTGAAAAAAATTAGAAATACACAGGTATCTGTCACCTTACATGTTATGGGATTCTTGTGGTTTCAGTATTTTAAATATGTCATAAGAATAGCAGATGTCAAACGTGTAATTATTGTCATGGATCATGAACGTATCAACAGTTACAGCAAGGGTAAGTGAATGAGTGCATATCTCTTTAAAAACTGTACCTCCGTCAGGTTTTTTTTTAGATGAAGCTTTTAAAAACCTTTGGTATGACTTCTTTGCTATACTTTGCTTCTTTAAATCCAATGTGTTGTAATTAATATGTGTTTGTTTTATACAATATTGTACAACTTGACAAAACTTTCTCCTTTGCTTCTAGAAAACTGATATAGTTTTTCTTTTTTCCTAAATGTTTTTTTTTTTAAGTTTGCTTTAATATATATATAT
>NW_017306653.1:108706-117678 GCF_000935625.1 Nanorana parkeri | reverse complement strand
ATCTTAAATTTTAAATATATGTTTTTTTTTTACTAAATATTGTTTAAAGTGACACTAAAGTCAGGAGTCACATTTTAAAAATTCAAGTACCTTAACTATTAACAAAAATGTATCTTATTTGTGTATCACTCGGCTGTGGATCCTCAAATCATTTCTGAGTTGGTGCTGACACTGTCCTTCCTCCTGGATTGTTCCCCATGGTCCCTGTGTGTGTTGTAAAGTAGTCACCACTCTAAGTTCACTCCTGCAATGGACTAGATAGAATCTCAATACAAATTAGTGAAGTAAACGTAAGATTGTAGCCCATCGCCAGGGCGAGTTGGAGCGGTGACTTCTTTACAACACACACAGGGACCATGGGGAACAAAAGTAGCCCCCCTCCAGAAGGAAGGACAGTGTCAGCACCAATTCAGAGATGATTTGAGGATCTACAGCCGAGTGGTAGACAACAGACATGTGCAAGGCAAAAAAAATTGTTTCGGACGAAACAAATGAAAACTAAAAACGTTTTCATTTGTTTCGTCAAAGGAAACCAATTTTAATGCTGTTTCGGATTCGGAGGCAACGAGCCTCCGAATCTGAACCCGCACATTAAAATGCAGATGAGCGGCGGCCATATTGGAGTGTATCTTGGTATACACTTTTGTTGCCAGCGGTTTAGACATTAATGGCTGTGTGTTGTTATTTTGAGGGGACAGCAAATGTACACTGATATACAAGCCGTACACTCACTACTTTACATTGTAGCAAAGTGTCATTTCTTCTGTGTCGTCACATGAAATTATATCATAAAATATTTACAAAAATGTGAGGGGTGTAGTCACTTCTGTGAGATACTGTATAGTAAACATTATCTCCTCAGCCTTCTCTTTAAAGCGCATTTCCACCTTTGTAAGTGATTTGCATTTATTGTGGTAATGTAGCGGTGCAGTGATTATGTATGTGTGTGTACATTTTCATGGCTCACATTGCTGGCTTTTTTAATTCTTTTATGGACTTTTTAGTAGCTCTGGGCCCTACAAATTCAAAACTCCATCCACAGGAAACTCAATCTGACAGTGGGGTTGGATTGTCCATAAAGCAGCTGACCTCCTCCTTTGTGAGTCATCGGGACAAGATCACTGCACACCAGCTCTGCCTCTGCACTGTCCAAGGGGGCTTGCCCCCTTGAATATTAATGGGGGAGCTCAGAAAGAGAACTCAGTTTCCACAGAGAAGCTTATGCATGAAGGAAGCAAAACATTGTGGGAAATGTATATTTCTATGAACCCCCTGTGCACAGCAGCCCGTAATTTATGCAGACTGCCTGCAGAGCACAGAAGAGACCATTTCAAAAGGAGCCATGAGGAGATGAAGAGGACAGCTAACAATAACGTACATTTCTGTGATCATATACAGCAACTGCATATGCCTGCTTCATTTTCACTTGGTGTACATTGCTGGCATATGCTTTTTGAAAAATACATTTGCAAAGGTGGAAATGGGCTTTAACATTACATAGCAGAGAAAACGTTAGTTTTGGGGTTTTCAGAAAAGAACAAGTTAAAGGTAAGCATCATTTAAAAAATAATATTTTAACTATGCCATGTGACTAGGAACATGTAACAGATGTAAGGTAAGTGGCATTCCAAATTCCCTGCAAAATTGTAAATACACTTTAACCTACAAAGCTATTTGGCCATGCTTGTATTGTTTCATGATTGGGGTGTGTTATTTGGAGACAATGGGGTTGATTTACTAAAGGCAAATAGGCAGTTCACTTTGCAAGGGAATTTGCACCTTGCAGGGGAAGCTTCCTCTAAAGGTGCCCATACATCTGCCGATTATCGTACGATAATCGCGGGTGATCCCGCGATCGTACGATAATCGGCAGGTGTATGGGCAGCGTGCAACCTCTTATACTGTAAGGTTGCACGACATACTTCTTCCGAGCACGCTTGAAAACCTGAAGAAAATGATACGATTTTTGGCGGGTTGGTGGCGTGGTCGGGAGATGAATGCCGCATGGGCCGGTGTGCGCAAGCGCACACTGCCCGCTCAGCACTGCAATCATCGGAAGCCCTCCCCTCAGCGGGGAGGGTTTGCGATGATCGCAAGTACGATCTGCCTGTCCAAGATGGGCAGATCCTACGGTGTATGGGCAGCTTTAGTTTAGCCAATGAGGTGAAGCTGTGCTGACTTCCATCACCCAATCATGTGTAAACAAAACTAATGTGTTTCCATTTTCCTTTGCCATGATTGGGTATTCTTTCCAAAGAGAAATATCACCTCATTCCCCAAACTAAGGGAAATATCACCTGCAAACTTCAAATTCCATTGCAAAGTTAAAAGACTATTTGCCTTTAGTAAACCAGCCCCATTGATTCCTTTTAGCAAAATCTCGGTACCTTTGTGATCATTTCAATTGGGTTATCCATTGGTTTTGTTTAAATCTTGGGCCTCATTCACACGTGAAACAGCCGGCATGTACAGCTCCGTGCTACGTGCACTGCCGTATCGTGCAGCTCCGGGAAGGACAGGAGCTGCGTGTGATTAGTACGCAGCCCGTCCTTCTCTATGGGAGTACGCAGCCATACGTCGCCCTACGCTCGCCCGCCCTGCACGTCCGTGCGAGTGCGGGTGTCCGTACTCGTACGCTGACAGGATGGATCTTGTCTGCGTCTGAGCCGGGACACCTGCACTTGGGGTGAGCGTAGGGCGGTTTACGACTGCGTAGTCCCAGAGAGAAGGACAGGGGCTGCGTACTAATCACACGCAGCACCTGTCCTTCCCGGGAGCAGAGAGCTGTACGTGCCGGCCGTTTCTCGTGTGAATGAGGCCTAACAGGGTTGTTCACAAAAGGGTGAAGAGTTTGGAGAAGACAGGGGAAGTAAACAATCTAGGCCAGAATCGCTGATTTGGAAAAATTCTCAAATTTAGCTCACTTTCCAGTTCAGCTATGTTGTCCTAGATTGTTCACTTCCCCTGCCTTCTCCAAACTCTTCACCCTTCTATGCTTAACCCTGTTAGTTTTACACTTGAGTAGTCACATGCTTTCCCTGGTTCAAACAGTTCCATATATACTGTAAATCCCAGTATAGTTTTCTTACCATATTTACCAAAAATCTAATACTTTAATGTAAGTAAAAAATGTCCAGTTTTCATTGCAGAATTTTTTTACTGTACAATTTGTAGCAAAAATGGTCCTTTTTTTTCACATGAACATCATATTCTAAAACTCAGAGTAGGAAACAAGATCATACAAGAGAAGTACATAGCCGGGTCACAACTGAGCTCTTGTCTTATTTTTTTTCTTTTTCTTTCGTAATAAAAAAAAAGTAAAATTATACATTATATCCACCTTGTTAGTTTTTTTGTTTTTGTTTTTTTTTTCCTGTACAAAATGCTTAAGAATGCCAATGACCATTGAAATTGTAGAAAGAAAATTAAAACAGAGCTAATGCAGTCCAGTACGGCTGAAAGTACTTTTGCCCCCTCTCAGTCACAATAAAGTCAGTAATGAGAATGTTGGTGGACGACTCAAACATCCTTAAAAGTCCTTGGAACAACGTTGATACTCTCCAGGTAATTTTTTTTAACTAGGAAGTGCAAGCCGTCAGGGAAATCCTGCTACTCCCAGTCGATACACTTGATTGCGTTGCTGACATCTGGAATGACAATTTTATCTTGTCATATCTCATTAAACTCTGAGCACACTTTTTTTTTTTGTTCATTAGTATCCTCAGGCGAAAGACAAGTATTTGGTCAACTTGCATGGATGTTCACTCTACAGATCTCCAACTGTTGCCAAACTACATAGTCTGACCTGCTGGCTTTTTTTTTAATCAACACAGTTGTGATTTTCACTCTCTAAAGCATGATCATTAATAAATATTTAGGCATTTGGCTTTGTGAATATTGACTCATCAAAGTCCAACCAATCAGCTAAACACATCCTAGGTAGCCCATAACAAAAGGTGTGTAAGGTCTTACTGCTTACTTTCTTTAGCAGTAGACACAGTCTGAGTAGAAAAGCCTGTCATTGCCAGCATGCTGCAAAATAGGACCTTTGCTCTCCGTATGATAGCAGTGGTCTCTCTGCAGATGCCCAATATGCCCTCTGCTGAGTTAGACACACCTAAAAACCTCATACTCCCTACTGATTCGGTATTTATAGCTCTGACCCAGCAGGGGGAGTGTTAGAACTCTTCAGTGAGACCACTGCTAGCACACAAAGAGCAAGGATCCTTCTTTGAAGCATGCTGGCAGGGGACAGGACGTTTTTTTACTCTAACTGTGGCTGCTTTCTAAATAAAATGAACAAAAAGACTTTGCACAACTTTTGTTTCGATAGGTCTGGAGGTTATTTAGCTGATTTAAATTCAAAGTTTAATTTGGCTTTAAGACATAGGTTAGCAACGATTAGAGCTGTGAAAAATGAACACTTGCCATCTAAAGCTAACGAGCCCCTCCACCCAATATAAGGATTAGTATACTTACAGAATATCTGAGCTCACCTCATCGTTCTCATCAATTGTATACCTCCAACACAAATCAAAGGGTTTGGGTGGCCGTGTCAAAATGCTGTCAGCCATCCTGGTCCAGTAGGTGCCTAATTCCTCCACTGAGCAAGCAGTGAGCCAGCAGTTAGTCCTCCACTGAGCCATAGATTATAATGAAGAACCTTTTACCTTGCAGGCAGTAAGCAATCACAAGTTGACCTGAGGTTTGTGTTGGAGCTGCATGGGCAGGGCCTGAGCTTCGATCTTCTGTAAATATAGTTATCCTTTAAGTAGCCAATTCGTTCTGATACAGTACTTTGCCACTGGTAAAAAAAATGTTATCAGGGACAATTCATTTTCACACATTGTACATAATTTAATGACGTTAATTATGAATATCAAATTTTAACACCTTCAACTCTGAACGTATAATTTAAGGACCCCCTCAGCTAAAAAGCTGTAATATAACGCTATCAGATCTGTATGACTAATGGATTCTCAAAATGCAAACTTAAATGCCTCAAAAACATTTTTTTTTGCTGCTAACATCTGATACACAAAAAAAACAGTGGTGAAAAAATATATAAACCATCTATAGAACTTTCTTGTTTTATTTTCTGAAAAATATATATTTCCATATCATACTTCTCTTTAGATTTATTATGGATTAATGACTAATCTTAAATGATACAACAATAAATGAAACTTAATTGGAAAAAAAAAAGGAGTAAACAGAAAATTAAAGAAATCTTTTAAGGTGACCACGAATGGCGTTGACTTGACTGGTGGCTTCATCACTTCACCGACGTCTCGACGGGTCTTCATCAAACATCACACTTAAAGACAGGAATGATTTTTTTTCCTCTCCAGGCTTCATTGGGTGTACAGGATAAAGAGCACTTAGATTATAACGTGCTTCTTGGCTGGAGCAGTCCACCACTTCTTGTGCTTAGCACAATCTGCTCAATTTGTGTCATGGTTACTCCTGCCGTGGGTGCTACCCACTTCTGTATCCATTGACCTAGAAATTCATAAGGAATTTAATTCTTGTACGCTACCCTTGCCATCAGAAACAGCAAGATAATCAATAACTGAAATGATCTGGTATTTACACTGTGCTTTCCATTACCCATTCTGAGCTGTCGTAGGTACATCTAGTTGCATTTCCTACTAGTTCACTATCATCATACTGTACAAGCATCCCATTAACTGAGAGGCTTCTCCTAGTCCAAATATTTGTGATCTTTCTTGGGTAACTACAGCACTGCATTGCGGTAAAGTCCCCCATGTCAAAGGAATGGCTACGTTTTGCTTTTCCCTCCAGGGGTAACATAAGGTGGCTACGGACTTTGGACTCTTGATTGCCCAACAAGGGCTCTTTGTCTGATCGGTGGACTGTCGTCGTAGTCCTGGAGTCCACAGTGTCCTCCTTTTTTTGACACCTCAACTCCAGGGAGGCGAATGCTCCCATAAGTCTATCAATATTGTGTTTAGACCTGGAGACAGGTCTCCACTTATTGGACAGAGTGCTTTGATTACTCTGCAGGCTATAGTCATCACCTTCTGGGCTATTGACAGAACTAGAAGAGGAGGAGACACTACTGTGCACTGAGCCACAGTTGAATTCCATGAGTTCATTCCTCACCACCACTTTGGGATTGACTTGTGGCGGAACCCCATTCTGCACTGAATTTGCTCCATTAGTCTGGGAATAAACATTGGTCACATCGGCCATCTTCCCCTGGGAATTGTTGCAAATTTTATATCTTACCATTAATATAACAATGAAGACCAGCAATGTAGCAACTATGATTCCACCAATAACTAGAATCATTGTTCCCCCCAAGAACTGGCTGTGCATGGACTGGCACTGCTGATAGTCCTCTTGGGTGAAGAACTGGGCACATCCCACTATGTTGGTGGCTGTTAGGGTGGTCGCTGTGTCATCCCAGATGGCCAAGACGCACAAATCGTAGGCTGTCCCAGATACCAGATTATTCACAACAAACGCTTTATTTGAAGCAGGGATCATCCTAAAAGAGAAAAAACACGATCAATCAATTAAATAATACAATGCAGCAATATGAATATTCATAAAACATGTAAAGTCATAGGTACAAAATGAGCGCTATGTACTATGTGTACATAAATAATATACAATCATGTACAGACATGTAGACTGAAACATTACTAGTTGAGTTATGCATACATTCTACAGTAAAAACATTTGATAAAACCAGTATCTCTCAACTGTGTGATTATCCAAAAAGTTTAAAACACATGCAAAAACTCATGGGAATTAAAACATAAATACATTGGCAGTTCTCCTTCTCCCATAATATCAAGTTTTTACCATTTTTGTGCTGCATAGACATAGATTCATTCTTCATAAGAAAAACCTGCACAATTCTAATTATTGAAGAGTAAATATTCAGATTGAATTAAAGTTCAGTCATTCCTGGGTCTCTTTCAGTGCCACACCAAAGGTCTGTGTTCATTGTAAAAACTGTTTAAACAATCCAGTTTATAACACCTGTTTCGTGGTCATTTCATGAACGTATTTTGACAAATCACATAAAAAACAAATATATTTAGCTAGACATTATCTCCAAAAACATTTCTGTGCTAACGTGTTGAATATTTACAGAGTAAACATGGAATTTAAGATACATTGACCCTACACATTGTACACAAAACCTTAGAGATAGATAGACAGATAGATAGATAGATAGATAGATAGATAGATAGATAGATAGATAGATAGATAGATAGATAGATAGATAGATAGATAGAGACAGGCAGTCAGAATAAGTGATTTAAAACATAACAACGACTCTTGGACCAAACAAACACTGAATCTTATACTTTTAGCTTATGTAGATTAAGTTATACAAATCTTAACAGTTTCGGAAACTGGGGGGGTGTATGCTGTAGGGTCAGGGGTGTCCCTAGCCCTTTCATGGCCTGAGGCCAGGTGGGAGTGGTGCATGGTGAAGCTGGTGGTGCACATTGCGTTGGGAAAGGGGAGGTTAGGGTAGGTGCTGGTGGCATGCACGAGGAGGATGGGGGTCAAAACACAAAACTCAAGGATGGGGGTCAAAACTCATTGACTCAATAGTATACATAGTAAATAAATATACCACACAATATAAGTCCTATATTAAAAAAAAAGAAAACAAAAGTCCATTAGATAGATAGATAGATAGATAGATAGATAGATAGATAGATAGATAGAGACAGGCAGTCAGAATAAGTGATTTAAAACATAACAACGACTCTTGGACCAAACAAACACTGAATCTTATACTTTTAGCTTATGTAGATTAAGTTATACAAATCTTAACAGTTTCGGAAACTGGGGGGGTGTATGCTGTAGGGTCAGGGGTGTCCCTAGCCCTTTCATGGCCTGAGGCCAGGTGGGAGTGGTGCATGGTGAAGCTGGTGGTGCACATTGCGTTGGGAAAGGGGAGGTTAGGGTAGGTGCTGGTGGCATGCACGAGGAGGATGGGGGTCAAAACACAAAACTCAAGGATGGGGGTCAAAACTCATTGACTCAATAGTATACATAGTAAATAAATATACCACACAATATAAGTCCTATATTAAAAAAAAAGAAAACAAAAGTCCATTAGATAGATAGATAGATAGATAGATAGATAGATAGATAGATAGATAGATAGATAGATAGATACTGTAGATGATAGATAGATTGATTGATTGATTGATGCACAGAGTGAGATACCGTATATCATAGATTGGTAGATTGAGTGAGTGATTTAATGATAGATAGATAGATAGATAGATAGATAGATAGATAGATAGATAGATACTTTATACATTATAATATACAGTATATGATAGATTGCTTGGTTGGTTGATTGATTGATTGATTGACTAATTGTTTGTTGTGAGATAGATAGATACTGTATATGATAGATTCAGAGGGAGAGAGAGAGAGGGAGAGAGAGATCGAGGGATAGAGAGAGACACTGTATATGATTGAGTTTGTGATTGATTGATTGATTGAATGATAGATAGATATTAGTATTATTATTGTTATTATTATTATACATGATTTATATAGCGCCAACAGTTTGCACAACGCTTTACAATATAGGGAAGACATTACAATCACAATACAATTCAAGACAAGATGGTAAGGAGGACCCTGCCTGTGAGGGCTTACAATCTAAAAGGGAGGGGCCAGTGATACATGAGGAGGTATAAAGATATAAAGATAGATCGATAGACTGATAGATAGATTCTGCTCTAACAATGTTCTCTCTGACAGTGATTGAGAGAGATATGGGAGGACATCCATGCAGGGCCTATTAGGTTGGAAGCTGTTCTGTCTCAGTAGCTGGAGGCAGGATGTTGCTCGTGCATTTGCTCAGAATAAAAATGAGTCTTCATCAAGCCACCACCACAGCCACACACACAATAATCATGCAGTGTGGATGGAGAAGGGGGGGGGGGGGGGGCGGGGCAGAA
>NW_017306653.1:101246-108695 GCF_000935625.1 Nanorana parkeri | reverse complement strand
GAAGGGGGGGGGGGGGGAGAGAGAGAGAATATTAACGCTTCGAACATCTTCCCCATCATGTTTTTTCTTCTCCACTCTCCAATGTATGTGCAGCCCACAAATGAGGACAAACTAGAGGCAGGTTCCTTGCATTATCCCCCTGGGTGGTATAGCAGCTGAACACATCAAACAAATAGAGCGCAATTGAAAACAAGGTTGTATTAACTTCCTTCCTTTGACTTTCATCTCCAGCTTCCAAGAATAGAGCGGCGTAACAATTATAGCTCCTATCAGCAGCCGTTCAAGTGCACTTTATTGATTCGTGTAGGTGAGATTTAATGCATATCCTGCAGAAATGGCTAGGCTTTCCCCAGGACGCACCGGCCCAGCGTCCCACACCAGCTCAGGCCAATTAGTTCAGGAAGAAAAGGTTAAATTATCTCTGCATTGTTTTGCTACTCTCGTATCTTTCTTCTCCGACAAGCTGTGACGGTTACCCAGAGCTGTCCGGGCAACGGTGGGGACGGCACTTACAGGGATATGGTTGGAATGCAAAAAAGAAAACGATAGAGAGGGAGATGGTGAAAGTCAAACTGCTGTTTCAATATCAGTGCAGCTCATTCGGAAAAGGAGGATGTACATCAAAGCGAAACGGAAAGACACCGTCTTGCAAATAAGTTCTGGACCACCAGAGGGCACTTCGCCTTCAGTCTGACCCCTCAGTCTGAGACGTTCAGCATAGCCACTGAAATGTTTGCAATAACGCCAATTCTGCTGTGATATATGAGGAAAGAATTAAAATATTTGGATGAAGGAGACCTCCTCAAGGCTTTTGTACATGGGCCTTTCTGTCAAACACAGGCTTTTACATTCCTACACAGCTCAAACGCTTGTGCTGGAAGACAAAAGGTGGCATTTGACCTGCCTTGCTTGCAGCAGGCGCTATGATGAGTATAAGTGGGTCACGGGTGGGCCAACAAAAGAATCTGTTACTTTACCCATCAAAGGCAAAGTGACAGACTCTCTTGCTGGCCCATCCTTGACCCATTTGTTTTACCATAGTGCTTGCTACAGCAGGGGTAGGCCAATAAAAAAACTCTGTCACCAGAGTCTGTGCGTGCTATGGTGAGTACAACCTGCTGAGACCCTCCACATCTGCCCCTGGTGAGAACATCTGCATCTGCCATTGAGGAAACCCTCTGCATTTGCCCCTGCTGAGACCCTGCTTATCTGCCCCTAGAGAGACCCTCCTTATCTGCCCCTGCTGAAACCCTCCACATCTGCCCCTGGTGAGACCCTCCTCATTCACCCCTGGTGAGACCCTCCTCATTCACCCCAGGTGAGACCCTCCTCATTCACCCCAGGTGAGACCCTCCTCATTCACCCCTGGTGAGACCCTCCTCATTCACCCCTAGTGAGACCCTTCTCATCTGCCCTTGGTGAGACCCTCCGCATTTGCCACTGGTGAGACCCTCCCCATCTGCCTTGCTGAGTCCCTCCACAACTGTCCTTGGTGGGACCCGCTGCATCTGCTGCACCCAACCGCTGGACCTGCTGAAGGTGAGCACTCACCCGTGTGCTGGCATGGAAGGAGCTGCCCATTAATGCACGTGTGCGGCTGACGTCCCTTGGGGATCAGACTGTGTGTGATGGATGATCCCGGAGATGTCGTTGTGTATGCATCATTTTAATTGCCCAGTCTGCAGTTCATTGATTCTGGTCTGAGGTCTGTTGTGTATTGGTGCTGGTCTGAGATCTGCAGTGCAGTGGTGCTGGTCTGAGGTCTGCAGTGCAGTGGTTCTGGTCTGAAGTCTGCCGTGCATTGGTTCTGGTCTGAGGTCTGCTGTGTATTCTGCTATTTAGCTCACTTTCAAAATTTACTGTATTGGTATAGATTTAGAAAGTCTCCTACCAATTCCCCGGCAATTTATCTTTTAGTGAATTGACCCACTATTTTAAAAATAGTGTGGGGAAAAAAATTCTGTAACACAAGAATGTTTATGCAGATGGGGCTTGTGGGTGGGGTTTGTATATGGGTGGAGCACGAGGGGGCCTCATAATCTTGTATTGCCCAGGGGCCCCGTGTCTTGTCAGGCGGCGCAACTTTTGTAGATACACCTCTGACAACAGCTCTGAGGTCCCTAAATGAGTGCTATTCGGCCTTGCGATCACGCAAAATGAATAGTGATGCTTTGCTCACATAACAGACCCAATGATTAATGGTAACATATTTGTAGGCAAAATGCACACAACAAGTGCTGATCTGAGACTCAGTTGCGTTTATAGACGTTCCCCATTGTTCCTGTAAAACAAATCAACACTCTTGTGCCTGAGACGCATCTGCCAAAGCTCAACGAGGGTTAAATGACTTTGCTTCAGAGGTTTTGCAGAGATGAATCCTTGAATCCAGCTGACTGGAGTCTACAGAGAGCTAACATCTCCAGAGGACACGAGCAAAACCTCGGGGCATCACACCATGCGGAGAGTCAAAGAAATTCTTTCTGCATTCAAGTTGCTGAGGCTTAGAGTGAACCATTTTAATGCAAAATGATATCTATATTTGTGCAGCCAAGACCATTCCAATCAGCACACACAAAGCCACACAAACCATTCATCATAGAAAAAGCCAACATTTCTGCTATAATGGTATTCAGGAAAAAAATTGTATTGCTCCAACAGGTAGTTAAAAATTCAGAGCACACAGCTATATAGTGAAAATACACACATGTGAACTGTCTTATCCACCAAAATAATTCTTAATTCTGTTGAGTGAGTCTTTGGGGGTGATTTACTAACCTAAACACACGCACGCAGTAGGTGCGTGTGATTTTTACACAGCAAAACGTATTTATCAACCAAAAAGTCTCTAAAAGCATTTTTTCCACTAATGCCATATATGGAAAAATCATGCACATTATGCATATATAATGCTGCTTCACAGTTTAGACAAAAATGGTTAGCTCATGCATTTACATTCCTGCATTCATCAACGCAAGCAACACAATGTAGAGCTAATTTACACAACATCACCTTGCAATTCATGCAGGGCTTTGCACAACACACCCGCTGGGTGTGTACACACTACAAAGGTGTCTAGATTCCACCAATAGATCATGCTGGGAGGGAACACACTACAGAGGTGTATACTTGTTCGTGGCGTGTTTATACGGTTAGCAAATCAACCCCTTTGGATCTAGAAACCTACTAAAAAAAAAGTGCACAAGGGTGCTTTTGGTCCTTCTCCAAAGAGGAAGGCCATGATTACCTGAACCACCCCAGTCACAAGGCTACTGATAGGGGTGAGGAAATTCTGGTCCACCCAATTCCAAGCCAGGCGGATACTAAGCTTTAGGGTTCAGGCTGAAACCAGTCCACCAAGTCTTTGTAAAGGCTCTCCCAAAGGGGAGAGACAAAAAGACCCAAAAGCCACAGATCCTCTCCCTTAACAATAGGGTGGGCTGCAAAGCCACCCACACACTCCATCTTCTGTGAGGTCAAAATATGCAGTTGTGCGTAAAAACAGTACATATAAAAATTAATGCCAGTGCAGATCATGGCAGGCCTTCTGGCCTAGATAAAAATTGCTCTGAGCTAGCTACAAGGCCTTCCTAAGAAGCTTGATGCAGAAAAAATCTTTGAGTGCAGTGTCCTAGTGCCAGTGTCACACAATGGAGTCCCAGATCAATATGATAAATATGACTCTTGTTCTGCCTGATGAAGGGGATCCTGTGTGACTCCGAAACATCACAATAAGTATGTTTTGCATGTACGTCATTAAATAGATGTATTCTATCATTGGAATGCCGGTGTTCACATTTATCTGTATTACTGGACGGTGGCCATCCGTCGACTACCAACCCATCTTATTTTCAATGGATGAGCGGTCAGGAGTCCAAATGGGTACATGGACTGTAACAGTGGACTCCCAAACCCATAGTCATTTTCTGGCACCCTTGGGGTGCCACGCCCAGAGGGGACAGCAATGTGGGAACTCCTATCCCATGGGCAGACCAGGTAAATCTTCTCTTATCAGAAGGAACTGGGACCCTTCAGATTCCGGGACCACCACAGACTCAGCCCCGTGAAATGGTAATGACAAGAATGTGTTAATGTTTAAGGGTAGGTAGTGCTGGATCTACATAGGCCATGTCTCCTGGAATGTAGTCATGAATTATGGCAGACAATTTTTCATTGAAAAGGTACCAGGCCATTTTTTGTTTGTCTAGAGCAACAGTTGTCTGAGCTAACCACAATGTCTTAGCTAGCCCACTCTAACGATGATTGTCAGAGCCAAGCATATTGATGATTTGAAGAAACACAAAACCAAAAACTGGTTGCTGTGTCTTTGGTACAGATTCAAAATTCAAAACTTGCTAATATTTCACATCAGTGTGTTGTCTTTGTTGTGTCTCATCAAAATTAACCAGTTGACTAGAAACTGACAGCTTGGCAGCACATATAGACAAGTCTCTCGAGATATGGACATATATAGTGTATGGACACTGCTGCACTCTAGATATCAACAAGGTCACCAATAATTGATTTTGGTATAGGTGGTTCTGGATGCAATATATTTGCATATGCTACCCAAGCTTTTTCCTATACCTTATCAGTGTTTTCTCTATACAAAACATATCATGTGATTTTAGCAATAATGAGCAAGAGTTGGGAAGATTTTAGTAAGAACGTCCATATGAAGCAAAACATATCATGTGATTTTAGCAATAATGAGCAAGAGTTGGGAAGATTTTAGTAAGAACGTCCATATGAATTCCAGGAGACATTTAATGAATTCCCAGTCCTGTAGCCTGCCTCTTCTCTGCCCTATTAGTTTCAACCCTTAGGCAAAAGCCAACTTTGCTTGTGGATAATCAATATCTGCTGTCAGCAAATATACCATGTATTTTCCCACATCCTGTGATCCTAATTGACAATTAGACAAAAGAATGCCGATTTACATCCTAAAACCTGAGGTACTGTATTGATCTTTCTCTCATTCCTGCAACACGCCACTGTAAAGTCTGAAACCAAGCTAGATTTGGCCCTTCAACTCCATATGCCTGCCATACATACTGGATGCACAGAAGACTAGAGGGAACCCATTGTGTCCAGCCAGATGGGACGTATGGTCGTGCAGTACATGGGATTTCAGCACTTCTTCTCACTAAAACCTGTTTATTTTTATTTAATTTCTTTAAACTGTATTGTTACTTTTTAAAGAGCACCACTCACAGCTTGTCTTAGACAGGGACCCTGAATAGTTACTGTTGAATTATTATAACTGTATATCTTCTGCATAGTGGTGTGGTGGCATCTCATGGATTGAAGCTATTCAAAGTCTTAGGTAACCTTTAGAGAATGTGGAAAACTGCACACTATCAAAAACCATGATTATTGTTTTTGCTAGTTTTTTCATGTCTGTGAACTGTTACAGACCAGAAATCAAAGACAGGAAGTGACATTTATCACTTCAGAAAATCTGGTAATGCAAAAATGTAGATCAGGTTAAGCCAAGTGTCCATGTTGGATTCAAAACAGTAAGACATGGGAAAGGTTGGGTAACCAATCCATTACAGTGCGGTTGCTTGGGAATGTTTGTATAGTTTGAAAACATTGTAGCACACATTGGAATTCCCCTTTAAATCCTACATCATCCTGTTTGTTGATTTGGAGATAGAACAATGCAGCCCAAAATATAGTTTTAAAATTCTGTTGGTTTAAAATGCTCATTTATGCCATTTGCCAAGCTCCTTCCGAATTCCTTAAATGATTTTGACACCTCTGACAAATGCAGAATGTCAATGAACATCCAAAAGGCTTCTGCAAGACAAAATTTCACATTCAGTCAAGTGAAGGTCAGATGGTGTTCAGGAAGGATTACCATAATGTTTTTAAATACCTGAGCGCAAGTAAAATGAAGAACATGAAATGCCTAGGCGGTGATTTTACTATGAATTCACCAGCTTCACAAATCTGTGTCCTTTTCAAAATGCCTCTGAGGACAATTCATTTAGGAAACTGGTTTGTAGGATGTGAGGCACTATGAGGCTTATCGATACATCTTCCACCAAGAGTATAGCTGGACAAATGCTGTGTGCATGACATGGCTTCAACTTGACAGAGCCGGGGGAAAATAAGAATTTCCTCTCCGTCCCGGCTCTATCGAGTGACGGTAATGTCATAAGAATGAGGTGGGCCTAGTCATAGAAGCAGATGGAGCCACGGAACACAGGAATTTCCTGTGCTCCTTGGCTCTATCTAGTGGCAGTAATGCCTTAGGAACGATGTTCCTCCAGTCATAGTAGCAGCTCACAGAACAAGGAAACATAGGAATTTCCTATGCTCATTGGCTCTAACTAGTGGTGGTAATGCCATAGGAACAGTGTCGCCCAGCCATAGAAGCAGTTCACAAGATGAAGCTGGGGAACAGATTAATTTCCTTGGGAACAGTGTTCTCCTAGCCATAGAAGCAGTTCATAAGATGAAGTTAGGGAACAGGAATTTCCATGGGAACAGTGTTCTCCCAGCCATAGAAGCAGTTCACAAGATGAAGTTAGGGAACATAGGAATTTCCTATGCTCCTCAACTCCATCTAGTGGCAGTAAGGGCCTCATAACGGCACTTGCCCAGCCATACACTGGGTGGAAGAGTTATAAATCAGCCCATTAGTGAGCCATGTACTTAGGTGCTGAATTACCCCTCTGTAAATTTCTAGGTCCATTCTACACAATTGTGAGCTGCTTCTATGTTAGAGATGCTGCTAACCTAAAACTTGCAACCTTTACATTCAAAAAACAGAAAAAGCGAAAGTTGGCTGCATCTTTATTATGCTGACTGCATATTAAATATATCTTGAACAGAGAGGGAAACAAAAAGGCATTACTGTGCACCTTGCAAAGTACTCAATACTGTGTATGCCACAGAAAATATTCAGTACATCTGTCCGAAACATGCAGATTTCCTCTTGTTTATCCCTTTGAAAAATTGCAAATACAAAATACCTGTTGTCCTGCCAGACATCTAGTGAACTCCCTCCAACCACCATGAGCTCCTTTTTTCCCATGTCTCCAACAGGTCATGCCATCAGTGATGTCCTAGATGAAAACTGCTCTAGCAATCACTGATCACTGTGATACTGATTGGATTACCTCCAGAGGATAAAGGAAATGCAGAAAATATCATTTGTTGGGGTATTTGAGGACTTGGGCTGAGGAATATTGTTATACACTCACTATGTTAACCTAAAGTATATCTAGTGTGGGATAGAGTGGGGAATTTATAAAACCACTATCAAGGTTTTATTGCTGTCTCTGTTTTCACCTTCTCTGTTTGTCCTGGTCACCAGAACAGAAATTCATAGGACATCTACAAATTTACAGTTGCCACTGAAACAGCAGGTGAGGGGAAATCTTATGGTTACACTTATTACGTCGTCAACTGTCTATAATTCAGGTAAATATGTGGTACCAT
>NW_017306653.1:85741-101037 GCF_000935625.1 Nanorana parkeri | reverse complement strand
AGAGAGAGAGGTGGCCTGAAAGTACGCAGTACGGGGGCCTGGTTATTGTCCCTGCCATGGTCCTATGGACCTGGTAATGGCTTCTGCCTCTCTAATCACAGTGGATGAATCAGTGATCAGATGATCTATTCTTGGGTGTATGGTTAGGACCTTCTAGTACTAATGTTCATCGAACTTGGTGATTTGTTAAAAATATTGATTGATTTAGAACATCAAATATAGCCAATCTGTTTAAGGATAAAAGCCTCCTCCTTTTTTAGGACTTGAATGTAAGGTTCATAGTTCAGTTTGAATGAAGATTCACTGGAAAGACTGGGTTGAAACTAAACTGAACTGATTAGCAGTCAGCATATGCTTGTAGCAGTTAGTATGGCTGATGATCACAGGGATGATATTGGCGCCTACATTTTCAGGTTCAGATTCTACTACCAACCATATGTTCAAAGACTGAAGAAGGGTAAGGTATTTTCCCTTACCCATTTTGGCTGTATTTAATGTTAATATATAATATATATAATATTTTTAAGTCACCAATTGAGACAACTGTTTGTACAGGGTGCTCCTAACCACACATCCAGCTGTCTAAGAGGGTATTTGTCTCACTTTGGAGAGCTTTCCTTTTATTTTCTGTTATGAAAGGATAGTGGTGGGAAATCTTCCTGATCAGACCAGAAATTGAAACATTCCATTTTTTTTTATTTATGTGGCAATGTGTAGCAATGCCACGGAGTATGCTGGCAACATGGTCACCCAGGACTCTCAGCCAGAGGGGCTGAGAGGTTCCAGAATTAAAATAGTTTTGCAGGGAAGAAGCTGGCCTTTCAGTTTCTCTGGATTGTAACTGAGATCTGGATCTCTGGAGATTTCTTAGAGTTTTGGGTGGGATGAAATCTCCAGTCCTGAGGTCAGGTGTTGCTAGTGATCAGGTGGCTGAGAGCAGCCTCATTAAGAGCCAAGAGCAGAGCTCAAGGATGGAGTTGGTGTGCTGTGGGCTGCAGGCACATGAGGGCTCCAGCTGGGAAGAGGAACAGAGGTTTTCAGGAGTCCAAATGACTCCACCCAGAAGTCAGAGGGGAGCCAGGTGGCTGTGTGCTAGAGGCACAGGGAAGACAGCTGAGGAGGCTGAGAGAGCCAGGCACACAAGGTGTGTGTGTGTTGAATCAAAAGCTGCTCAAGGGTACAGAGTATTCCTGAAGAGTTTTATTGAGGAACACAGTAAAGTCCTGGGACTGGGACACTGACTGAACAAGACAACCTGAGAATGGTGAGACTGTTTCCCAAGTATACTGTATGTTGTACTGCTGAAGAAAGCTATTTTATGTTGAATTTCCTTGGTTGTCTGCCTTTGAAGAAATAAAAGACTGTCCTGTTAAACAGCTCAAAGACTGGTCCGTATTTTTTACAGATGTGTTTCCCTATACATATGTTTTTCATTTTTTTCCATTGTTTTTTTTTTACAAAAGTCAGTGCTTACCCAACATGCTAACATTTATCACCGGAACCACCTTTACATTGAAATAGCCCCTTATGTTTTGAACAAATGTAGTATTTTTTTTGCACATTACAGTAATTACAAGATGCATGGTAAGGAATTACACATAAACAAAGCAATTGGTATCACAGGGGAGGCTAAATATGCATTACTTACTGTTATTGCAACATACGCTTACAAGTTGATATACCGTTAATGGGTTTTGATTTGCAAAATCATAAATGAAAATAAAAAACAAAAATGGAAACAACAATAGAGTGTTAGAAAAAAAGCAGTGTCTGCATCTTATTTACTGAATATTAAAATATCCAGGTACAATGTATGCATATAAAATGTAGGTACTTATCCAAATGAGGGGAGGAGGGAGAGGCAGAACTTTAACATCCATCAGAGTTCCAAAGAAGAAAAAATGAGGGTGAAAGTATGGCGACGCAGCAATCTAAAGCAAAAGTAGTAGAGGTCCAGTTGGATCTCTGAAACTAGAAAGACCAGATCTTGTAGAACTCAGTAGGGTGTCCTCAATGAGAGTCCACTAGTTGCAGTTCCACTAGAGACAAAGTGATGTTAACAAGTATGAGCCACGTTGGTACAGGACCCCTGTAGTTCTTCACAAAATTGATCCTAGAATATCCGAGATCTGTTGGAGATGTAAATCTGAACCAGGTTCACTGTAACATGTTTTTTGGTCGTGTACCCCTCTCCAGTTTGACTGGAGTACCATTGATTTTTTACGCCTGGAGTCTACTTACTACATCTCCCAGACTGGGTTAATACTGAACAACAGAAATCCCTGTGCAAACATTGAAAAAAATGCACCTAGATCATTGATACCCAGGTTATAGAGGGACACTAGGGCTCCCACGGTGACCAAATGGGTCAATCAAGTAGATTTTATTTGTGAAATGGCGGAACTCTTCTTCACTAAGCAAGACACACTTGAGACATTTTCTAGATTATGGATAATAGATAATTTCCAGTGTGGCGACCTATATGTGAATCTAAAATCTGTCTCTTCTCTGACTTAAGGTTGAACCCTGGCTCCGCTTTCAGGAGGTTTGTTGAGAGAGAGATTACCATCAACTGCTGGGGGTGATGCAGTGTCCCTTATGGGAGCTCTTCTGGCGGGGGACATGTGGTGCCCTGGCCCTCTTCTGGCTTATTCTCTTTGGTTTCTTTCTGAATTTTGTATTCTATTGTGAATGTTTTTCTGTCTCCTGTACTATTTTCTTCCCTCTCCCCCTCTTCTTAGGGGCTTATTCACTATTGAGCCCGAAGGATTCAGCCATAGCTTTGGCTGATCCTTCGGCTCTCTTCAGCCGATCCTTCTGTTCTCTTCAGCCGTCGGAGCCCTTCGGTTCAGTTGAACTGAAGTGTTGCTGTATGGACTATTCACAATAGCCCGTACAGCAACCGAAGGTGGCCAAGCGGCTCAGCCGCGCCGAGCCGAAGGCATATGCTGCGGCTCGACTGAGCTGAAGTGACAGCCAAAGATGGGAAACGGATCAATGACTTACACGTGTTCGCCATAGAACACATTCCCACCCGTTTTTCTCCAGCTGAGAGATTCCAAAGGCTGTGTAGGCAAGAGACCTTTTGGATTTACAGACTCAATACCCTCGCCCCAACAGGACTCAATGAAGAATTAGAGATCCTGACCATCACATAAAACTTCACATACCAATACCCCACATGACAACTCCAATTGTCAGCACACTGTTCCTTGTGACACATCCGTGTCCCATTCATTCAGTGTCCCCCATTGAACAAGTCATATACCCCCTTTTTTTTCAATGGTGCTCCCACATGATGCACCAAGGCAACAGTTCTTTAACATGTACATGCGTGCGTATGCATGTATGTATATGTGTGTGAATGCATGTGTATATATATATATATATATATATACATACACATATATATGTATATTTGTGTGTGTGTGTATATGTATATGTGCATGTGTATGTGCTTGTATGTGCGTGTGTACATCTGTGTGTATGTGTGTACACGGGTGTACACTTTATACCTTTAATTCCTTTTATTCATTTTATCCCCATTTTTATAACTTCTCCTTTACTACATTTCTAGTGCTCCCATTAAAGACAATTTTAATAAAGACATTTCCCACATGATAGCCCTTCAACCAAGGTCCTGTTTTTTACCAAAATACCATTCCACTCAACTATCTAGTAGTTTTTTATCCTAATACGACCCTAATACTTTTATTGCCCAAGGGCTTCCCTCGTCCTCATCTAACACCAGCAACTCCTTCCCACTACCCTTTTCCCTACATATCAGTCTCCTATGGCTTTTATGCACATCAAGCTACTAAATATATGCCCGGTCCCAACCACTCCGTTCTCAATTTCAAACCGCGGGATTACCGCTTACCACCACTAGCTCCGCCCATCTGTCACTTTTTAAACCCGGCGTATTCCCGCCATCATCTCACTGTTTTACCCGAGCTTGAAAAAGAGGCAATACCTCGAAACGCGTCGCTCTTGTCCGCTTTTGATCCCTCTCCATCTCACCATCAACTCGATCTTCGGCATCTGACAGCTGCTTCCGTACACCGTCCCTAGCAGACCTGACAGAGACCGCTCGCTGACACACACAGCCACGGCTGCCACAGCCCTATCTAATGCCCGGCTCCTGTCCGATTTGATCCCTCTCCAACTCGCCATTTGATTCGATTTTCGACATCTGTCAGCTGCTTCAGCACACTGTCCCCAGCAGACCTGACAGTGACCGCCCGCTGACACATACAGCTGTGGCTGCTACAGCCCGGTCCATTGTCCGCTGTCCATTGCCGACACCACAGCGATCTCCCTGCCTCTCCTCCACACCGCACAGACCCCCAACGGCACTTCGGACGAAGTCCCCTCTTCTTGTCTACACCCTCCTGTGGATGTACCCCTCGGATCAGCACATCGACTACAGTCGGAACCACACCACGAGTGCCCCGATCCTCCATACCGGCCGTCCATCTCCAGATCCTGGCAATCACGCATAAGTGCCACCACCTTTAGTCTTCATTACAACTTCCTTAGCCAGCCAGTGTTCTCTGCGCCCTTTCTTGGTTTCTTGTACATCGGCTAAGTCAAAGTCCCTCTGCACTTCAGGCTCAGATGAACATGTTCTGTTTACCGAAGGCAGCCGATGTACGGTTGATTTCAGCCGATTTACAACAAATTTTAGCCGATGTCTGGCTGAAATCAGCCGTACTGAGCCGGAGTGAATAGCCGAACGTCGTTCGGCTCGGTTATTCACTCGGCTGCCTTTGACTACCCATTGGTGCACATGGGAACATATCTTTACTATGAATTAAGGTATGGGGTACTTCTTTGACCTACTCCCTCTGAGATTATTATTTGAACTATTTGTATTGGCTCTGACAATATGAGTATTATATATTCATCCTCTTCATGATGTTTTTTTAATGTATGCCTTCTGTTCATTATTGTCGTATTCTGATCTCAGTAATGTATGTATCTTTTTTTTCTCAATAAATAAAATTTTAATGGAAAAAAAAACCCAACAAGTATGGGCAAATTGTCTAGAAGTAGAGAGCCAACACAGTGCTATAGATGTCCTAATTAAAATTTACAGCTATGAAATTGTAATGGTCAAAGTGTTTACAAATTATGCCTAGTAGGGGAAGTCAAGAGGAACAGAGCAGCCTATGTGGTCATAAATAAACTTGGTAATATGGAGCTAAAAACAGATCAGTCACAAAATAATTGAAATAAGTGGTGTGAAGGGAGCCACATTTAGGGCACGAGGGGGAACAGTTAAACTAAAATATAACAAGTCTCTTTGGTGTTGGATAATCACAATGAAGAATATAGGTCTAGGTAAGTCACTCCCTGACACAAAGAAACACCAGTTTTGGGACTTCTATGGCTTCTTCCCATTCCTCAGTCTAGAAATGTCTGCCTGTCAGCATGAAAGGATGTATACACATTAGGTAGGGCTTTGACTTAAAGTGACACTAAACTCAGGATTTAAATCTTAAAAATGCATTCAAGTACCCTAACTATTAACAAATATGTAGCTTATTTGTGTATCACTCAGCTGCAGATCCACAAAACATCTCTGAATTGGCGCTGACACTGTCCTTCCTTCTGGACGGTGGCCACTTTCATTCTCCATGGTCCCTGCGTGTGTTGTAAAGTAGCCACCACTCCAAGCTCACTCCCGGGATACAAATTGGTAAACTGAACATGAGATTTTAGTCCATCACAGGAGTGAGTTTGGAGTGGTGGCTACTTTACAATACACACAGGGACCATGGGGAACAAAAGTAGCCCCCCTCCAGAAGGAAGGACAGTGTCAGCACCAATTCAGAGATGATTTGAGGATCTACAGCCGAGTGATACACAAATAAGATACATTTTTGTGAATAGTTAAGGTACATGAATGTATTTTTAAGATTAAAATCTTGAGTTTAGTGTCACTTTAAATTCTAATATTTCTTCTTTACCAAGCAGAGGTTCCTGCTGACACTGTGAGAAGCAACCCCGGGGGTACAAGTATTCCAGCATCTGAGAACCCCTGCCCTGTACTAACACCTGTATTGCTATTTTACTTTCATTTTCCATTTTTCATTTTATTTTCCTGAAATAAAATCCACGGCTTCCCCATGAAACATTAATATGTAATAAACCTGACAGCATTTTGCTATTTTTATGCTAACCCCGGAATTTTTACTATAGTTCTAAATGAAGCTCGCATGGCATAAATAAATTACAATATGAAATATTTAACAGGTCTATATCGATCTTATGTGCTCACCTATAAATGCAATGACTCAAGCAAATACCAAGGCAGTCTATTATTTCGCAGCATATCCAAATTTCCTAAAGAGCTTTAACCACAATATATGAATTTTTAAACCTTTAAAATTTTAATCCCATTTCACAGACTTTCATGTAGCTTAAATCCTTCAAAATGTACTTTCCATACATGCGTTCAGTTTTTTTTTTAAGGATTCCTAAGGACATTCATATTTTAAAATAGCTGCGGGTCAAGGAAGTGTTAACCACTCAGAAGGGTTTTAAAACCAGACAAATCCAATTCCGCTGCTCGTTTCCTTATTTTTAACTTTTTCCCAGTAAAAAAAATGGAATAAGCCTTCCCTTTAAATTATAGATGATGCTACAGTATTTGAAAATCTCTTTCATTTCATTCCTACTTTCTGTGATGCCGCGTGATTTGTACAAATAATGCATATCGCCAATGAAAGATTCACGGCGTACAAAGCAGTGGCTTATGAAAAAGCCAACGTTGTAATTTAAATTGGCTGCTTAAAATTCTCGGATGCTTCGCGGAGTCAGAAATTAGCCGGAATCGCCAGAGTTTGCACAGACAAACAGGAGGGCTTACTTGCCAGACGCAACGCCATTTAAATCTACGTCAAAGTTACTATTAAACATGCACAAAAGCCAGCGACAATTAAAATGCCATTTACTTTCTTCTCTGTTCTTTTCACGTTTTATTCTTTTGGAAAACAGAAGACAGATTTGGAACGTTTGACATCTGTGCGCAGCAATCTGAGCGCGCTGGAATTGAAATAAACTGTCAGCTCAGCCTCGGCTGATGTTTATTTATTTATTTATTAGGCAGAATGCAGGAGCGCTTTTTGTGCTTGGAATTATTCCGCTTTGCATATATAATAGTTTTTTTTTTATCCGTTATCGCTTTATTTTGTTTGATCAATTTTGTATAAGTAATGTTGTTGTCACATAGCCAAGTGCACTGCACGGCTTATAATTATCTGTTAGTAACATTTAAGGACAAATACCTCCTATTAGTTTCACAGAGCTAAGGCATTGTTTATAGTGAAACAGAACTGGTTTAGCGTCACTGCCCTAAAACTAATAAACTACTGCAGGGGTAGCCAAACTTCAGCCCTCTAGCTGTGGTAAAACCACAAATCTCATCACGCATTTGCCTCTGGAAGTCATCCCTGTGGCTGTCAGAGTCTTGCAATGCCTCATGGGATTTGTCGTTTCACCACAGCTGGAGGGATGAAGTTTGGCTACCCCTGTACTACAGTATATTTTCCAACATATGTGGACACCCTCCAAATGATGGAGTTCAGGTGTTTCCAGTGAAGGGTACTGCTAATGCTACAGCAAATAGATTTTAGCCAACCATATGGCACCCCTTTGGGGAAGGCCCTTTTCTGTTCTAGCACAAAGCCAGCTCCATCAAGACATGGCTCATTGCCTATGGACGTGCTCATCAATGGGACAGTTCTGGACAGGTGTTACCACATACATAGCTAAAGTCACACGGTGGACACCGCAGCCGAATCCTCTGCTGTATCTGTTCAGCGCTCCTGAATATTCCGCAGTAGACCCTCACTGTTCAACCCAAATGGGCAGGGATTGGATGCATCTTTGCCTATTGGCGGCTCGAAGATGCATAATGAGAGTATGGAATAAATCTTCCACCCCGCCAATCTCCAGCGTCGTCACGGAATTGAGGATCTTGTTCCTGAGGGAGAAACTTGAAACTGAAATGCATGTTGATGCACTCACTACTAAGTTCTTCAAACGGTGGAAATACTTCTTGGAAGCATCGTATGATGCAACAGAATTAGCGACAATAATGCAACCCTTCAAGTACTCGAACTGGTATCTCAAGGCAAAAATGGCGGGGAGCTTGGGGGTCCTGGGAGTGCCCTGAAGCGAACTGAGGCTTCAGTGATAGTCTACGACTAGACAATAGCTCTCCTAAGAGTAGTGACCGGCATGTTATGATAGCGTACAATAACTAAAGTAAGGGTGGCAACCAGCTTGGGAATAATGGGAATGTTGGAATGTTTAAGTTTGATATTTCTGGTACAATTGTTGGGGTTACTATAAGTAGCCTCATACTGTGTAAATTTTATGCTGTGAAAAAAAAGGCCAAGCCCCTCAGGGGCATGGCTGAGAAAACAGAATGAAGTTTGTTTTAATAAAAAAAAGATATGGTTTGGCGTGGGAGAATTCAAAAACTCTGACCTCAACCCTACTAACGACCTTTGAAATGAACTGAAACACCAATGGCGAGCCAGGTCCTTTCATCCAGCATCAGTTCTCAAACATTTTGTTCTCAAACAATTCATCCCCACACAGCTACCCCCTCTGGCAGGGACCCTCAGAGAAAAGGGTCCAAGCAGTGTAGGCTGACGACTCCCAGAGCTGGAGTACAAGCAGGGGAACTGAATGAGGCAGTGGAAGTCAGCTAAAGCTGGAAGTTCAAATACAAGGCAGGGTGCTGCAATGCAGAGTAGGTGGCATGGTATGCTGAGTAGGTGGCAGGGGTTCCCCAGGATGTGCAATCTAAGAGCCAGCCGGTATTCGCCAGAGCTCCTGATGGTGGAGATGGGCTTGGTTGCGTGCTGACCCCAGGTCACAATCCCTAGGTCCACCCAACTCACCTAACAGGTACAGGGTACAAATCAAAGGTTAGGGACAGCACAGGGCAGCCGGTAAACAGGGATTTCCAAGGACACAAGGGAAGCACAGGGCAGCCTGTAGACAGGGATTTCCAAGGACAAAAGGGAAGCACAGGGCAGCCAGTAGAAAGGGATTTCCAAGGACAAGCCAAAGGTTCGGTACATGGGAAAACTTCCAGGAATACAGGGTAAATCACAAATGGGGGACACGGCAATTAGCTTAGGAAAGCGTTGCTCGGGCCGCGTGCCGTTTGCTGCCCTGAGTTTAAATGGAGAAAGGAAGAGGGAGGATCCACAGGATTGGCCACAAGCAGACTGCACTGATTGGCCGAGAAACTGCATAAAAAACAGCAGGAGAGGTCGGCCGACTCCTAAAGCTTGCAGACAGGTGCAAGTGTGAGTCAGGTTCAGAGCACATGTCTGGAGGACTACAAGCACCAGCACAGCCATGCATGCCTGCAGAACCAGGGGTAAGAGATATGTATATACTTGTCGATCTACAAGTAACAGCTCAGCTGCAAGTCTGCAGCTGAACTGTGACAATATATATACACAACCACAATACATCCCATTTAAACTGTAGTTTTCAGCCTTCTGGTTGACATGAGAGCCCATGCTGGTATTCATAGCTCCACTACAAGCGGTTAGCTCCAGGCTGCCACCCTCTTCCTGTGAGTTAATGGCACTCAATGACACTCTCCAATGGAACACCATTCTAACACTCTGATAATTGAGTCCATGATTGATTTGAAAGGTACAGCACACTGTGCCACAGTTCATTTAATTACTTGTTTCCTTCAATACAGGCTCGCTAATAAACTGTTTTGTATTAAAATTAATTTACCCGAGAAAATGGCACTAGCCATCAACTCCTCGGCGCTCGCCTTTAAATATTCTCCTGTCCGCTGAGAGAAAGTCATTAGCGTAGTTATTAATATGAATTATCATGCTATTTTAACTTCATATTTGTTGTCGCTGCCCTTTAGAAGTTAAATTATATGTCTGCGGAAATGTTCATGCAGACAAACTAAACTGTTTTTTGAGTCGTCGCTGGGGAAGTATGCCGGTACGGGGCCATTTATTCATGTCGAAGGAGCCCAAAAGCTTGCTGAAGGCAACTTTCTCTTCAAGTGACTATTCATCCTCAATCGAGAAGACAATTATAGAGATATGAAGATGGGATGTTGTTTTCCAGCTCCTGCAGCTTCCCGCAGAGACTTCAATAAGGCATTCCAATGTGTATTATGAGGAAATTGGGGGCATACAGTGGTATGCAGATACAAAAATAAAATGAATCCTGGTTGGATGGGGAAATATACCTTTGGAATGGAAGAGGCAAAAGAGAGAAGTGACTTAACAAAGCCAACACATCTCATATTTTAACATGTGCATTCTCTTGTTACAAGGTTTACAGGCAATAGCCCTGAGGTGTAGCCAACATCTGCCAACTCGCAGCTTATGGTTTAATCTTAAACATGCTTGTTTGGTTTGCCAGGTGGTACATACCAAATAAATAAAAAAGGACAATGGGACCTGCCAGACACCCCTACTTTTGGTCAAGATTAATTATAGAAGGCTTTTAAACCTCTTGACTCTGCATACGCATCAATGACTGCATGTATGAGACTGCGTCTCATAAATGTGGCCAACATATGGAAAAGTTAAGTAAAAATCCACATAAGCATAACATAGCTCCAGCGTGGCCTCCAGGGAAAATGGGATGCCATGTTGGGGGGGGGACAAGGAGCCTGGAGCAGGGCTTTAAGTCATAAACTCATGCAGACATAAAGTTGGCCATATACTTTATACAGCAGTCAGCAATTGAGCAGTCCATTCCCCATGAGATTCCGCTTTTGAATGACACCTAAAGCCCCGATGAAGAGGGTCTGTGTTTTACCCTTGAAACATGTTACCAATAAAACTCCTTTGGACTCTTCTTCATTTGGTTGGACCTCTGTTTTTTGTATAGGGAGGCATTCCTGAATGATCTGCCTCATCTTGATATTATATTTGGTGGTAACCTCTGAGTTAGATGGGCTGTCTGCTTGAGCTCTGACCTGGTTTCCCCCGAAAGCCCCTATGCAGGCAACATACTGCACCACTCCCATGGCTGTTTCCAGATGCTGGTGGTTGTTCAAACAAGCTGGGATCTTTATTAAGGCTCCTGAAGAAGCACACATTTGCAAAAAGTGTTGTGCCTACTATAATTTATTATCTATTCCACTCAGAAGGACTTGATCAAGATATGAATATGCTATTATATATGTCCCATACTTGTCCCGTATTGTTAAACTGATAATTGGAGTGGCAAATGTGGTTTTATCTGTTTTTGAAGTGTATAAAGTGTATAAATAAAACATGGGTTTTATGAAAGATGTGAATATGTACAATCATTGGCACCTAAAAAGACTAATTTTTTGTTAAGTTCTTTTGTTTTATGTTCTAATTGACTCCAAGGCCCACTTCTGCACTCTGCAGGGACCCTGTTGGTGGAAATGCAGCCACTACCAAAAATCAAGCCACACAAAAGGAACCCATGTTGCCAGGGGCGTAACTAGAAATCACAGGACCCCATAGCAAAATTTTGTATGGGGCCCTCTGATTTCTGGTTACGCCCCTTGCGGAAACCACCTGAGATCCCAAACAGCCCACCTGAGAGTGACCCTGAAGATTCCACCATAGATTCTCTATGATGGCCTGCACACCTCTTACCTGTCAGCCCCAATCCGCTGTCAGCCTTCTCCACCTCCGCTGCCGATGCTGGGCCCCGCCTCCTCCTCTGCAGCTGCTAGCTGTCACTGACTCAGCAGCGGCTGTGAGGGGGAATGTGCCGCTGCACAGATCACTGACAGGTGCATTCCTCCTCACAGCTGCCAGTGACAGCCAGCAGCCTGCAATGCCATAGCGACCTGGCAGCCTGCACAACATCAGGGGGGCCCCTTTGTTCCTCGTCCTGTCTGGGCTCCCCTGCTCCCCTGTGCCCCGGGCCCAATATCGGCCGCCTAGATCGCTATTGTGATAGTTCCGCCACTGCATGTTGCAACCACTGGAAGTTTACAATCAAAGCTCATAGCACCTCTCAGTCTTCCTTACTTTTGTGTCACCACAACATGAGTCCCCGTTGAAAGCTTTCTTGTCTCCTTTTTTCTTGGTAACACCTCTAAAATAAAAAAAGAACTCCGACCTTCCCTTCAGTCATATATCTGACCTCCGTCCTTCCCTTCAGTCTTATATCTGACCTCCGTCCTTCCCTTCAGTCTTATATCTGACCTCCGCCCTTCCCTTCAGTCTTATATCTGACCTCCGCCCTTCCCTTCAGTCTTATATCTGAACTCCGTCCTTCCCTTCAGTCTTGCACAGTTGTACCGGCTCCTCTCCTGGACTGAAATGGCTTCCTCTGATTTTCCTGCACACTGTGAGCTTCTCATAATGTGCATTAGAAGCTGCAGCAAGTCAGATAGAGCCCGCCTCATTTCCTGGCTGGAGGATGTCTAGTATCTCCCCAGCCTGACTGTCCCTGGCTCACCCCTTTCATTCATTGAATTTCAGTCCTTTCATCATGGAGTCTCATCATCACACGGGAAACATCTAGGGGATTCTGCATGCAAATATAACCTTCCTAGGAACTTCCACTCCTCCAGACTGACATTCATCCATCAAGGCATTTTGAAAATTGCATACCGCCTCCCAAGAGTTGGAGCACTGCTTGCATCATGAGAGGAGTACGGAGGCAGGGGCTGGCAGGATGCTGTACATAGCTTCCTGAAATCATCACAGCATCCTGGCAGCCCCACCCACCAGTCATGATAAGCCTGCATTGCATAGAAAAGCACAGCGATGATGTCAGTGGCTATAAAATAAGGTATGTAACAAAAACATAAATGTATTTAAATGGAACCAGGGAATGCAAATTATACGTAGATTAAACTTCAGCTTCAACTTTACCGCAATGAGGCAAAACATTCCTGCCAATTGTTTTGAATGATGAGAACTCATCACCACGCGCAACTCACCGAACATTCCAAAACGTAAACTTTCCAACTGTCTACAAAGAAACTAATTGCTGATTGCTAATTGCCAAGGCCAAAACCAAACCTGGCTGAGCGCTCAGACTGGATCCAGCTCCTCGCTCAATCTTACGGCACTACGCCTTGAAATATTGCCAATTCTAGTAGCTAACCAGAGAAAAAAAAGGTCCTGTGCTTCCAATTTATAATCTACAATTGCAAGCCATCTGCGTCTGGAAATGTATTTGCCAGTTTCAAAATATAGTTTAAACTGATTTTATTTTCTTTTTCTTTTTTTGTGTATGCTGGGAGCCTCCTTGTCACTCAGAAGCCTATTATTCCAGCAGCAGTTTGGGTTTTGCATGGTGTACAATATAATAGCTGCTTCATTATTTTATTTATTTACCCGCAAACGGGAAAAAGGGAGAAGGTCATCGCTGTTACCAAGAGACTCCGGTATGTGATTGTGTAGTAAGTAACATGGCTTTTGAGACTAGACAATGTAAACTGCCATAGAAAAATTGTTTAATTACCTGGCAAATACAGGAGCAAAGCACTCTCTTTCTCTCTCTATCCAAACATATAATAGGAGCCAATTCCTTTCCGTACCATCATTTCTATAGTGCATCCCGGTCTTTGTTTCCGTCAGTGCTCCTGAAGATTGAGAATCTGTTTCCTGAGACTGCAGTTACTCCATTAATGTTACCAATGATAAGTAAATACAGGACCAGTGATCTGCTTTTTAAAGAACTCCAGGTATGCCAAAGGTTAACCTTTGCAGTAGTACTGCCAACCCCCCCTCACAGCAAGTTTTAACAGCTAATTTTTCTCTAGGGGTCGGAAAAAAGAAGATATACTCACCTGATCTTCGGTCCTGAGGTGGTCAGCGCTTACCTCTCTCCCCAATCTGCTCCAGCTTTGGTATTTCCCTCAGTGTCCACATGTCTAATACAGGTTATACATGTGCGATTCGCTTCGTTCAGAATCAAACATTCGGACAAATTTTCCGACATTCAGACATTCGGACACATCCGAATTTCCGAATACCAATGCATCCGAATGTGTCCGAATCCGAATGTCCGTTTCCGAATTTCGGATCCCTTCTGAATTTCGTTCAAAAATGAAACTGAATTGGACATGTGACTTTTCTGGCCAATCAGATCTGTTTTTCAGTTTAATGCATCCGAATGGGTCTGAACACGAATGTGCTTTAAGGCAACATGGGACCCATATACAGTATATACATATAATACTAAAGCTGAGGCTCCTAGACCCGAATGGCATTCGGGATCCGAATTTCCGAATAACATTTGGGAGCTCCTGAATTCCAGTCAGGTCTGGGAGCCTCAGCTTTACTATTATATATATATATATATTCAGGTCTAGGAGATATATTTATATATACAGTATACAATATCTCTTTATGGTTTCCTGTGGTGTTTGCAATGAATATTCGTAAACTCATCCGATACGAAAAACCCAGATCCAAAATCCGAACGGAGTTGAATTTCGTATCTGAATCCTGAATCACAAAATAACGAAATAGCTGAACCAAATAATTTTTTTTTTGTCTACTACAGGTGCATGAACTGCATTAGACATGATGACATCACAGATCCTCAGACTGCTGGGGCCCAGGGGAGAAGAGGCAACGGGGGGAACGGTCTAGCAGCCCAGTGAGATCGACGTTTGGGTAAGTATATTTTGTTTCATTTGAGCCCCTAGAGAAAAACTAGCGGTTAACCCTTGCAGTGTGGGGGGTAGCCTCACAAGGGTTAACTTTTTACATTCCTGGAGTTCCTCTTAAGGTACAACTATCTGTTGTGGGACACCAGTATGAGGTCCTTTGTCATCAGGCATTTGTTGGCGTTAGATGGTTTTTGCATTCCCATACAAGTCTGTGGAAATACTAATCCCCCCTGAAGCAGGTAAGATGCAGGTGAGAAGGAGGTCAACTGCAAGTCAGTTGCATCTGTCTATGAATTCTGAATGATCTCGGAAGCATCTCAAAGTGATGTCATTGACACAAACCAAAAGATTAGGACATACTATTAAAAATGGGGGTTCAACGGTAACTGTATAAATCAAAATACAAACATATATTTATCATAAAACATCGATAGTTTATTAATAGATGTTAAAAGTCCACAATGTGTTAAAAACCCAACATCATGCATAAGAGTAGACCTGCTCTTAAAAACCATGAGACTCTGAAAAGTCTACCAATAATAGCTTGTTGCATAACAATGCTGCCAGTGGTTTATATCACTCTTGACGCATTCCTCAGCAGGGAGGTGTCTAAACAGCTGCACGAGGGAAACAACCATTAAAAGCAATATGCACCTATTTTTGG